>NC_143036.1:26987500-27355000 GCF_057628025.1 Oncorhynchus mykiss
ATGTAGGTAGGAATAGTGAGTGGGGCAATTCTGTAGCGGGCGCCGCTTCAAAAAGTAATTCCCTGATTCTTAACTTCACCACCACCTATGGATTGGCAAAAAAAAATGCTCTTGACTGTCTTGACCAATTATATTGAATGACGAAAAAACACATGACAGAGGTACTGTTAACAGAGGACAGGCTGCTTTACTCTGGTAGTTTGTGTCTAAAAGAGACAGTGACAGACAAGTCAGATTTTCTGCCATGGTAGAACTGATTCTGTAACAAAAACGTTTTCTGGTGATTTTATTTTTTGTTGCATTGATCTGTGTCAGGTCTTGTGGAAACTCCATTAAGTGTGCGCATATAATTGCTATTTAAAGTGTGTAAAATATCAAACCGATGTCAGGGAAGAGGGGAGGGCTAAATGTGCAAGAGTAGCTCAACACAAGGTTATAAAAACTACATTCAAATGTGTTTTATTAAATAAAGTATTTCACATGTCATGGTATATCCTTGTAGATAACAATGTCACAAGGATAATCTAATTTAATTTACAACAAAGCTTTTTCATTGTCAGAACAGGCCTAAAACAAAATGTTACTAAATGAATCACTCAAGTAGCCCCGTTTGGAAATTCGGATAACCATGCCCATCCCTAACCACAACCACCACCCAACAAGCAACCCTACATTGGCAACCCATTCAACAGTGCATATTAAACCACATTTCCTATTTCCTCTCAGACCTTTCCTCCTCCTCCTATTCCACTATTCATATGTTTCTAATTGAAGAAATATGCTGTCTCAGCGTTCCCTTTCACGTCCAAGTCGCCCCCAGATGGCCTGGTCTCTCTCAGGCAGATATGCTGCATTGTTTCCTGTTTCCTGTCTGTTAGGCTGACATGTAATTACTAAAGGTGTTCACAATATTGCCTTTCATTGTCACCCCCATGGGCTGGCTGTGGTCAGAAGAGAGCAGACAATGAACGGTATGAGAGGAAAATGACCTGAGTAGAGCACTATCTCCTGGATCCAGGTGATTGTGTGTGTGTGTGTTTGTGTGTGTGTGTGTGTGTGTGTGTGTGTGTGTGTGTGTGTGTGTGTGTGTGTGTGTGTGTGTGTGTGTGTGTGTGTGTGTGTGTGTGTGTGTGTGTGTGTGTGTGTGTGTGTGCGCGCGTTGGTAGAATTTTAGCTGTGCAATGATGGCCACTCCAACCCATTAACCCTCATTAGTGGGCTGGCCCGGGATAGACAGAGTGTGCTGTAATTACTGCTGAGAGATCAGTGATTAATGGCGGGGTAAAGATAGCCAGGGGATGGTCATAATGTGTGGCATCTGTCATCCTTGCAGGCCTATCTGGGAATCAGCAGCAAATACTAATTTGAGCCCTGTTTGGATTCAAACTCCTGTTTGGGCATGGAAGTGACCAGTGAGGCACATGGTGGATGGTTTGACTTGAGCTCCCCTGCTGAGATGGCCAATCTCATAAATTAAGATAAATGATTATTCTTAACAAAATCAGAATAAGTCATTCATTATGAAACAGTAGTGCAATGCTGACTTCGGTCTACTTACGTACATAACTTCAACTCATCCTCCACAGAATGGCTTGCAGGATAAATATGAAATAAATATGTCTTTCACTCTACCCACCTGTTAGTTATTCATATTAAATTGAATCTCAGCCTGTTACCAACATAGCCAGGCCATACACAAACAAACTTTGTGACACATTGTGGGCAGTACAGCTATTTTTCTACTATGCAATTAAAATGCAACATGGGTACAGCATGGTGGCCTTGGTTGTTCGGGTGACAGTTATGTATATTCTGATGTATGGCGCCATTAAGAACAAATGCCGTGCACACAGCCAGATGAGGCGCGACAAGAGGCCTCGTCTGAGCTGTGGCAGGAGCACACATCTTGTCAGTGTCATCGCTGACCTCTATATCTCTTCGCTCAAGATGGATGCATTTTCATGGCTGGCTTCAAGCTCTAATAGTCCATTGATTCATTCTCAATCTGACCTAGAGTCAGCGGGGTATGAGTTTATTTATTTTCCCCTCGACAATGCTCACTCTCTCTCTCATCCGTCTTATTACAATGTAATGGCAAACAACACCCTCTCCTCTCATTCTATCTGATGGTGCAGAGAAAAACAATTTTGGGGGATTTCAGATGGTTTATAACCCATGGCACCAAAAGGGGGAAAAAACACACGTAACGGAGGCCTTGGGAGAGTTGGAGTGGGAAATCAATCACTAACACCAGTGCATCTCTCACATGGATGTTTGGGATGATTACAGACTGAAATGTTCTCCAAACTCCCTTTCAGAGCTGCATCCTTGACCACCTGCTGTCTGTGCCGTTCCAGGCAGATTTCACAGTTAAGAATGGGTATCCACTGAGGAACAGCTAGTAGGAGGTTTGAACTGTTGGACCTCTCTCAATGTTTCATATTGTTTTTTTTTGTGTAAATAGGTACATTGGGTTCATTGGGTTTTGTGTTGAATTTTGTATGTTTAACTTATTGCTTGGAGAGAATGTACGGTACAGGAACTGAAAACAACCTTAAATATAACTTCAGTTAACATATTTCATACCAATTAGTCATTTTTCTTGTTTACTAAACCTTTAGCAACCTAGTTTTATAGATTTTTTAGATTTGTTTATGTTGATAAAAAAAAAATATATATAAGCAATTTTCCCAAGCTAACTTCAACATTGGTCAACTATGCCGCCGAGCTCATTTCGGCCCAGTTCTGGCCATGGAACAGGAACATGTGGATTACTTATAGACTTGACTGGTGTGCAATCATTCAGAGCGGGCCAGAAATTCTCTTGCACATAGATCCATATTCCAGGCACTGCTTGTTAGAGCAAGTGAGCAGTGTTGAAGTTTGGTGACCATGCATTCTGAAAGAGGGATCTGCATCCTTGGTGCCAAGGACAACCTCTACCCCATGGGGTATAGCCTCTACCCCATGGGGTATACTGTGGATGGGTAGGGTGGGGGAACGTAATTGAGGCCGTCAATGGAAAGGTAGGGAGAGAAGATGGACAGAGCAGACTTTTGGAGTTAGTTTAAATAGGCCCTGGAAGAATGTGTAGGCACAAATGTAAGCTTACATTTTGGTGGAGAAAAACTAGAAGACGGTTCCTTTGAAAGGAAAATAAAGTAAATGTTTTAAATAATTCAGAATGAAAGTAAGTGGATAGATGGGTAAAGTCTGAGGAGTTTCAACAAACAATCATGTCAGTTTAATTCCCGACTGAAATAGGAATATTTTTAAATGGCGGAATCCATTGCACATAGCTTTTATCTTTGCTCAAATCAAATCCATGAGAACAATCGAGACAGATAAGATGTTGTATTCTCTCAGAGAAATTATTCAGTTGTCCTCTTATATAGACATGTTCAATATAGTTACACAAGTTCACTGAATATGTCATGTTAGTGTTTGGTTTCCATAGGTTCTTAATTTGTCACCACCGACAGATTTGTTTGCCTTCTGTGGTTTTTATGGCGGGAGTAGTTCATGGCGGGCATGAAATGAGGGGAACCCTGAGCATGAGCACAGAGATCAACATGAAAATATAATGTTTATAGAAGCTACAAAGACACCTCTGATGTTTCTGAAATGCAGATGGTTGCTAATGGTAGCGAAATCATGGCAACGGTGGGAAGTTGTTTTACAGATGGCTTGTTGGATCTTTCTAAAAACAGTTTTTGGTCCATTTTTAAGAGAGGCCAGGTTGTATAAAAATATGTGTTGTATTTGAAAAGAGCATGTTTGCAGGATATCTGTTACCGTCTTGGACTCCTTAAAGACAAATATGAGCCAATGGAAAGTAAAGGAAGCAGATTTACTTTCGGCAGAACGTGGATGGTTTACCACTTTCTAAACCATCAAAGACAAGTAGTTAGTCTTGCATGTAACTTTATTGTTGAAGTCATTATTTTCTGTAATTAGCAAGTCTTGGAAGGCATTCCAGTTCTACATTAAACCTTTCTGCAGGGAAACTGATGCGAGGCTCCAATCCTGCTGCTGGCAGCATCACTCACTGTGGTGGTCATCTCCTGACTTTTGCAGGCGATCTTGACAGTGTTTTTATTCGGTGATAACCCCTGGCGACCCCACTTAGAGGACAGGGCTCCAGTAATGAGAACATCCAAATAGGCCATACTTCCTCTTGGTTATTTTGTCCCTGTGTTCGCCACCTGCCAGGGGAAAGGTTAATGGCTGTCCCTGAGACCCAGTCAGAGATGGTTAAGGTACCTAAACACGCCCATGACACCACCGTTTCATCATCCCTGGGAGGATATAGACCGACCAAGAAGAGAAGATAAAAAATATATTTCTTCCCAGGTTGCCCTACAGGTTAAATAACTCTGATATGTAGTCATCTAAAGGTTGTTGGTCCGGCTGCTTGCATAGTTCCCTTTTTCAGTTTCTCTGCTCCCCCATTCCTCCCGCTGTTCATATATCTCCCAAGGTCTCTCTTAGTTCGTCAGGATGGCATTTTTCTCCTCCAATCATTTCCCAGAGCGCTCGGGTGGCCAGCGACCTAGGGGCATAATTCTTCAGCTTTTTGACTGAGTTAGTGTTAGCAAGTGGAGAAAAGGGGGCTGCAACACGGGGGATAATTTATTGTATACAGTAAAAAGAGGGCAGTAAATTTAAAGGACAATTCCCCTGTCTCTTTATCAAAGGCACACCCGACTGCACCAACACGCACAGCACCATGCTCAGCCGCGGTTTAGCAAAATATCCTGGAGTGCTTCTCCTGTCTAGGATCCTGTAGAATATTCCATCCTGAAATAATTTAGGTTTGGAGGTCCTGCCGAGGTTTATAATTACTGAAACATTAACTCCATAGGAGGCAAATAGGTGGAAGCAGAAGGTTACGTGTGTTTGCACATGGTTGTGCATCAACTATGTTTAGAACGAGACCAACAAAAGTCCCTTATTATTCAGTTGTTACAGATTCAGCTGTTTGAACGTGCAAAGCATCCCTAAACCTTCTCCCCCAGCACATTACATTATTATTTAATTAATATTATATTAATTAAATAAAATACAATTTGTTGTTATGAATCTTTTTGTTGCCTTGCACAAAGGACAATAACGCATCTAATTGCCATGCAATGGTTGTCGTACTGTTACCCTCAGCCGAGATTAATCACCGCTCAATTCTAAGCACAGAAGTGACAGGAAGGAGATATTCTCAGCTTGACAACAAAATGTGACTGCTATGCAACCAATGTGAAAAGAGTTGACTCGAGTGACCATTTGGCCCTCAGAGATCTATATTGAGTTCATTTGACACATTGAAGTCAAGGGACTTGTCAAGTTTTTATTTTATTTTTTATAATAGTCTAAGAATTCAACCAAATGAAAATTCTGCATGTCTATTTACTCCAAAGGAATGTAGCACATATGACCAGTGAGTCATTACAACAGTCATTTTAACAGTCAACCTTAATTAGCCAACAAAAACTACTTTTGCAAAGTCTTATAACATCAGGCTGCTTGTCTATCTAACATTTGAAAGGTTCCCAAAGGGTTATTCGGCTGTCCCCATATGAGAACCCTTTTAGGCTGCAGAACCCTCTATGGAAAGGGTTCTACATGGAACCAAAAAGGGTTCTAACTGGAACCAAAAAGGGTTCTTCAGAGGGTTCTCCTACGGGCCGAAGAGCCCTTTTAGGTTCTAGATAGCACCTTTTTTTTCTAAGAGTGTAGACCAGACCCATGGGTTAAGCAATCCCATTTCTCCAAGGGCATCTTTCCAACTGCTATTGAGAATACTGTATGCATTACATCAAAACACGATGTATGATGCAACAACCAGCGAGAGTTACCGTGGATACATAGTTTGTGGTGCCTCACCAGTCTCAACTCAAATAGCCTCCCTGGAGTCCCAGTCAGTCTGTAGTCAAGAGCTCCCGTCCTACTCTTCTCTGGCTTTGAAGTGGCACAATTGAAGGACCTCCTGTGTTATGGCGCATATTATTCAGGAGACCTAATTGCAAGGACCTGAAGATAAAACTCAGAAGACCGATCTGAAAGACGGATTTAACTGTGGCTGTATGGGAAAGTTGGAAATAAGAGAAGTCTCTGGACTAATTGTATCATGTTGTAGGCCACAAAATGTACATGCTAGTATCTATAACACTTCTTGCATAAATATGATCAAAAGGAGTGCATGAGGACAATGGTTTCATTGTTCTGATGCAAATGAATCTATGGATCCCATCCTGTCCATACATACTGTTACGGATTCTTCTGTGTAATCTATGGTGATTAATCACAGTAATTTGATATGGACAAATTTGCATATTTTATATTAATACTGCGTTTGTTTACAGTAATGAGCCACATGCAATTGAAACTCATTTCACCAGAATGGGAAAATGGCTGCTGGGTGGCAAGACACTGGTATAAGCATGAGCTCTTTCACCAAATCTCAACATACTGTATGTCTTGCATCAATTTATATCAACATTCAGATCTGGGAAAATTGGTTAAAGAAAAGGTGCTACTGATAATTCCCACGATGCTTCACTGTTCCCGAGAGACTATAAATCCAATTTATATCAGTATCAATACAATACCATTTCAATTAGCCATTTTAAGATCATATCTGACTCTGGTCCAATCAATTGAGATTGTTCATCTCTTGATTTAGTAGGTAGGCCTATCCTCTCTCTCTCTCTCTCTCTCTCTCTCTCTCTCTCTCTCTCTCTAGCTCTCTGTGTGTTGGTACCATGAATATAATTTCTATGTACAATGATGAAACAGATACTGTATATCATCCAACCCCACCCCCTGAGCTGTTCAATCGATGCAGCCACACAGCATCCAACTGTTGTTAGATTAATATCTTTTGCCCCACCCTTTTTTATCAATGGGGGTGGTGTCGGCAGCACGCCACTATGCAATACAGGTGTTCGTCAAAAGAACAATCTAGATGGCAATATAGAGGGGAGCATCGTGATACTCCGTCAGAAAGGGGAGACCTGTTGGGGCAACCGAATCAATGTGCCAGCAACTGGCTGTAAATTACATAGAAAAGACATGTACCGTCACGTAACTAGAAAACCCTTTCAGTCAGGACCAATGGACCATTCAAGCTACTCTTCACTGATGAGTTCCCTCCTTCAATAGTTATATTTGCTTTGAAACCCTCGTCTTTCCACGTAGAATGCCGTATGAGAAAACTTGGCCGCTCATTTGATATCATATCTCCTGCAGCCCTGCACATGGGGAGAAGCAATCCCTTTACCCCCCCCCCCCCCCCCCTCCATTTTATTGAGAACACAATGGCCTGAACTCCACTCCAGTCGGCAAGAGAGAGCTCAGGCTCAGAGCGCAATACCAACCTGGCAGCTCATGCTCAGAGCCCATGTTGCCATGGCGATAATGATAGAATTCATAGTCTCCTCGTCCCCGTGTCGGTAATTCAGTTATTTTAGCCTCAGTGATAGCGCCAGGCCTGGGAGACCACAATGAAACAATAAATTAAAATTATAATGAAAAATGTGCTCGCCCCTCTATATTCAACAGTATTGGAAGATACAGGGGGCGGCAGAAGGGTAAATGGGCAGGCTTACAAGGAGCCAATCTTTAACTCTATAAATTTGATTCAATATCGTTTATTTTGGAATATTGGTTAGAACCACACCTTTCATATTCAAATGCCCTGACAAGCACAGTTATTTCCTGTCTTCTAACACATAGCACAAATGACCATTTATTTATGTGGTCAGCAAACTCATTCTCCATGTGAGAAAGATATTGTTGTTTAACATGTTATTTACTCTTCTGTTCCACTGAGTCCAATTGATAAGGAAAAATGAATAAATATTCATGAAGCACATACTGGTATTTTGTTGTGGTCTGCTTGCTTGATAAGATCCTGTGTGTATGACCTTCTTATTTTGATTTATATTTGAACAAATAAGGCCCAAAGAGTGAAAGATAAAGGCATGGAAGTTAGAAGATCCCAATCCAAGAATTGCCCTTATATCTGACTTTCACCTGCAAACTGATTATTCAACTACCAGTATTACTACTTCCTTCAACATTCCATTCAAGGGTGGGTTAACTTCATACCGAAAACCACCAGAAAATCATCTGTCAGCCAAAACCGGGCAGAAATGTTAACTGATTTAATTATAAGTGTGCACATAAACATAAACACTAACTATCCTCTGGATGTCAAGACCGTGTTAACACGCTACGCTAAAGCATAGGGCCTAGGCATTACAGCTGTGGGATCTTAATTTGATTACTCTTTTGGTGCTGAGAATGTTCCTGCACTGCAGGAAATGCACACTTGTAGTTTATTCAAGGTTTAAAAAGGCTTCTAAAGTTTGTAATTTCGACTTTAAAATATCAGACTTGATTTTCCCTCATAAAAAAGTTCCATTAATTATAATCCACATAATAATTCAAATTTTCTGTTGCTGCGGGATTATTTTCCTGCTGTAGCAAACTGGCTCAAATTAAGATCCTACATCTGTATGGGAGCAAACACGGGTAATCAGGTCTCGGGCAAGGTTACTCATCATGGCAGCAAGGTTTACTGAACTACCTCAGCTACATCTGGTTTTCAAGTTTAATATTTGATCTAGCTTGTCCTAATTTGAGCTTGCAGAGTGAGATAGGCCTCCGTGGTTTTCACCCCCTTTCTGCAGCCCTGTGGAAATATAATTAGCATAATGCAAAAATCTCTATCAGAATTCCTTTAGTTTAAACTACAGATGTGTTTCTTTGCATCAGATGAATCTCAATCCACTGCATCCGCCGATGTCGCACTTCCACATCTACTGTAAAAGGTGGCAGAGCCAGAGTGGTGTTTGTCAGACCATAAGACATCCTGAAAATCGGTCTTCTCACGAAATCGTCTGTAGCATCCTAACGGTTTGGCCTACAACACTATTATGACCCTATGGAAAGATGAGACTCTCACAAACACCATGGTGTTCTGTTTTGCTCTACCACTCCCACAAGTCAGTACTGCCAATCTGACAACTTCTGTCTGTAGTGTCCAAACCGTTTGGGCTACACACTAACCCCTCTGTGGAAAGGTGAATATCTCATGAACACATACATGTTGGTTGTTTTGCTCTATCACACCCACAATCTTCACAAGACTTGTCTGAAGGTCCCCATACCTGTAAAGAAATTATAGATTTTATTTTAGTTAACATTTATTTATCTAGGCAAATCAGTTTAGAACAAATTCTTATTTGCAACGACAGCCTATATAAGGGTGTAAATACATGTATAGTTTCTTGATTTTTCTAAAATCTCTCAGATTTAGGACAAACACTTCAGTTTTTTTACTATCTGTTTATCCATATATAAAGATTTTATTCAGTGCGTTTCTATGGGCTTCTAAAGCCAAATTAAACATTTAATCAAATACATTTTGTATATATATTTTTTGATACCTTTAAGGGGTCCTAAAACTCAAATAGCTAAACGATCCTTAAAACAAATGACCATCTTAAAACAATTCCATATGTTAGCTTAGTAGCTTAGTGAAAGCTATCAGAAATAAACAACACTTTGCGTAAGCCTCAATTAACACTTAGCAACGGCTATGGAGGAGAAAGTGGCGCCCTCAGAACGCTCAGACAGAAATCTCATTGGCCCAACTCTCTCTGTATATGACTAAATCATATCAATGAAATTAACGACACTATTTCTGCTGATACACGTTATCCGTATCTAAGGTAGTAGACCGCTGGTGACATCTCGAGAGAGATCGCCGTCCGACAAAATGCTATCAGGTATTTTTTATTTATTTGTAATCTAACTATTTAGTGATAGAAACCTGATACCATTAAAGCAAGCTGTAAAATGACTCCCAACGTAGAACACAGGAACCTTATGTAACGGCGTTCTTCGTTTGTTGAAAGAGAGGCGGACCAAAGCGCAGCGTGGTGGTTGTTCATTGTATTTATTGACGACACTATACATGAACAAACTAACGGAAAAAAACAAGAAACGTGAGAACTCAAAACAGCCCTGTCTGGTGCAAACACAAAAACAGGAACAATCACCCACAAACACACAGTGAAACCCAGGCTACCTAAATATGGTTCCCAATCAGAGACAATGACGAACACCTGCCTCTGATTGAGAACCATATCAGGCCGAACATAGAACTAGACCAAAACATAGAAAAACAAACATAGACTGCCCACCCAACTCACGCCCTGACCATACTAAATAAATACAAAAACAAAGGAAATAGAGGTCAGAACGTGACAGTACCCCCCCCCCAAAGGTGCGGACTCCGGCCGCAAAACCTTGACCTATAGGGGAGGGTCTGGGTGGGCGTCTGTCCGCGGTGGCGGCTCTGGCGCGGGACGCGGACCCCACTTCGCCATTGTCTCAGTCCGCCTTATTGTCCGCCTCCGTGGCTTACTCACCATGCCCACCCCTCTCAATGACCCCACTGGACAGAGGGGCTGCTTGGGACAGAGGGGCAGCTTCTCGGGACAGAGGGACAGCTGCTCGGGACAGAGGGACAGCTGCTCGGGACAGAGGGACAGCTGCTCGGGACAGAGGGACAGCTGCTCGGGACGGAGGGACAGCTGCTCGGGGCGGAGGGACAGCTGCTCGGGGCGGAGGGACAGCTGCTCCGGGCGGAGGGGCTCTAGCGGCCCCTGGCTGACTGGCGGCACTGGCGGCCCCTGGCTGACTGGCGGCCCCTGGCTGACTGGCGGCACTGGCGGCCCCTGGTTGACTGGCGGCGCTGGCGCTGGGCTGACTGGCGGCACTGGTGGCCCCTGGTTGACTGGCGGCACTGGCGGCCCCTGGCTGACTGGCGGCACTGGCGGCCCCTGGCAGACGGGCGGCATTGGCGGCTCCTGGCAGACGGGCGGCACTGGCGGCGCTGGGCAGACGGGCGGCACTGGCGGCGCTGGGCAGACGGGCGGCACTGGCGGCGCTGGGCAGACGGGCGGCACTGGCGGCGCTGGGCAGACGGGCGGCTCCGGCAGAGGCGCCGGACAGCTGGGAGGCTCCGGCAGAGGCGCCGGACAGGCGGGAGGCTCCGGCAGCGGCGCCGGACAGGCGGGAGGCTCCGGCAGAGGCGCCGGACAGGCGGGAGGCTCCGGCAGAGGCGCCGGACAGGCGGGAGGCTCCGGCAGAGGCGCCGGACAGGCGGGAGGCTCCGGCAGAGGCGCCGGACAGGCGGGAGGCTCCGGCAGAGCTGGAGAGGAGGAAGGCTCTGGACGGATGGGCCGGAGAGACAGCCTGGTACGGGGAGCTGCCACCGGAGGGCTGGGGTGTGGAGGTGGTGACGGATAGACCGGGCCGTGCAGGCGCACTGGAGCTCTTGAGCACCGAGCCTGCCCAACCTTACCCGGTTGAATGGTCCCGGTCGCCCTGCCAGTGCGGCGAGGTGGAATAGCCCGCACTGGGCTATGCAGGCGAACCGGGGACACCGTGCGCAAGGCTGGTGCCATGTAAGCCGGCCCAAGGAGACGCACTGGAGACCAGATGCGTAGAGCCGGCTTCATGGCACTTGGCTCGATGCCCACTCTAGCCCGGCCGATACGCGGAGCTGGAATGTACCGCACCGGGCTGTGCACCCGCACTGGGGACACCGTGCGCTCCACAGCATAACACGGTGCCTGCCCGGTCTCTCTAGCCCCCCGGTAACCACAGGAAGTTGGCTCAGGTCTCCTACCTGGCGTAGCCATACTCCCTGTTAGCCCCCCCCCCAAGAAATTTTTGGGGCTGACTCCCGGGCTTCCATCCACGACGCCGCGCTGCCTCCTCGTACCAGCGCCTCTCCGCTTTCGCCGCCTCCCGTTCTTCCTTGGGGCGGCGATATTCTCCTGGCTGAGCCCAAGGTCCTTTACCGTCTAATTCGTCCTCCCATGTCCATACCTCCTCGCGCTGCTCCTGCTTTCTCCTTTGCCCATTACCACACCGCTTGGTCCTGTTGAGGTGGGTGATTCTGTAACGGCGTTCTTCGTTTGTTGAAAGAGAGGCGGACCAAAGCGCAGCGTGGTGGTTGTTCATTGTATTTATTGACGACACTATACATGAACAAACTAACGGAAAAAAACAAGAAACGTGAGAACTCAAAACAGCCCTGTCTGGTGCAAACACAAAAACAGGAACAATCACCCACAAACACACAGTGAAACCCAGGCTACCTAAATATGGTTCCCAATCAGAGACAATGACGAACACATGCCTCTGATTGAGAACCATATCAGGCCGAACATAGAACTAGACCAAAACATAGAAAAACAAACATAGACTGCCCACCCAACTCACGCCCTGACCATACTAAATAAATACAAAAACAAAGGAAATAGAGGTCAGAACGTGACACCTTAGTAATGTATAGTAG
This sequence comes from Oncorhynchus mykiss, assembly GCF_057628025.1. Taxonomy (NCBI): domain Eukaryota; kingdom Metazoa; phylum Chordata; class Actinopteri; order Salmoniformes; family Salmonidae; genus Oncorhynchus; species Oncorhynchus mykiss. Next base: position 26,999,874 of record NC_143036.1, read on the forward strand.
CTCGTTTGCTAGTTAGCTAGCTAGTTACAACAAGTGATGTGTTTCTAGCTAGCAGGAGCAGATACTGTAGCTTTATCACTAGCTAGCATGTCATTCCAGGACAATCAGCATTTTAGCTTTCAGTTTATTGCAAGTATTACATTTAAGACTACACAAATCTATAGGACAAGTAGTGTAAATCCAATACAGTCATCAAGGCAGGACCCACTAATTTCATTCATACTGACAAATAAATATCACATTATCCCTGTCAATAGTTGGAGTCGAATGATTGCAGAGCACCATGCCTCATACTGTCAGAATGTTAATTTCCTAGCTCACTAACTACATTCCTTTGCTGTGATGATTTCCTTTATTCATTCTTGTCTCTCAATTTTGTCTCACATTATCTATTCAGCTCTTCTGTGTCCTGCTCATCGAGATCAACCAAGTGCAATTTACCAAGCATGGGCTGATTCACTCACCTGTGAGGAGAATCATCCTACTGCAGATTGAACTAGCCCTGCGGTCCCTATTTAGACATTGGGACCTCATATGCATTTGAATGTTCTCTTTTCTTTTCTGGATTTTGTCTTATACAGTCTAGTGCATTTTAGAGTGGAAGAACACCCACTACACATACACGTGCTTGCGCATCTTTATTCAATATTTTGTCTCTCACTTTTGTCTCCCATGATCTATTCACCAAGTCCTGCAGTTTGAACTAGCCCTGCCGTCACTATTTAGACATTGAGACCACATATGCATTTGCCTGTTGTCTTTTCTTTGTGGGTTTTGTCTTAAAACAGTCTTGTCAGGGCGGCAGGTTAAGAGCGTTGGGCCAGTAACCGAAAGGTTAATGGGTCGAATCGCTGACAAATCTGCCGATGAACACATGAGCAAGGCACTTAACCCTAGTTTCTTGTGGCCTGGGTACATAAGATATGTGTTGATGACAGTTGTACAGTCACCATCACAGGCCAAGGCTTTTGGCATAAATGGTAAAGCTCTCATTTCTGGACTGCAAATTTGTAAGATTGTGCCCTCCAAAACACTTGACTTGCATTGATTGGTAGGTTGGACTATTTATATAGATAGATACATCCAATACTTCCTGAGACACCTTTACTATTTGTCTCCTTACTCAGTAAATGGTGAAACACCACTTGTGGTGGTGTTCTTTGTTTGTATGTATATGCATAAAACATACATTATGGAAAACGTCTCACTCAGTCATACTGTAGTTAGTAGAATAATGAATGGTTTGGCAAGATTTTGGCACTTAACTTTGAGAAGGTTTTTTTGAAAGTGAATCATTTAAACGACCTAAATATACTCACATTCACTGAATATTTAGCACTTGAAACTCAAACATTAATTTCCCAACTGCTTTTTATATCATCTCTTTATAATGCCCCATACCTTATATTCCAGTGCATCCAACATTATGCATGCCCAACATGGTATCGGGCAGCTGCTATTTTAGAACTTGTCTGGCTAAGAAATCAAACTCTAGTTATCTTATACAAGACACACACATATTTTTATCTACATGCTTGTATTTGGGTTTCTGTACACAGTATATGATTGAATGTGTCTTTAAGCTGCAGCTAGTTACTTGAAATGACAAAACATAAATTAACAACTGAATTAAGGTATAATGAATGTGTAATAAACACAAATTGACATTTACTGTTGGCTACGCTAGTCTGTAACATTGGCTAGCTTTCAATAAATTGTATAAATGGTCAACAGAGTTACCTCTTCATGAAATCAAGACAATTTGTATTGCATGCTGCATATTTCAACTGCACTCAAAAAAAGATATGTATCTTATTTCAGTCTGGGAGCTAGCTAGCTGTATCTGTTCCTCTTCATCAGACAGCAGCTCAGGTTTTCGCCAGAGGCTGTGTTTCCATTGTGGATAAGCAGTCCATTGGCTGCCTTCATCACAAGGGGTATATACGACAGTTTTGTTTGGTTCCAAATTTAGTCGTTTGTCAAATTTGCCTCAGCGGCTGAGTGTTGAAATACACTTTTTATGCGAAAATTTGCAAGAATTGAAAGTGCCAACAAATGTTACAGTCATCATAAGAATGCTTTACTGTGATATACAAAAAAAATCAGCTCCTCCCTTGACGGGGATTGTTTTAAGGCAGGTGTCAAACTCCTTCCACGGAGGGACGAATGTCTGCGGGTTTTTGTTGAATTAAGGTCAGTAATTAGTATGGGACTCCCCTCCCTTGCTTGTCTAGGTCTTAATTGAAAGACAAACCCAAAAACTTGCAGACACTCGGAACTCCATGGAATTAGTGTGACACCCCATCTAATTATTTTAGAATGTGCCCATGTTCTGTGTTAATAAACTTATCTAATGAAATGACCCTTTCTCTGCCATTTAGCAGACTGTTATCCAGAGCAATTAGGGTTAAATTCCTTGCTCAAGGGCACATCAACAGGTTTTTCACCTAGTCAGCTCAGGGATTCAACCCAGCAACCTGTCGGTTACTGGCACAGCGCTAGGCTATCTGCAGCCCACAAATGCTTACTGTGTGGATTGCAAATGAGAATATTATTAAGAAAACATGAAGTCCAGTTATCGAGCATATAATCTTGGTTAATCCAGAACTGAATTTTTACATAACAGGTCAGATGTTTGATAAAATTCTGGGTCCATACGTGTTAAGAGAAGAGATAAACCAACGAGCCGAAGCGCTCCATCCTGTCTTTGCATTTTACTATATGGGCCAAATGTCCCCTCCCCTTCCAAAATTCTAAAGATGTTAACACCTGTGAAATCGTGATTTGTCCAAACAACCAGTGATGAAAAAACCAGGCACTGGAACAAATGCTGGTCGTACTTCGTAACTCTTTTGCGTTGTGTTTTTAAAGAAGGACTGTCCAGCCAGCGATCCTAGTTGCTAGGTGTTTATTTTGACGATAGACACAAGGAAACACATTAGATGTGCAGGACAACAGTATGTTGATGGCTGTAGATTTGTGATTCGCTGCTTGCATGTCAATATCAGACAGAGAATGTTGTAATCAAATACAGTGCATTCAGATAGTATTCAGTCCCCTTGACTTTTTCCACATTTTGTTAAGTTACAGCCTTATTCTGAAAGATATTTTTTTAAGGAAAAAAAGATAACTTATTTACATACAGTACCAGTCAAAAAGTTGGACACATCTACTCATTCAAGGGTTATTCTTAATTTTTTCTACATTGTAGAATAATAGTGAAGACATCAAAACTATGAAATAACACATATGGAATCATGTACAAACCAAATAAGTGTTAAACAAATTAAGATGTATATTTTAGATTCTTCGAAGTAGCCACCCTTTGCCTTGATGACAGCGTTGTACACTCTTGGCATTCTCTCAACCAGCTTCATGAGGAATGCTTTTCCAACCGTCTTGAATGAGTTCCCAAATATGCTGAGCACTTGTTGGTTGCTTTTTCTTCACTCTGCAATCCAACTCATCCCAAACCATCTCAATTGGGTTGAGGTCGGGTGATTGTGGAGGCCAGGTCATCTGATGCAGCACCATCCCTCTCCATCTTGGTCAAATAGCCCTTACACAGCCTGGAGGTGTGTTTTGGGTCATTGTCCTGTTGAAAAACAAATGATAGTCCCACTAAGACGTATCGCTGCAGAATGCTGTGGTATGCTGTGGCAGCCATGCTGGTTATGTGTGCCTTGAATTCGAAATAACTCACAGACAGTGTCACCAGCAAAGCACCATCACACCTCCTCCTCCATGCTTCACGGTGGGAACCACACGTGCAGAGATCATCCAATCACCTACCCTGCGTCTCACAAAAACACGGTGGTTGGAACCACAAATCTCAAATTGGGACTCATCAGATCAAAGGACAGATTTTCACTGGTCTAAATGTCCATTGCTCGTGTTTCTTGGCCCAAGCAAGTCTCTTCTTATTATTGGTGTCCTTTAGTAGTGGTTTCTTTGCAGCAATTCGACCATGAAAACCTGATTCACGCAGTCTCCTCTGAGCAGTTGATGTTGAGATGTGTCTACTTGAACTCTGTGAAACATTTATTTGGGCTGCAATCTGAGGTGCAGTTAACTCTAATGAACTTATCCTTTGCAGCAGAGGTAACTCCTGGTCAATTTCGAGTCTCATAGCAAATGGTCTGAATAGTTATATAAATAAGGTGTTTCTGTTCTGTACTTTTTATTAATTTGAAAACATTTCTAAAACTGGTTTTTGCTTTGTTATTATGGGGTATTGTGTTTAGATCGATGAGGGAAAAATATGATTTAATCAATTTTAGAATAAGGCTGTGAAGTAACATAATTTGGAAAAAGGTAAGGTATACACTGAGTGCACAAAACATTAGGAACACCTGCTCTTTCCATGACATAGTCTGACCAGGCAAATCCACTTCAATCAGTGTAGATGAAGGGGTGGAGACAGGATAAAGAAATGTTTAAGCCTTGAGGCAATTGAGACATGGAATTGTGTATGTGTGTCATACAGTGGGTGATTGGGCAAGACAAAAGATTTATGTGCCTTTGCTCGGGTTATGGTAGTAGGTACCAATTTGAGTGTGTCAAGAACTACAACGCTGCTGGGTTTTTCAAGCTCAACAGTTTCCTGTGTGTATTAAGAATGGTTCATCGGCCTCCCGGGTGGCGCAGTGGTTAAGGGCGCTGTACTGCAGCGCCAGCTGTGCCATCAGAGACTCTGGGTTCACGCCCAGGCTCTGTCGTAACCGGCCGCGACCGGGAGGTCCATGGGGCAACGCACAATTGGCCTAGCGTCGTCCGGGTTAGGTTGCCAGGTGCACAGTGTTTCCTCCGACTCATTGGTGCAGCTGGCTTCCGGGTTGGGTGCGCGCTGTGTTAAGAAGCAGTGCGTCTAGGTTGGGTTGTGTATCGGAGGACGCATGACTTTCAACCTTCGTCTCTCCCGAGCCTGTACGGGAGTTGTAGTGATGAGACAAGATAGTAGCTACTACAACAATTGGACACCATGAAATTGGGGAGAAAAAAGGGATAAAAATTCCACACACACAAAAAAAAAAAAAAAGAATGGTCCATCACCCAAATGACATCCAGCTAACTTGACACAACTTTGGGAAGCATTGGAGTCAACATGGGCCAGCATCCCTGTGGACCACTTTCGACACCTTGTGGAGTTCATGCCCCCACGAATTGAGGCTGTTCTGAGGACAAAAGAGGGTGCAACTAAATATTACGAAGGTGTTACTAATGTTTTGTAAGATCCGTTTATCAGGATATGTACATAGTGAACTTAAATAGAATGTTTGCATCCGTTTGCATCCGATCTCCCCCTGTCTGGAAGTGTAGCCAATGACATAGAAATACATATGTCATATACCAATATACCAATACAAAACACTGAATACATATTTCTGACGTGGCAAGTTGAAACCAACCCTGTTATACACGCATCCTGTTGTACCATTACAGATCTACGGTACCAATTATGTTTACGTTGTCTGTCCATGAGAGATTATCGCGCATCCCATAGCCAATAGTGTCTGAGCCATGGCCCTCGACTAAACCTGGCCAAAAATAAGTAGCCCATTCTCTATGCAGATTACCTTCAGGTTTTGTTAATTGGATATGCTCTAATTGTAGTGTTTTTTAAGGCATTTTGAAGCATGGAACCAGAAATCTCTCTCTCTTGATTAAATTAAATTATCCTAATAGGTAGAGGAACAGAAAGACATGAGAGAAATGTGTTCATTAAAAAAGGGTATAATGAATTTGAATGAGCAACAGCCATTTAGCTACTGTAATATGAGTGGCTATAAACAAGCCTTTTTCAAAGCTCCAGACCCTATGTCATACAAGCCATATGGGCAGAAGCAATAGACACACAAAGGATGACTCCATAAATAAATGGATTAAGCGTGACCTTGCTTGGGTGACAGAGATACTGCATTTCCTCAAAGGCTGGAGGAAAGGCTTGAACATCAAGCGCAGCGCATCTTTGAAGGCTAGGAAGCATGATTTTTTACTCACCAAAGTAACAACACAGTGTGGTCAAAGACTTAAGCCTTGTTCACACTGCAGGCATTAGTGCTCAAATCAGTTTTGTTTTTCAAATCCGTTTGAAATCCGTACTGACTGTCCAAACAGTAAGTTTACAAGCGACCAAACAGGATTTGAGTGTGTCCAGACAGCAGTCATTTGCTGACATGACGAAACTAGTGATATAGTAACGACGGGTGTGTGCGCAGCGTTGTACGGCTGAATGGTGGTGATGCTCCTGCTTCCTATCACTTAGAAGTCACAGTGCCTTCAGAAAGTATTCACACCCCTTGACTTATTCCACATTTTGTTGTTACAGCATGAATTCATAATGGATGAAGAGCTCTCTAAGAGCTTTGCACACCTGGATTGTACAATATTTGCACATTATTCTTTAAAATATTCTTCAAGCTCTGTCAAGTTGGTTGTTGATCATTGCTAGAAAACCATTTTCAAGTCTTCCCATAGATTTTCAAGCGGATTTAAGTCGAACCTGTAACTAGGCCATTCAGGAACATTCAATATCGTCTTGGTAAGCAAATCCAGTGTATATTTGCATTTGTGTTTTATGGTTATTGTCCTGCTGAAAGGGGAACTTGTCTCCCAGTGTCTGTTGAAAAGCAGACTGAACCAGGTTTTTCCTTAGGATTTTGCCTGTGCTTAGCTCTATTCCGTTTATTTTTATCCTAAAAAACTCCATAGACCTTGCCGATGACAAGGATATCCTTAACATGATGCAGCCACCACCATACTTAAATATATGAAGTGTTACTCTGTGATGTGTTGTGTTGGATTTGCCCCAAACATAACGTTTTGGTTATATCGTTTTACTTCAAATAAAAAAAAAATGTAATTGTCACATGCTTCATAAACAACAGGTGAAATGCTTACTTATGGGCCCTTCCAATGCAATGACAGCTTACCAGTACCCAGTCGATGTGCAGAGGTATGAGGAAATTGAGGTAGATAAGTACATATAGGTAAGGGTAAAGTGCCTAGGCAACAGGATAGATAAGAGATAGTAGCAGCAGTGTACAGTATGTGATGAGTGTGTACAGTGCATTCGGAAAGTCTTCAGACCCCTTGACTTTGTCCATATTTAGTTACATTACAGCCTTATTCTAAAATTGATTAAGTATATTTTTTCCCTCATCAATATACATACAATAACCCATAATGACAAAGTGAAAACAGGTTTGAGAAAAACTTTTTTTTTTGCAAATGTATAAAAAAAATACAAAACAGAAATACCTTATTTACATAAGTATTCAGACCTTTTGCTATGAGACTTGAAATTGAGCTCAGGTGCATCCTGTTTCCATTGATCATCCTTGAGATGTTTCTACAACTTGATTGGACTTGATTTACCACACCTGTGGTAAATTCCATTGATTGGACATGATTTGGAAAGGCACACACCTGTCTACATAAGCCCTCCAGTTGACAGTGCATGTCAGAGCAAAAAACAAGCCATCAGATCGAAGGAATTATCCGTAGAGCGCCGTTGAAAGGATTGTGTTGTGGCACAGCTCTGGAGAAGGGTACCAACAATATTCTGCTTAATTGAAGGACCCCAGGAACACGGTGGCCTCCATCATTCTTAAATGGAAGAAGTTTGGAAACACCAAGACTCTTCCTAGACACTCTTCCTACAGCTGGCCATCTGGCTAAACTGAGCAATCGGGGGAGAAGGGCCTTCATCACTGAGGTGACCAAGAACCCAATGGTCACTTTGACAGAGCTGTAGACTTCTTCTGTGGAGATGGGAGAACTTTCCAGAAGGACAACCATCTCTGCAGCATTCCACCAATCTGGCCTTTATGGTAGAGTGGCCAGACGGAAGCCACTCCTCAGCAAAAGGCACATGACAGTCCGCTTGAAGTTTGCCAAAAGGCACGTAAAGACTCGCAGACCATGAGAAACAAGATTCTCTGGTCTGATGAAACCAAGATTGAAATCTTTGGCTTAAATGCCAAGCGTCATGTCTGGAGGAAACCTGGCATCATCCTGGTGAAGCATGGTGGTGGCAGCATCATGCTGTGGGGATGTTTTTTAGCAACTGGGAGACTAGTCAGGATTGAGGAAAAGATGAACAGAGCAAAGTACAGAGAGATCCTTGATGAAAACCTGCCTCTGAGCACTCAGGACCTCAGACTGTGGCGAAGGTTCACCTTCCAACAGGACAACAAACATACGCACACAGCCAAGAAAATTCAGGAGTGGCTTCAGGACAAGTCTCTGAATGTCCTTGAGTGGCCCAGCCAAAGCCCATCGGAGGTCATAGCAAGATTTCTTATAAGCGTCCGGATTAGTGTCCCGCTCCTTGAAAGCGGCAGCTCTAGTTTATGGTTGGGATATGTACAGACTGTCACTGTGGGGACGACGTTGTCAATGTCCTTATTAATGAAGCTGGTGACTGATGTGGTAAGCTCCTCAATGCAATCGGATGAATACGGGAACATATTCCACTGTGCTAGCAAAACAGTCCTGTAGCTTAGCATCCCCTTCATCTGGACACCGTACACTGGTACTTCCTGTACTTCCTGTTTGAGTTTTTGCTTGTAAACAGGAATCAGGAGGATAGAGTCAGATTTGTCAAATAGAGAGTGAGGGAGAGCTTTGTATGCGTTTGTGTGTAGAGTAAAGGGGATCTAGAGTTTTTTTTCCCTCTAGTTGCACATGAGACTAGTGATGCTGGTCGAAATGAGGTCAAACGGATTTCAGGTTTAATGCATTAAAATCACTGGCCACTAGGAGCGCCGCCTCTGGATAATAATTTTCTTGTTGCTTTTGGCCCTACGCAGCTTGTTGAGTGTGGTCTTAGTGCCAGTCTTTGTTTGCAAAAAGACACACCGCACCCCCACAGATCTTACCAGATGCTGCTGTTCCGTCCTGCTGATGCATGGGAAATCCAGCTAACTTTGTCTTTGTTCAGCCATGACTCCAAAAAGCAGTGTATATTACAGTTCTTAATGTCCTGTTGAGAGGATAGTCTGGAATGGAGCTCGTCCACTTTGTTCTCCAGCGATTGCACATTCGCCAATAGAACAGAGTGTAGCAGGGGTTTATTCACTTGTCACCTTAGTCTTATCAATGTGCCCGCACAGCGTCCTCTATAGCAACGTTTTTTTCTCTTCCCAAGGCCAGGGATCAGGGCCCAGCAAGAGGTGAGCAGTATGTCCTGTGCCAAAGACTCATTGAAGTTTTGGTTGTAAAAATGTTTTGGTTTGGTTGTAAAAAATAAATAGAGTCGCACCCTCTATATAAATAGACTCCCAGTAATTTATTGGATAAAACGCCGACGTTTCGGCATCACCGTGCCTTCTTCAGGGTCTTCAGGGTCACCCTGAAGAAGACACAGTGATGTCGAAATGTTGGTTTGTGTGTGACTCTCTTTATCAGTTGTTTATAGCTTACAGTTTATTTGCTGTTAGTCAGCACTTCTACACTATATCATTTTCTCTAGGTGTGCGCCAGCTCATGCTTTTAATCAGAAGTTTTTTGGGGTCATAGGAAACGATGGCGGAAACATAATGTTAAAAGAAAGTTAAGAACAGCAAATTTTTTTTTGCAGAATTGGTCAGGAGCCGGAAAACGACAGGTATGCATCCCATCGTCATCTTAAGTGCATTATTGCAAACAGGATTCCTTATTGCAAACAGGATGCATGTTTTGGAATATTTTTATTCTATACAGGTGTAACAGGGTTGGTTTGTTTCCACTTGCCTCTAAAGAAAGGTGTATTCAATGTTCAAGCATTCTTATTGGTTGGTTCAACTCTGATGACAATAAGGCATGTTGTGATTGGCCCTGCATGCAGATAGGAGGAGATCGTGAACGTCAGGTCTCCCCAGTATGAGAATGTAATGCAATAGGTAGGTCACATTCTGAGTACTGTTTTCTATTTTCCATTTTACAATGTGTACAAGTTTGCTATACATTACTGATTTACACATGTGTGGGTACCTGTTAGGGATTGCGGGTCTTTCTGGGATATGCTTTGGCATATGATTGCTGTAAATAAGTGTGTTAGCTAGCATACGTGGATGTAATGGTAACATAAGCCCACTGCTAACACAGTTGTTTTCATGCTACAGATTTTACCATCGACAGCCATCAACACCGTTAAGCCCTGCACAACTAACGTGGTATTACACATGTTATATATGTTATATTTTGTTCACCCAGTATGAAAATGTGATGCAAGGGATTTTACCATCGACAGCCGTCAACATCGTTAAGCCCTGCACAACTAACGTGCTGTTTCCTATTTAACAACAGCTAATAAATCATGATCAACTGGGACCACTGGCTGGGGTGATTTATTTGGACAAAACACAACGCAAGGAGAGTACGATTAACATCTCTTACACAGGCTTCTTTCTTTTCACTCTGTCATTTTGATATTGGTATTTTTTAGCTGTTGCAAAAGCAGCAGCTACTCTTCCTGGGGTCCACACAAAACATGAAACATAATACAGAATGACATAATACAGTACATCAATAGACAAGAACAGATCAAGAACAGAATTACATACATTCTTTAAAAAGGCACACGTAGCCTACATATAAATGCATGCACACAAACAATCTAGGTCAAATAGGAGAGAGGCGTTGTGCCGTGAGGTGTTGCTTTATCTGTTTTTTTAAACCAGGTTTGCTGTTTATTTGAGCAATGTGAGATGGAAGGAAGTTCCATACAATAAGGGGTTTATATAATACTGTACGCTTTCTTGAATTTGTGGACTGTGAAAAGACCCCTGGTGGCATGTCTGGTGGGATGGGTGTGTTTCAGAGCTGTGTGTAAGTTGACTATGCAAACAATTTGGGATTTTCAACACATTAATGTTACTTATAAAAAGAAGAAGTGATGCAGTCAGTCTCTCCTCAACTCTTAGCCAAGAGAGACTGGCATGCATAGTATTTATATCAGCCCTCTGATTACAATAAAGAGCAAAACGTGCCGCTCTGTTCTGGGCCAGCTGCACCTTACTAGGTCTTTCCTTGCAGCACTGGACCACACAACTGGACAATAATCAAGATTAGACAAAACTAGAGCCTGAAGAACTTGCTTTTTGGAGTGTGGTGTCTAAAAAGTAGAGCATCTCTTTCTTACGGCCAGACCTCTCCCCATCTTTACAACCGTTGAATCTATGTTTTCACCATGATAGTTTACAATTTAAGGTAACGACAAGTAATTCAGTCTCCTCAACTTGTTCAACAACCACACCATTCATTACCAGATTCAGCTTAGGTCTAGAACTTAAGGAATGACTTGTACCAAATACAATGCTCTTAGTTTTAGAGATGTTCAGGACCAGTTTATTACTGGCTATCCATTCCAAACCAGACTGCAACTATTTGTTAAGGGTTTCAGTGACTTCATTAGCTGTGATAGCTGATGTGTATATTGTTGAATCATCAGCATACATGGACACACATGCTGTGTTTAATGCCAGTGGCAGGTCATTGGTAAAAATAGAAAAGAGTAGAGGGCCTAAAGAGCTGCCCTGGGGTACACCACACTTTACATGTTTGACATTAGAGAAGCTTCCATTAAAGAAAACTCTTTGAGTTCTATTAGATAGATAGCTCTGAAACAATGATATGGCAGAGGTTGAAAAGCCATAACACATTCGTTTTTTCAACAACAGGTTATGGTCAATAATGTCCAAAGTTGCACTGAAATCTAACAGTACAGCTTCCACAATCTTCTTATTGTCAATTTCTTTCAACCAATCATCAGTCATTTGTGTCAGTGGAAGGAAGTACATGTTGAGTGCCCTTCTCTATTAGCATTCTGAAAGTCTGTTGTTCATTTTTTTACAGAGAAATAGCATTGTATTTTTTCCAACACAATTTTTTCCAACAGCTAAGAGCTAATAAGCTTATGTTGTTTGTTGTCTGTTGTTAGAACCAGTAAAGGCCGCTTTACCACTTTAAAAAAAATAAGTTTTTTTACGCCCCTGACAAAAGTTGAAAGCCATCCGAAACACAACCCAACCAAACCTGTGGCTTAACACCAACACTGTGTGACCTGGTTAGCATGCATTCTGCCACAGGAGTTGCTGGTGCGTGATGAGACAAGGATATCCCTAATGGCCAACCTGGACGACACTAGGCTAATTGTGTGTCACCCCACAGAGCTCCCGGCCGTGGCTGGCTGCGACAGAGCCTGGGCGAGAACCCAGGGTCTCTGGTGGCACAGCTGGTGCAGTGCCCTAGACCACTACTCCACTCGGGAGGCCCCACTTTACCATTCTTGGGTAGCGGAATTGCTTTGGCTCCCTGAAGCTCTGTCTTAGGTGTCTCACAGTACGGACATTGCAATTTATTGCCCTGGCCACACTTTAGTCTTCATGCCTCCTTGCAGCATGCCTAAGGCATGTACACGCAGATGGACATGTTTCTTTTGGTGTTTTTCAGAGTCAGTAGAAAGGCCTCTTTAGTGCCCTAAGTTTTCATAACTGTGACCTTAATTGCCTACCGTCTGTAAGCTGTTAATGTCTTAACGACCGTTCCACAGGTGCATGTTCATTAATTGTTTATGGTTCATTGAAAAAGCATGGGAAACAGTGTTTAAACCCTTTACAATGAAGATCTTTGAAGTTATTTGGATTTTTACTAATTATCTTTGAAAGACAGGGTCCTGAAAAAGTGACGTTTATTTTTTTGCTGAGTTTATAATAGTGAATTATCGGATATCTATTGGTCCACCAGTGTCCTAGTTGCTATACTGTCCAGCATTATGTTTATTCTGTGAGTCAGTGTTTTTAGAGCTGGACTCAAGGAAAGTAGGCTTCCCCATGGGGTTACATTTCAACAATGAGCTTGAATACATTACCACAGCATGTGCTCGCTAAGTATCCGCATGTGAACCACAAATGTAATGCCATGCTGATGAGAAATGTATTATGTAAAATGGGGGCTGGAACAATTGAAGAGTTTCATTCCAAAACGCTAGATATCCATTTTCATATATTTTGGTAAATTAGCTTTTATTTTTTAAGTGTAGGAAGTGTTGGTTTTCATGTTGTATAATGACATAAAATCTGAATAGTTCCCATGCCTAATATACTGTACATTCCTTTTGTTGTAAGTGCCCTTTTTAACGTTGCACACTTCCTTCTCCTTTTGCATTCCCCCTCATAAACATCCACTGCCCCCCTTATACCTTAGTGTATTTAGGGCAGAGCACAATTGGCCCAGCGTCGTCCGGGTTAGGGGAGGGTTCGGCTGGTGGGGGCTTTAGAACTAGGCCGTCATTGTAAATAAGAATTTGTCCTTAACTGACTTGCCTAGTTAAATAAAGGTTAAATAAAAATAACTCTTTCCTGTCTACCATGTGGAAGAGGTATGTTACTGAGAAATTGTCCCATGAAATCATAATTAATCCTATATGTCAAAACACTAATAATGAGTTTATATGGCCACTGACAGTGTTTTTAAATAATGGTCTGCCACCAATATATTGGGTTATTCGTGTATTTCAGTCAATTATGAACTCTTGATCTATTGATTTGTGAATGTTGTACATGCTAGCTAGCTACTGTACTTTCTACTGTAGGCTACATGTTGTCATTGGACTAGAATGGCTTATCATGTCCCCTTTCTTTGTTATTTTGTACTTTGCAAAGAAGTTTGGCCTATTAGGGCAGCACAGTATTTGTTCATGAACGTTTTTCAGGTACAGTTGAAGTCGGAAGTTTACATACACTTATGTTGGAGTCAACAACGTTTTTAACCACTCCACAAATTTCTTATTTACAAACTATAGTTTTGGCAAGTCGGTTAGGACATCTACTTTGTGCATGACACAAGTAATTTATCCAACAATTGTTTACAAACATATTATTTCACTTATAATTCACTGTACCACAGTTCCAGTGGGTCAGAAGTTTACATACACTAAGTTGACTGTGCCTTTAAACAGCTTGGAAAATTGCAGAAAATTATATCATGGCTTTTGAAGCTTCTGATGGGCTAATTGACATAATTTGAGCCAATTGGAGGTGTACCTGTGGATGTATTTCAAGGCCTACCTACTCAGCGCCTCTGTGCTTGACATCATGGGACAATCAAAAGAAATCAGCCAAGACCGAGGAAAAAAATGTGTAAACCTCCACAAGTCTGGTTCATCCTTGGGAGCAATTTCCAAATGCCTGAAGGTACCACGTTCATCTGTACAAACAATAATATGCTAGTATAAACACCATGGGACCAAGCAGCCATCATATTAATCTTCTGCACATCTATCACATCTATCATAGTGTTTAAATGCTAAATTGTAATTGTTTCGCCACTATGGCCTATTTATTGCCTTACCTCCCTTATCTTACCTCATTTGCACACACTGCATATAGATTTTTCTATTGTGTTATTGACCTTACGTTTGCTCATTCCATGTGTAACTCTGTGTTGTTGTTTGTGTCTCACTGCTTTGCTTTATCTTGGTCAGGTCGCAGTTGTAAATGAGAACTTGTTCTCAACTGGCCTACCTGGTTAAATAAAGGTATAATAAACATTTAAAATAAAATACCGCTCAGGAAGGAGCGAGTTCTGTCTCCTAGAGATGAATGTACTTTGGTGCGAAAAGTGCAAATCAATCCCAGAACAACAGCAAAGGACCTTGTGAAGATGTTGGAGGAAACAGGTACAAAAGTATATATATCCACAGTAAAACGAGTTATATCGACATAACCTGAAAGGCCGCTCAGCAAGGAAGAAGCCACTGCTCCAAAACCGCCATAAAAAAGCCAGACTACGGTTTGCAACTGCACATGGGGACAAAGATTGTACTTTTTGGAGAAATGTCCTCTGGTCTGAGGATGGCATCATGAGGATGGAACATTATTTGGATATATTGAAGCAACATATTAAGACATCAGTCAGTAAGGTTTGGTCGCAAATGTGTCTTCCAAATGGACAATGACATCAAGCACATATCCAAAGTTGGACAACAAAGTCAAGGTATTGGAGTGGCCATCACAAAGCCCTGACCTCAATCCCATAGAAAATTTGTGGGCAGAACTGAAAAAGTGTGTGCGAGCAAGGAGGCCTAGAAACCTGACTCAGTTACACCAGTTCTGTCAGCAGGAATGGGCCAAAATTCACCCAACTTATTGGGGGAAGCTTGTGGAAGGCTTCAGAAAATGTTTGACCCAAGTTAAACAATTTAAAGGCAATGCTATCAAATACTATTTGAGTGTATGTAAACTTCTGACCCACTGGGAATGTGATGGAAGAAATAAAAGCTGAAATAAATCATTCACTCTACTATTATTCTGACATTTCACATTCTTAAAATAAAGTGGTGATCCTAACTGACCTAAAACAGAGAAATTTTACTAGGATTAAATGTCAGGAATTGTGAAAAACTGAGTTTAAATGTATTTGGCTAAGGTGTATAGAAACTTCCGACTTCAACTGTATGTCATGGGTTTCTGTTTGTCAAGATATGTTGACATTATCACAGATTAAAAGATCAACACCTACCCTGATCCTTTGGTCATATGTAAGCCGATCAAACACAATGCAGAGGCAATCTACACCATTCACATAAAGACATTATAAAAGAGATTTATGTGTTTTTTCATCATCTAATCATAGCATGGGGTTGTTCAATGACAGACATGTATTTGTTTAAAATCTTTCACTTGATGGTTTCATTTCAGAGAGAAAAATAATCATGTTTTTTTGCAAAATGTTTCTCACTCTTAAATAAATAAGTAGTACTGCTAGGTTTTACACAGTCAAATGTAACAAATAACTTATACAAACAAATTTCCATACAGTAACATGAGATCTGTATGTAAAACATTTACATTTGACATTTTTGTTATTTAGCAGATGTTCTTATCCAGAGCGACTTACTGTAAGTGCATTCATCTTAAGATATCTAGGTGAGACGACCACATTGACGTCACAGTCGAAATATATTTAATGTACAGGATAAACATCCCATTCCAACTATATATAGCGTTTTTCAAAAAACAAACAATCATACACATCTGAAATCAATGAATAAAAAATCTGAGAACACTCATATTTTACACACACAGGTAGCCAGCCATAAGCAATCATTTCTGATGAAAAAACACAAATGTGAAAAATGTGTGGATATAGCGTTTTGGAAATAAACTTTTCAATTGTAACATTGGTAACATCAACTAGTAATAATACCTTGACTTTCTTAAATGACTGTGGTATAAATACAGTAAATAAAGTTCTTCAATTTGACCTACTAAATCGAGTTGACTTGGTCATTCGGTGAAATCCTGACATTACATATGTGAATGAAAACCCATTTTATCCATATAAAATTATAATGTATTGTATTGGCAGTACTGACTGCCTTACATTTAAGGCCAGCTGTAACATTGTGATTGTAAGGGAGAAATAAAAAAGACGACACACACACAAATATTCACACTGACACATACACACACACACATGCACACACACCCAAACCCAGCTGCCATCCTCCTTAAAGGTATGGGATTAATGAGGAAATAAATAAATAAAGTCAGTGTTTCACTCACGACCTCACCCCTGGGAATGTTATCAGTGTGACAGGCCTAGCTTACAGCGCTCGCCGCTCTCAAATGTCAGGCAGACACAATCGCCAATATGGTGGTCCATTCCTAATGATCCACATGTCTGCCAGCCCAGCTCTTTACCTAGGCACTCCATGGCCTTTCTCTCCTCACATTGGGCTGGAAAATTAACTATTCTAATAGCAGAGGATGACAGGAAGGGAAACTCTTGTCTATAGGCTCTATATTCTACAATGTCAATGAATGATGGAGAGAGAGAAAGACATCATTTTCAGAGATATTTTTTTTATGCAGAAGAAGCATACACTGAGCTGAGGGATGGGTTTAATAGCATGTTTCTGGCTGTAAAACTCTAGTCTGTATCCTTTTACATGATATACTTCCATTCCCTAGCCATTGAGGGTTGAACATATAGACAGTATGATGTAGCTATGGTATTTACGCTAGTGTGTCCTGGTCTGGGATGACATAGCTCTGCTGCTGGAACAGTAATAATAGCTGGGATGCTTACCAAATAGTACCCTTTTCCTACTTCTGAGCACTGGTCAGAAGTAGTGCACTAAGAAGGGAATAGGGTGCCATTGGGACTGATTCAACGGGACTATAAATCGGGGACGGAAACATGGGTCTTGCATTCAAACACTTGAATGATTCTTTTTAGCAATGAATGGGATGCATTTCTTCTTCTGGCTCCACAACATGTCTCTAATTCAGACTGATTGGGAGGAAACGCCGTCGGGTTCTATTTCCTATCGTACCGAGACGGAGAGACTGAACTCGACCACGGTTGAACAAAGCGACTCCAAAAACAGATGGATGGAATTATGTCAGACTGTCATTAAAAAGGGGGCAGTAATTACCAAATTAGAGCCTTAAATATTTAAACTGTTTGGTGGCGTGTTGGTCTCTCCCACACAATGACACAATGATTTACCCAGAGTTCCCAGAGGGTTTGGGAGGGGACGGGCGGCGAAGCTTTAGAAGTCTCTAATGAGACATCCAGACACCCTTGTAAACAGATCATAAAATCTGCACTTAGCAACAATGTGACACAAAAAAAAAACACAACACAATTTTGAAGGTCTTGGTGAACGGACATCCTCAAAACACATTGATGGAGTCAAGGGAGCTTTTAAATCATGTCACGTCCCTTTACCAACACTGAATAACACTGAATAAAATGTTACCCCAAGTTAGTTATGGAGAACAATACCTGCTTAAGTTTTCAACACAAAAAAAATCAACCTGAGCTATAAATAAGCCACTTATTTTGGGAAGCGTCTCGCAGGTGCCCTCAAACAAGAATTTCCTTTTTGTGTCAAATGTAGCATTTGGAATGATGCAGTGTGTCATGTTCTATGAACACAACTCTGAAGGAGGTGTCAAACTTGCAAATAAGGGACTACACTTGTCTCTGTGGGTCTTATGAGAGGAACGTAAAGGAACATCAGTACTCTCTGTTTTCACTGGAAATACACCTGGGCTGTTGTTCAGGAAGCACCATTGTAGTGTTTCAGATCAAATATAAGCCCCTCTACCATGCTCACTGTGTAAGGAATCCCATTGACACCCTCTGATAACACACACTTGAGAATCCAATAGGAAGCTGATCAAGAGGCATGAGTCTGAAGACTGGGTTCTTATAAACTTTTACTTAAAGTATCTCTGACTATCCCCATGGAATAATTTCAACTTTATTATAAGACAAACCAGGTTGCCTGGCCTATGCTAGCTGTCTCCACTTTCTTTGAATGAGAAGCATAATTACTGAGAGAAGGAGATTGTCTCAGGGACAACACTCATCAACAGTTTATGATTGGTTGGTAGCTTGGACAAATGAAGACAATAGGCTGATGTACAGTAGCAGTCAAAAGTTTGGACTCACTGGGTGGCGCAGTGGTCTAGGGCACTGCATCGCAGTGCTAGCTGTGCCACCAGAGACTCTGGGTTCGAGCTCAGGCTCTGTCGCAGCCGGCCGCGACCGGGAGGTCCATGGGGCGAAGCACAATTGGCCTAGCGTCATCCGGGTTAGGGAGGGTTTGGCTGGTAGAAATATCCTTGTCTCATCGCGCACTAGCGACTCCTGTGGCGGGTCAGGCGCAGTGCGTGCCAACCAGGTCATTGGTGCAGCTGTCTTCCGGGTTGGCTGTGCGCTCAGGGTTTTGGAGGATACGTGGCTTTTGACCTTTGTCTCTCCCGCGCCCGTATGGGAGGTGTAGCGATGAGACAAGATAGAAACTACTAACAATTGGATACCATGAAAAGGGGGTAATAAAAAAATTAAAAAGTTTGGACACACCTATTCAAGGGTTGTTCTTTTATTTTTACTATTATCTGTATCAAAATTCTGTGGTAGCCATGCTGGTTAAGTGTGCCTTGAATTCTAAATAAATCACTGACAGTGTCAGAAGCAAAGCTCTGCCACACCATCACACCTCCTCCATCCTTCACAATGGGCACTACACATGCGGAGATCATCCGTTCACATACTCTGTGTCTCATAAAGACATAGCAGTTGGAACCACAAATCTCAAATTTGGACTCATCATTCCAAAGGATATATTTCCACCGGTCTAATGTCCATTGCTCGTGTTTCTTGGCCCAAGCAAGTCTCTTCTTCTTATTGGTGTCCTTTAATAGTGGTTACTTTTCAGCAATTCGACCATGAAGCCCTGATTCATGTAGTCTCCTCTGAACAGTTGATGTTGAGGTGTCTGTTACTTGAACTCTGTGAAGTATTTATTTGGGCTGCAATTTCTGAGACTGGTAACTCTAATGACTTATCCTCTGCGCTGGATGGTTTTTGCGACTGCACTTGAATAAACTTTCAAAGTTCTTCACATTTTCCGCATTGACTAACCATCATGTCTTAAAGTAATGATGGACTGTCATTTCTCTTTGCTTCTTTGAGCTGTTCTTGCTATAATATGGACTTGGTCTTTTACTAAATAGGGCGATTTTCTGTATACCACCCCTACCTTATCACAACACAACTGATTGGCTCAAACACACTAAGAAGGAAATAAATTCCACAAATTAACTTTACATTTTTGAATTGAAATGCATTCCAGGTGACTGACTACCTCATGAAGCTTGTTGAGAGAAGGCCAAGAGTGTGCAAAGCTGTCATCATGGCAAAGGGTGACTACTTTGAAGAATCTCACAAATAAAATATATATTGATTTGTTTAACACTTTTTTGGTTTCTACGTGATTCCATATGTGTTATTTTATAGTTTTGACGTCTTCAATATTATTCTATAATGTAGAAAATAGTAAAAAAAAAAAAAAAGAAGAAAAACCCTTCAATGAGCATGTGTCCAAACTTTTGACTGGTACGGTATGCTCTTGAGCTCTGCATTTTCACTACCAACAGCTGTGCTAAAGCACACATCATGAATAGCATCGCTAGCTGTGTTCAGGTCGATTTTTCATAACATCCTTACTTCCATTAGAGGCCCAATTATTGAGTCGCAACATGAAGTCTATGCAGTAAAACGATATCTCCAGCTGTAAAAAAAAAAAAAAAAACACATATCACGACAGAGTGCAGTTTAACACACCTTGTTATTCCTCTAAAATTCCGGTATACCTACAGACCTGGCTGACTCTGAACTAGAGATAGTGCAGAAGAATGCACCTCTGCTTCACTTTCTTCCCATGTCTTCCAGCTGATCACTGATCATCCGAGATCAAAGGACAAGAGAGACACTTTTTCAAATTACCTGTGAAACCCCCGGCGTCGGGAGAGAGAGAGATGTGGGGGGAGCGTTCAGACGCGAAAACTCCTCGCATAGAGAAACCTTCATGCTCTGTGGCAGGCTGTCAATCGAAACCCACTGCAACAGATAGTGTTTACTCCCAGAAAATATGTAAATGCACACATTTACACGGTATTTACAACTAGAGATCACATCTTTTTTTTACTCTTGTCACAGTATGTATCCTTGTATATGGTATATTCACCAGATGGGAGTAGATTGTGTAAAGTGTCAGTCATGGTTTTATTTTATAGATTTTCAGCACACTAAACCCAAAAAGGTATTCCATTTCAAGTTCTAATCAGTATCAATGTGATGGTTGATTGGTGTGTAAACACCTAGAATGAGTTACAACTCATGTAGAGAAAAAGTAGTCTGTCAAAATGTTTTTCTCTACCACTATAATTACAATATCAAACGTATTTTCTCTCTCAGCAGCAGTTTGACATGGGTTTCTCAACTGATTTTACAGCTAAGCTAAAGATTCGGTTTGGGTGTTTACACATATTTATACATTTGGATATTAGTAGGTTGCATATGTCTTAGCATCGTTGCAACTACTCAAGTCTACCAAGTCAGAAAACTCTTCAAGGACTGGATCCCAGTTTTAAACATCTTAGACCTCCATATGAGGTCTCTTCTCACTTTCTTCTTCAAACAAGGTTGTGTTTTTCTCCCTCTAATCAAGTCAACCCATCGATTGGGTGTCCCACCTGGGAAAGGGGTTGTTATCATTTCTTCACAGACCTTTGACAGCTAGGGGGCTCCTTTCCAATTGGATGTGACTTCCTGGCTCAGTGTAGCCCCAGGTACTCTAGGTCTGCTAATGACTAAGGAAAGGACAGTTAGGAAGTATCAATGATCCCTGATCTCTGATCCATCTGGGCACTGACTGCTAGACCTGGGTTCAAATAGTATTTGTTTTGTATCTACTACTATTGAGTCATGAAGGCCAGATGGGTGGGGTTTGCACATTTGGGACTGTTCCATTGGTTAAATGACACCAGGCAAGGTAAATCAAGTCTAGCTAAAGTATTTGAAAGACAGTAGTCAATGCTGACAGCAGCACTTCTAGAGCTCCCAGGCAATGCACTGTCTATAGGTGTGGAATTCTCTTTAATCGTCCAATATTGTTCACATATCTCTATGTAGGTCCACTAGAGCTGTTAACATTGTACACAGCATATGTGTTTAAGTCTCTCTGGGACACAATTACCAGCCAACAATAATTGAACAAAGCCCTGTTATACTGGGCAAATTAAAAAGCGCTGCTTTGTATTTGGCCCATTTTCCTTAATGGATTATTTCAAGTGGCTCTATAGGACCACCATAAGTGGCTCTGGATTGTAATTTCACAGAGCAGTAGGTGAGTGATTGAGTAGTTCAAGCGACACATTTGAGTGGGTGGCCGTGTGCCCTTTGAGTGGTCTGGAGGGGGTGCGTAAGAGAGTGAAGTGATGGTTAAAACAATGCAGAGAGATTTTCTAGGATCGCCGGGTCTACTTTGCTAAAAAAAAAAACTAAAAAAAAACTTTAATTGGGGCACTTAATCTAATCCGTCCCATTTTAGCATATGTTCAGGAAGTAACAAGGTCTGTAAATCTGCTAATTCTGGATTTAGTTTGCAGGGTTGCTTCTCTTTAAAGAGAGATGGAGTACCTACTGGTGCAAGGCATATTTAATTAGTATTAAATATGCCTTGCATATTCCTCAAAATATATATTCTTGCCACACCTTTTAATCACCTGCTCCCAATAGAGAGTAATGGAGATAAAATAATGTTACGGTTTTCAGATGTAAAAGATGCAGCCATTGTTTACCTTGCCTGCAGGTACTGTATGACAAAATAATGGGAAAAAACATTTTACATCAGAAAGAACCTTGAACAATATTGAACTCAATTGTCCACCTTCTGGTGCAGCCTACACTATTTTGCTAAATAGAGCACATATAAATGTCTCTATTTTCATCAGCAACATGTTCATGGTCATATTTATGAGAGCAGGGCAGCTCCGGCTTGTACTTTCAATAGGATGCATAAACATTTTCATTACTGGGTTTCCAAGTAACAGAATCAACATTATATTTCAATGTGCTCTTGTTGTAATGGTTCAGAGCAATTAATGCTACTCAAGGAAACTTGAGTAGTTGACGATGGAAGCTATGATCAGAGACAGCCATTGTTCTGGACTTGTTGTTGTCCTGTATTCGTTGACATCTGTATAAGTAATTTGAAATGTCTAGACATTAATATTTATCATGCTATTAGCCGTGACGGGGGTTAGTGTTATGGCATTTTTACGTTGCTGTTACTGCTAAGCTATTAGCTAGCTAGCCGCTATCTATTTTAGTCAGCTGTGTATAAGGATGCTTCCCTGCTCTCTGTACCATTTATCTCCAACACAGGCGCGGCTGGCAGAGATGAAAATAGTACAGTAAATGGGGTTGAGACATCAATTCACATGAAATAATACTGGGCTCAATAGTGTCCTCTCCAACCTGTATGTTACGGTAAACAGCGAAGCTAGCTGACATTTCCCACCCATTGATTCCCATCATTGGTTTCAACATTTGAGTTCCTCTGCTTCTGACCTACACCAGTTCCATGGGGGAAGCGCAATGCCAGCAAGACACAGACAGCGGCCTCCTATCGATCAACAGGGGCCTAAAAATAAAGCCAGGGATCCGGCAATGACAGAGGCAGCAAAAGCACCACATTGGCTAATCAATGGTGACCTAGAAAATTCTTGGCTCCAAATCAATACGCCACACTTTTCTAATGATTGCTGGGATGTGTCTGTCTCTGACACTCTCAAGGGTGGAGACTGAATGAAGGAAAATGCCAGGTGGAAACTAGTTGGTGCCTCTTTTTTCTGGAGTTTTACTGTCTGGGGATGAAATTGCTTCGATTCCAATGTTAGCCGAGCGTCAAATACTTATTTCAGAGCTCTGGAATGGTGAGTCAATGCTGTATGATGGAGGTGTTGCTGTACAGTATATTAACAACTGCAAGGTCAAATAAATCCTGACCTTTTTCAATATCCACCCCCTTTAGACTTAAAAAGAATGTATACAGTGCCGTTCTGCAAACCCCAAAATGTGATATTTTTTTTTGCATATGCTGATATTTTACAGTTTGATCGTTCTTCCTCCATGATCTAGCCCCATGTCTCTCTGTCTGTGGCCGCTTGCCCTCTTACTTGGACCCTCTCCCCCTCCATTTCCTTCTTGCTCTACAGTATCTCTCTCCCATGGAAAAAACACAATTCACAGCAGGCCCACCACTTGCCTAAGGCTGTGTGCTATCTCCCTATTCTCCTTTCTGGTGAATATTTTATCACGTCTTTCAAGTATAATTTTCATATCGAAAAATGTCTCGTATCCCGGAGCGGTCTAAATCCGTAGACTTCAACTACGTGGAAGATCTCTGTTTTACACCCGATGACATTCTGCCTGCGTGTCTCTACTGCATGACTTTTGATCAGGGGGATGCAAATTACAGTTGTGAACTTTTGAAAAAAGGGGTTCATTAGCGAGGTGTAGGACCAGATGGCTGTCATCTGGCAGAAGTCGTGACTGACTAACTTTGCCATTGTTCTGCCGGGTCTGGCTAGGTCAAAACCCTACAGATGTTTGCTTGCCCTTTGTGTTTCTTTACTGTACCCCTAAGCCACACAACAATAGAGAATGGTTTTCTTATTTATCTCACACTTCCGACTGGGAACAGATGCCAGTTCAACATCTAGTTATGATTTAGTACTATTTAAGTAGTTTTTTGGGTATCTGTACTTTACTATTTATATTTTTTACTACTTTTACTTTACTACATTCCTAAAAAAGAATGATGTACTTTTTACTCCATACATTTTCCCTGACACCCAAAAGTACTCTTACATTTTGAATGGTTACCAGGATAGGAAAATGGTCCACGCACTTATCCCTGGTCATCCTGACTGCCTCTGATCTGGCGGACTCACTAAATAAACATGCTTTGTTTATAAATTATGTCTGAGTGTTGGAGTGTGCCCCTGGCTATCCGTATATTAAAAAAACAAGAAAATGATGCCATCTGGTTTGCTTGATATAAGGAATTAGAAATGATGTATACTTTTGACACTTAAGTACATTTTAGCAATTACATTTACTTTGATAGTTAAGTATATTTAAAACCAAATACTTTTAGACTTTTGCTCAAGTAGTATTTTACTGGGTGACTTTCACTTTTACACATTTTCTGTTAAGGTATCTTTACTGTTACTCAAGTATTACAATTGGATACTTTTTCCACCGCTGCATTTGTTTGAGTTGTCAACTAACGTGAATTCAACATGAAATCAACAAATGTCACCCTGACATTGGGTTTCGGGGAAAAAAATTGTAAAAACTATGAAATCCCCGTACGTTTATTACTTTTTACAAATCCAATCAGTTTTCCACGTTGATTCAACGACATAGCATAGATTTTGGGGGTCGAAATGACATGGAAAGAACATTGATTCAACCAACCAGTTTTTTCCCAGTGGGTTTCTTCTTGTTCTCTCCCCCTCCCTCTATATGTCTCTGCGTCATTGACCAGAGTGACAATGATGGTAGCTGTCATACATTTCATGGCCCGAAATCCCTGTCTTTGTGACTCACATTTAGGATCAGCCGATTCATCCCACTTGTTTACATTGGGCCAATGTATGCCTTTAGGCAACCTCTCCCTGATCCATAGTGATAAGAATCAAATTTCAGTGCGATGAAACTGAAAAAGAGAAATAGAAAAATGTGCTGAGGTTCAGCGATTATGGAAAAATGGACACTATTGAGGGAGAGGACAGGGAATCAGGTGCGAATCTCTCGTACATTCATAGACTTAATGTTTAAATCAATATGTGTGTTTATTCAGAGATGTATTATTCATTGTGCACATGCTCTATGGACGAGGGAATAAGCAATAACTTCAATTTGCAGTGTTCTGCTACCCCATGCATTAATTCAATGCACTGTGCAATTTTGGTAGTTGTGAGTGTGTGTGTGTGTGTGTGTGTGTGTGTGTGTGTGTGTGTGTGTGTGTGTGTGTGTGTGTGTGTGTGTGTGTGTGTGTGTGTGTGGGTGGGTGTGCGTGCGTGCGATTGCGTTCGTGCGTGCGTGTGGGCGTGGGTGTGCGTGTGTGTGCGTGTGTGTGTGCGCACATGCACGAATCCACATTAGTCACGTAGAGTTGCACAAAGCTCTTATTTCATTCTTAAATTATGCTGTCCGGAATAATGGAAGGCTTCCTCCTATAGTTCCTATCTGGATACTACAACCATCCATCAAGCATAACAGATCACCCCGATGCCCTAACCTAACCTCTGGGAGCTGGGAGACCTTTACTCCAACTCACACCCTCAAATCATTGACTTATTCATGAGTCCAAGGGAACTGATCTATCACCCAAGACCAGCAGAGCCCCAGCTATACAGTCAGGCTAGGGCTAGTCCACCCAAAGGACAAGCTTTGTCTTAAAGCTGGAAGCATTCTGAAACTGCAAGCAGTTGGCACTCAGATTGATACTGCAGAAACTTTATGAAGAGTAGCGGCAGTAAATTAATTATTCATGTTTTGGGAATTGCTTGTATTTTCATTATTTATTTACAGACAATCTCCTTAGGGATTTTTATCATTATGCTACTGTGATACTATTTTTATGAGACCTCAACCAAGTCTGTTTATTTGATGCATACTGCGGTATACTATAGACTGTCACTATCATAGCACTGCCATTCCACAGTATAAGTGGCATTTAGAATGGTTAGTACCATAACTCCAATATTATGTGTAGTGCTGTAGAATCACAGTCTTCAGTCTGTCAAGTGTCCGGACAGGAAAATTGCACTTGATAACACTGAAACCACACTTCAAGTATGTATCCTGTTCATTGGTCCTGACACCAACCCAGTCTCTCAGTATAACTGTGTACACTCCACTAGTCAGCCAGCCCACCCTGGCTGGGGGGGGGGCCGGGGCTGACCAGGCCTAACAGATCCACACAGAGATCCCAGGGACCTGTGACAGCCTGTCTCCCCACAGACCTCCCCCGTCCCCAGCCCAGTGACAGCCATCACAACGCCCATGAGGGGAGAGAGGGATGGACAGAGGGAAGGGGACAAGAGGGAGCAGCAGCAGGGAGAAAGAAAAGAGTGATGTGCTGCAGAGCTGCACCTAGACGCCAGGCAGTGGTTGAGTGACTGGTGCTCTGGGCAGCGGATGAGCAGCCCAATCCCCATCAGACAGGGGGTTTAAAGCCTTAAGGTGAAACAGGCAGAAGGGGTGGACAGAAGCCAGTGTAGAGCGAGGGGAGAGTCACAGTGGTACAGAATGGGATGGCACACTAGCGTTGTAACTACTGAGTTCTGACTGAGATGGATGTCTGGCTCTGAGATGAAAGGTAGTAACTTAGTGGAGGTTTTACTCGGGTCTATCTGCCATATGCTTTGGAAACTATCAGCACTGTTCAGTAGATGCAGCTCAATCCATCACCACTACTCTATTCGAGCGTCTGTGACTAGACCCATGAACAATATTGGTCTTCACAAAAAAGCTATATATTAGTCATTGTTTAGGCATATAATAGATACGCAATGTACCATTGATAAGATGGAAAATACAAGGAAATGACACCGCATTACAAATGTGTTGACACAATGTGACAGAATTCTAGAGTGTTCTTTGCAGAATTTTATTCTTGGTAATGTTGTGCAGAAAACGGCTTATTTGTAAAAAACGACTTGTGACACCCACCCCCATTCCAATAATTGCATCTCTTACAGATTCATATTAGTGAACTGGCTCATTATATTGGATTAGTGTTGGTTCCTGCTTGCTACAATAATAAGGCCTTGCCACACAACACCATTAATACTATAACAGGAAGTAAATAAGCATGCAGGAAGGGAAGCAAGGGGTCCATGGCGATGCCATCTATGTGTGAATGATCACACAGGAGTCAGGACCCACTGCCACTTTCCACTGTCGGTTCCTTCTAGTCGGGGACTGCAATTGCCACTAATTTGCCTGTAGAGGGAGAGAGGGATTACAAATCACACTCACAATGCAAGTCATAGTAGCCTACCTATATTAGCATTTTTCACACATCATGTCAAAATCCCCTATAAATAACTTTTTTTGTGCTACATAATCAATTTGAGATTCTTTAGGGCAGTAGTCACGACTGGTCGATCTCCAAGGAATTCCTTGCATTGTTGCGGTAAGTGCACTTGATTCAGCAGCCCTAGTGCCGGTAAGGCAAAGTCTTCCCATTTTGAACCATTTCATGTGTCTGAAGGTAGACCTCCGCCTATCTGGCAGGCCCAGAGACCAAATCAAGTGCACCTACAGGCCTACCGCTGGCCAATCAGATAGCTCGGATCACTGTGTCTGCATAGATTTCTCGAGCCATAGACTGTAAAATGAAGCCTTGAATTCACAGCAAAGTTGATACTGTCAGAGAGCTGCTGTTTTTATGGGTAAATTCTCGTTTAAATTGTTATTCAGCGCTGGCAACACTTTATTCAACACCTTTATAAGCCATAAAATTCACGTTCTCCCTACTTCCACTCACGCTACAACCAGTAATGCAGCTGCAATGAATGAGTATAGAAAAATGTTTCAATAAGTTTGTCTTTTTTTTAATATAGAAGAATATTTCACTTTATCTGGTCATAGGAGTAACAACATGAATTGGTATATGAGGCAGAAGTAATGCAGTGCGACTTGAGTTTGGCCATCAGCTGGAAGACTATGTCCCCTTTTCTCAGCGGAGGGAGAGGGGGAGAGCAGAGGGACGGTGAGTAGGGTGAGAGTCAGCCTCACCACTGCTCCCTCCTTCTCCTCAGATTGACCATCAGATCCAGTAAAAAAAAAAGTATATATACACTACCGGTCAAAAGTTTTAGACAAACTACTCATTCAAGGGTTTTTCTTCATTTTTATATTTTTTACATTGTAGAATAATAGTGAAGACATCAAACCTATGAAATAACCAAACATGAATTAACACATGAAATCATGTAGTAACCAAAAAAGTGTTAAAGAAATCAAAAAAATATATATATTTGAGATTCTTCAAATAGCCACCCTTCGCCTTGACGACAGCTTTGCACACACTTGGCATTCTCTCAACCTGCTTAATGAGGTAGTCACCTGGAATGCATTTCAAGTAAAAAGGTGTGCCTTCTTAAAAGTTCATTTGAAGAATTTCTTTCCTTCTTAATGCATTTGAGTCAATCAGTTGTGCTGTGACAAGGTAGTGGTGGTATACAGAAGATAGCCCTATTTGGTAAAAGACCAAGTCCGTATTATGGCAAGAACAGTTCAAATAAGCAAAGAGAAAGACAGTCCATCATCACTTTAAGATATGAAGGTCAGTCAATACGGAAAATGTGAAGAACTTTGAAAGTTTCTCC
This sequence comes from Oncorhynchus mykiss, assembly GCF_057628025.1. Taxonomy (NCBI): domain Eukaryota; kingdom Metazoa; phylum Chordata; class Actinopteri; order Salmoniformes; family Salmonidae; genus Oncorhynchus; species Oncorhynchus mykiss. Next base: position 27,028,631 of record NC_143036.1, read on the forward strand.
AAGTGCAATCGCAAAAACCATCAAGCGCTATGATAAAACTGGCTCTCATGAGGACGGCCACAGGAATGGAAGACCCAGAGTTACCTCTGCTGCAGAGGATACGTTCAGTACAGTTACCAGCCTCAGAAATTGCAGCCCAAAAAAATGCTTCACAGAGGTCAAGTAACAGACACATCTCAACATCAACTGTTCAGAGGAGACTGAGTGAATCAGGCCTTCATGGTCGAATTGCTGCAAAGAAACCACTACTAAAGGACACCAATAATAAGAAGAGACTTGCTTGGGCCAAGAAACACGAGCAATGGACATTAAACCGGTGGAAATTTGTCCTTTAGTCTGATGAGTCCAAATTTGAGATTTTTGGTTCCCAACCGTCTTAATCGCCGGATGATCTCTGCATGTGTATTTCCCACCATAAGGCATGGAGGAGGAGGTGTTATGGTGTGGGGGTGCTTTGCTGGTGACACTGTCTGTGATGTATTTAGAATTCAAGGCACACTTAACCAGCATGGCTATCACAACATTCTGCAGCCATATGTCATCCCATCTGGTTTGGGCTTAGTGGGACTATCATTTGTTTTTCAACAGGACAATGACCCAACACACCTCCAGGCTATGTAAGGGCTATTTTACCAAGAAGGAGAGGGATGGAGTGCAGCATCAGATGACCTGGCCTCCAAAATCCCCCACACTCAACCAAATTGAGAGGGTTCCCACATATGCTGAGCCAACAAGTGCTCAGCATATATGGGAACTCCTTCAAGACAGTTTGAAAAGCATTCCAGGTGAAGCTGGTTGAGAGAACAGCAAGCGCATGCAACGCTGTCATCAAGGCAAATGGTGGCTATTTGAAGAACATAATCTTGTTTAACACTTTTTGGGTTACTACATGATTCCATATGTGTTATTTCATAGTTTTGATGTCTTCACTACTGTTCTACAATATCAAAAATAGTAAAAGTAGGTGTTCTAAAACTTTTGATCAGTTGCAACACTCACTACCGAGTTCCAAACTGTCTCTGGAAGTAACGTCAGCACAAGAATTGTTCGTCGGGAGATTCATGATATGGATTTCCATGGCCAAGCTGCCATACAAGCCTTAAATCACCTTATGCAATGCCAAGCGTCGGCTGGAGTGGTGTAAACCTCACCGCCATTGGACACTGGTGCAGTGGAAATGCGTTTTCTGGAGTGATGAATCACACTTCCCCTTCTGGCAGTCCGACGAACGAATCTGGGTTTGGCGGATGCCAGGAGAACGCTACATGCCCCAATGCATAGTGCCAACTGTAAAGTTTGGTGGAGGAGGAATAATGGTCTGGTGATGTTTTTCATGGTTCGGGCTAGGCCCCTTAGTTCCAGTGAAGGGAAATCTTAACGATTTTGGAATTAGATGTTCAACCACATACTTTTGGTCATGTAGTGTATCTGTACGGTCCCTCAGTCGAGCAGTGAATTTCAAACACAGATTCAACCACGAAGACTAGGGAGGTTTTCCAAATCCTTGCACCTATTGGTAGATGGATAAAAAATAAAAAAAAGCAAACACTGAATATCCCTTTGCGCATGGTGAAGTTATTAATTACACTTTGGATGGTGTATCAATACACCCAGTGACTACAAAGTGTCCTTCCTAACTCAGTTGACGCAGAGGAAAGAAACCGCTCAGGGATTTCTCCAATGGTGACTTTAAAACAATTACAGAGTTTAGTGGCTGTAATAGGAGAAAAGTGAGGATGGATCAACAACATTGTAGTTACTCCATAATACTAACCTAATTGACAGAGTGAAAAGAAGGAACACTGTAGAAAATACTAATATTCAAAAACATGCATCCTGTTTGCAACAAGGCACTAAAGTAATACCCCCCAAAATATGGCAAAGCAATTAACTTTATGTTGTGAATACAAAGTGTTATATTTGGGGAAAATCCAATACAACACATTACTGTTTACCACTCTACATTTTTTCTAGCATAGTGGCGCTGCATCATGTTATTGGTGCGCTTGTAATCGGTAAGGACTGGTGAGTTTTTCAGGATAAAAAAATAAACAAAATGGAGATAAGCACAGGCAAAATCCTAGAGGAAAACCTGGTTCAGTCAATTTGCTTTTTGGTCTTAATTTAAGGTTAGGGTTAGGGATAAAGTGAGCAGTGTGGTTAAGCTAAGGGTTAAGGCTCAGGTTTAACATTTTGTATGACCTTGTGGCTGTGCCTATCATGCAGAGCTGGCTCCAGTACTTGAGTCAACCCAATAAATGCCAACCTGGTACCATGACTTGCATTGGATTTATGCCACAAATGCTAAAACGCTAGCATTTGGAAACAGTGCCAGGGAAATAAGACCAAAGCATGGATTGCTGCCAAAACTTGTCCATTGACTCCTTGCAGGGTAAGGAAACTAATATGTAATTTTGCAATTTGGGTGAACTAAGACTGTTTTCAGTGTTATGGATTGATAGATTGTGTCTGTGTGCTTGCGCACATTATGTGTGTGTGTGTGTGTGTGTGTGTGTGTGTGTGTGTGTGTGCGTGTGTGTGTGCGTGTGCGTGTGCGTGTGTGTGTGTGTGATGTGTAGGTAAAGACCTCCCATTCATGAGATAATACTGGGTTCATTGTGAGAGGCAGCTTAGTCATGGCTTGAGAGAACATTTACCCAAGAAATCAACAGCTCATTAACTCGGGGCTGGCTAGAAAATCTTGGCTCATGTGGCACTGGGGAAGAGGGCTCATTAGCACCTTGTTGCTTTTACAGAGCTTTTACAGGTGAGAATTCTGATTAGAACTGAAATACCGGTTGATAAATCACCTCGTGATGTTTTTCTTTAATTTGCCATACAATTCATTCATCATAATTGCACATCAAATTGTTTTACCCTTGAGTAGAGAATACACCTCACTGTTTTTTTCCTTCTCCAGCATTCAATGTTTTCTGATGCATTGGAGAATTTCTCAATTGAGATGGTATTAACAGAAAATATGGTATACTCTGTTTATTTTTCATTTGAATGGGATGGTTTGTCACGGAGTCCCCTGGTACTGCTGCTTATTCCATGCACCAGCTCCAGAGGTCTACGTCACCGGCCTCTAGGCGTCACTGAACTGTTTCATTAAGCACACCTGTTTCCCAATTCCCCTGATTGGTAATTGCATATATGTGCCCTCTGTTCACCATTGTCTTGTCGGTTATTGTTCCCATGTCTGTTGGTCTGTGAGTACCTGTGCGTTGTTATTTCGGCTTTCGTGCTGCGTGTATTGTGCACTTGTTATTACAGATCTCGTCCCATGTAGTATTTTGCTAGTCTCGTCTCGTGTATTTATTAGAGGTATAAACTCGCTCTTTTGTTTGGGTTACATCCCAAACAGGGCTTTGTCCCTGTGCCTTTTCATGGCATGTTGTATTTTTGGGTATTAAAACCCCCTATTTCGTATTCCTAGACCTGTCTCCAATCATTTGTACAACATGAGACAGTTGTTGGAATGCATTAGCTATTGCTAATAAAGCTTGAGAGTCCCATGGGATTCTCTATGTAATAAACGTCAATGACTGTTTACTCGACTGCAGAGCTCAAACTATGATTTGCTACAGTTTGTAATAGTCCGACAATAACGCTGGTGAGAAGTTATTACGCACATCTAATCAAACCCACCAGACAATATGTTAACACGAGCAGTTTAATTTAAATACATTTTTTGATAAGCAGTTTTTCAAGTTAAAGATGACTCATGGGAGATAAGGTTGTCTGGGTACATTGTGCTGCTGGCATTTGAAAACCTGTCAACTTTTGTGCGTTTGAGACTGTGTGTATGTGGGGGGCATACCTTATTACGTAGCGTAGGCTTGTGAATCTTCAGGGGGTGAAATTAACAGAAAGACAAAGAAAGTTCACGGATTTCTCACACTGATGTTGAGTGGTTGTGTCACTCAGCATAAACCACACAGTCATTCCAGTTGCCTAGGATGGTTTGTCCCTTGGTAAAGGCCCAAAATGGGGCATAATACAATGTTTTCATACCTACAGAGACCATGAAATGGATTTTTTTGTTTGTGTCACATTCATTTTACCAAGTCATAAATCATATTTATTGGTGGAACGTTCACAAAAGATACCCTTCATTCTCTGTGGACTCACAAAGGACAGTGTTGCTATCTTACTTCCCCACACACCCTTTACCAGCTATATATGCACCACAAGCTGACTTGGACAAGACTACTAAGCATACAGTAGAACTGAAGAATGTCAAAATAAAGCCAAAACTTACCATAAGAGTAAAGAATGTGTTTGTGTTTTCAAGACTGGGTGAGATGATGAGTTTTCAGTGGGACTCTGATAAGGGAAAAGACAGAGGCAGAGATGCAGATATGAGACTTTATATTGCTTTCAATAATGGGAATGGTACATAAGATGGTCCGTTGCATAGCACAGTATAGTTAGTGTATGGGTTGTTTGAACAGTATTGACAACAGTTGACCAACCAGTAGCCTAACAAATGTCTGTTTTCAATTACTTCTCAATTAACTGAAAAGCAGAAGTTTTACAATTTTGAATTGAATTGAATTGACTGCCTTCAATTTAAATTGACTCCAACCCTACTTTTAATGTTGTTTAATTAATTGGCTGTTGAATGCTATAATATTAGACCATATTAAAATGGTCAAAAGAAACAAAACACTTTTTAGCGAAGAGCAATTTCTCAAGCAAAAATGTTGCTAGGACTATCTGTGAGTTGTCTGAATGAGGGGACTAATTGGAGATTTAACCTGAACTAGCTGTTTTTGGCAAAGAGGTTTGAAACTGTCTTTGTTATTGGTCAGGCAGGCCAAATCTCCATCCCCAAAAAACAGGCTGAAATTTCAGGCAGTCTTTTCAAACAGTTCTTACACTAAAAAGGCACTATCATAATTTTCTCAATTTCAAAAACCTCATAGTGTGGCAATACATATAAAATACTGGGAAATCGAGATTGACTGCATTGGACCTTTCAAACCGTTTAAAACCGTGTACAGTAATTGTATTTGTTACACTATTTTGATGTGATGTGAAAGTAGAGCTTTATGTTTCTAGAACCATATCGCAATTGAGAATCGATTCATGCTAAGATTGAGTATTTGGCTGTTTTGGCTGCAAGAGCCAGTTTACCTCTGAACATAGTATATAAGGTCCTTCGACATTAATGGAGTAGGCTCACCTACACTCCTTAACAGTGCATTCTTGGGCTATTGTGGCCTAGGCAGGCCAAAGCAGGCTAGCTACTATTGGTTAGGCTTGGCCTAGCATTTTCTAAGTGGCAAGCAGCAAACAATGTAAGGCTCATAAGCAAGCAAGCAGCATCAGCAATTAAAGATCATATCTTCATTTCTATAACTTAAATAAATGCACAATCCTTCAGGTGCAAATAATTATTGAGTGTCAGTTACGTTAGGTTGTTATCAATAAAGTTATCTCATTCAATTTCAAACGTTCATTACCAGGGGTGCATTCAATAGGAACCAAACGAGACGAAAAGGGGAGGACCTACCTGAATTTGTCCAATAGAAACACATTTTCATTGCAAAATATTTTCCATTTGGAGTTTACGGTTTCCATTGCAAAACATTTTGGACTAATGATTACATCCCAGCTGGGGAGGCAAGCGCCAGCTCCACTGCAATATAATGCAGAAACACAGCTGGATTAGCTAGCATTACACCCCTATGTCTCAATATTGGCCAACATTAATTGGATATTTGATTGACATACAATAAAAGCATTCTATACCTTACAAGTATGTGTGGTTTAAGTACATTTTCCATCCAATATGGGCTATGCAAGCAGCAGAAGTATGGATTTGCCAATGTAGCAATAATGTATCTACTGTACCTAGCTAGAAATAATGTTAAGCTAGCTAGCTAAAAATGTAGCTAAAGATCCCTAAACATTGCCGTGAGCTTACTTTTTTCTCCAAATAACGTCAATTATCAAACAATGTTCAACATAAATAAAGTAAGACAATCAAGTGATCAAACAGTTGCTGTAGGCCTACTTGCAATTGGACATTGAACTGATTAGCTAGCTAGCATGTTAGCAGGCAATTAGTGGTCGAAATGTTACAAAAATGATCGTCATGCCTGGTGAGTAGGCTACACATTGTTGTCGTCTTCAATGAAATTAGAATTCAATAAAATCACTGACCATAACAAAATGCCATGCTGCCGAATATTTGATTTTGTTCATGTTGATTTATAACAGATATGAATTAAATTGGTCAACTGAGTCAGTTCTGTTGATTTACAATGCTCCCCTGTTACAGTGAGTAATTCAATTAACGAACCTGGATCAGTACAGACAACGGTGGACAAATGACCTGATAGAGCTGTCATGTTCCCCAGTGATGGAGCGGTTACCAGAGAAAATAAGTCCAATTCCACAAAGAAAGACAAATGGCTGAAGCAGTGTTGCACGGCTGGAGAGATCTATCAATAACTCATTTTGTTGATTTTCTGTCTGAAATAAATGTTTAATTCAACAAATTGTATGACATACACAATACGTAGTTTGTACATGCTGAACAGAAGTACATTGAGTGGTGTCGGCTTAGGGTGTATGATGAATGTCTTAATGTAAATGCCACTAGAATCGATTGACTCCTGTCTTGTTTGTAGTGAACAGGTGTGCAGTCGTGTTCCATCCTTGTTGCAGCCAGAAAATTCTAATATAAAATTATATTGTATCTGGTTACAGCACTCTCATTTCTTCTACTGTAATCTATTTTTGTTCAACTCATCATTATTCTATGGTGCAGTTGCCCACAGTATAAGTGTGTATAATATGTGTTAGGGATATGGGTTGCAAAGCCTCTTAATGATAGCCCTAATTTGTTTGGGAGTTTATTTTCTGTTTCTACTATAAAGTAGGAAGCTACTGGTCATTTAAATTCCTGATGAAATATACCCCACACTTCCAATCTTGCACCATAGTGCAGTGTGCCTGTCTCGCCTCTCTCTGGCCCATGTTGGCTGTCTGTTCTGTATGATTGATAGAGCGACTATCAATCAGGAAGGACTCTGGGAGACGGGCATGGCGCAGACTTTCCATTCTTAACCCGGTGACAAATGTAACCTGTAAGTGTCTGTGACAGGCCCTGATCCTACAGGACCCTTCGTGTTAGATGTGGGAGCCAGATTTTTTTATTGACTCCAGGTGTACGGCCCGTCTCATCCTCTCTGCCGTCACAGGCCTGTCTGAGCCCCCTTCCCTCCCCCCTCCCATACACACACACTCACACACGCACACACACACACACAAGCATGCACACACAGCGCCAGTTTTCCCTTTCCGCTTGGTCAAAACAGTGTCCACCCAGAGAGTCGCTCACACAACACGAGGCGCTCACACAACACCAAACCCACACACATAGCACACTCATACACGAAGGCCACAGAAACATCCCGCCGCCAGAGAAGACAGAGAGGAGGCCCAGTTTTGAGTACCTTCTTGTGAATGTCCTTGGGGGAACTCAAGGCTAGGTTCCCCTTGGGTGGTCACAAGGGAAAGAAGGGAGGGGTTGGTGCCCCACTTTATGAGATTCCAGAGTAGTCTACAACTTTACTCATGTCCCCCTAGCTGAGCCTATGTAACTGCTTTGAAATTCAGTGTTTATTTGCACTGACTGAAGCATTGTACTGTTAGATTAGAGTTATTGGTGCAGCATACTGTAGCTCTCGAGAGACCATATGTTACAGTGTGGCAGTTTTGTGGCAGTTCTGTGAAGTATTGAGTGTGTGGTTGTAAATGTCTGACTGTCTGCCACAGTACAGATATAACCTGTCCCAAAGCCACTCAAAATGAATGGGCATCCAAGTATGTTAATTGGACATGGTGGCAGCACTACAACACCTAAAACTTTTATGTGGGAGAGACCAACTGAACGACTCCCAGGGGGGTTCCATTATGGCTGAGTTCATGGAGTCTGTCACTGAGATTTGGTTTGAGCCATTGTGGGTACAAATATCAAGCTATCATTATTTTTTAAATAGGCCTTGAGACACACTTTTGTTTGATTTTAAAAGCCTAAATATATTTCTAATCATTCTCTGCTCAAGGACTCCGGGAACGAAACTAGAAATAACTTCATAAATAGCTCCCGGTCATTCTAAACAGGATAAATGTCTATAATTCTGATTATTTTATGATACCATTAGAGCTACCTCAACACGGTCTCTAGTCTATCTGGGGAGAAAGGTGGCCGAGTCACAAAAGCAATTAAAATGAGTGTTGAAAAGAAAATATTTCCAATTAGATGGTGGAGTTTGTACCACAGGCTAGTGCAAGGAATGACTGTACGGGTGAGCTGTATGGTGCTTTTATTATTCTCTGCAGAGGGTTGTATTGCTATTCCTCACAGCAGCAGTCACTAGCAGGGGCAGAGGGAGGTCACGATGACGACTCTACAGCACCTGGTGCTTTACTATTGTACTTCCACAGGGCAACATATCATCAACAGTCACACAGGGTTAATTGAGACTCATTCACAGTGTTCAAAGCTCCGGAGCACCGGAAAGATATTTCAAAGCAACTACTAAAGAGTAATTCTCTCCTTGCCTGTGGAAGATTAAAGAGGTGAAATACTTGTATACTTGTTCAGAAAGCCAGCTTTCCTCTCATGGTAGTCTCAGTTCTCAGAGCCCCAGACACCATTTATTCCCAGTTATCTCTCCCAGTTCCCCGGGGTGGTGGGATACAGGGATTCAGAGACTACTTTCTAAAGCCCATGCTATTACACTCCAGTCTGATTCAACGTGTGTGTATGCGTGCGTGTGTGTGTAGGTGCACCTACACCATCATTAAACCCCAGTTGGCTGCTGCCCCTGTTGAGGGGGGTCTGGAATTAAGCTGCCAACCCAGCAGGAGATTCAATCCCTGAAAATCTGTGTGGCGTGAGAAGGGGGACTGGGGCTCAGATTAAACCCACACAGGCCATGCTGGCTGTAATACACTGTTGACGCGAAGGAAAAAACACACTCACCCACGTGTTGATGAATCAGCCATCCCTGCTGCTCCTGAGCTGTGAAAGCTGATTTTCGAGCTCTTTAAATAATCAGGTTGGGATCTGGGAATAGCCAACTGGGGCAGCTGTGCCAGTGTGCTGCGTGTCACTACCCCCCTCCCTCCCGGGCGGTGAGGCAGCAGGTAAGTCAACCTGACCACCTAAAGGGGACAGGTGCCCTCAGCGAATGATCACGAACAAGGACAAATCATTAGGGGACTGCTGGGTGGCTGTGTTAGCTGTAGTGCAGGTTATGAGCACAAACAGTCCACTGTTTACAGTGCGCCTGGGGTGACATAGATAAAATGAGTCATGCACTTATCTTCAGCAGAACTCTATATGAGACCTGCTTATTCAAAATAGCTTTTATCAAGGTGATGACAAAGTAATAAATACATAATCATTCACTATACTATGTATGAAATAGGGATAAGTCATACAAAGCTAAAATAATTCCATCCTCAATTTGGCTTAACATCAGAAATAACTGTAAATATGTTAATGACAAAAAGCTGATATGTTCAAGCAGAGTGTCATGTTCATAGGAGCATTTAATGTATACTGAAAAAAAAATAAAAGCATCATGTAAAGTGTTGATCCATGTTCCATGAGCTGAAAGAAAAGATCCCAGAAATGTCCCATATGCACAAAAAGCTTATTTCTCTCAAATGTTGTTTACATCCCTGTTCGTGAGCATTTCTCCTTTGCCAAGATTATCCATCCACCTGACACGTGCGGCATATCAAGAAGCTGATTAAACAGCATGATCATTACACAGGTGCACCTTGTGCTGGGGACAATAAAGGCCATTCTAACACATGCCGTTTTGTCACACAACACAACACCAATGGGATCATCTGAGACCAGCCACCCGGACAGCTGAAACTGTGGGTTTGGACAACCGAAGTATTTCTGCTCAAACTGTCAGAAACCGTCTCAGGGAAGCTCATCTAAATGCTCGTCGTCCTCACCAGGGTCTTGACCTGACTGCAGTTTGGTGTAGTAACTGATTTTAGTGGGCAAATACTCAGCTTCGATGGCCACTGGCCCACTGGAGAAGTGTGCTCTTCACGGATGAGTCTGGTTTTGACTGTACCGGGCAAATGGCAGACAGCGTGTATTGTGTCATGTGTTGCGAGCAGTTTGCTGATATCAACAATGTGAACAGAGTTCCCCATGGTGGCGATGGGGTTATGGTATGGGCAGGCATAAGCTATGGACAACAAACACAATTGCATTTTATCAATGGCAATTTGAATGCACAGAGATACCGTGTCCGAGGTCCTGAGGCCCATTTTCGTGTCATTCATCCATCGCCATCACCTCATGTTTCAGCTGGATAATACATAGCCCCATGTTGCAAGGATCTGTATACAATTCCTGGGAGCTAAAAATGTCCCAGTTCTTTCAAGGCTTGTATACTCACCAGACCAGTCACCCCTGCTGAGCATGTTTGTGATGCTCTGGATTGACGTTTTTTTGTTCAGTATATAATCACAGGCTAACACTAATGGAAGGAGTTGACAGTACATCAGATGCATAACAATACCTCTAAAAACATTACTATTCATTAAAATCCATTTCACAAAACCTGCCATGAGGGTTCAATGCATTATCTCAGTGAAAATGTCACTGCATTTAATAAATAAATTACAATGAATGTAAACAAACACGGATGATAGGTGTCATTCACATTTGGAATGGATTCAGTTCCAGCCAAATGTGTACCCTAGTAGAGTGCTAAGTGATTTTTTAAGTGATTTGATTTGATGATTTATGTTTGAGTGCTTTGAAAGGGGTGAAACATTCATCTGCCTTAAAGTCTGTTTTCAAGTCCCATGACAGGTACATCCCAATGGGAGTGTGTGTGTGTGTGTGTGTGTGTGTGTGTGTGTGTGTGTGTGTGTGTGTGTGTGTGTGCGTGCGTGCGTGCGTGCGTGCAATTATTGTTACTGCATGAGCATCTGTGACATCTTTGATAAGACAGCCGACCGCCCCATATTACCACACATTCACTCTGCCCTAGGAAAGTTTCCTAAAATGTCATCTACAAACTGACAAGACACTATTAAAGCCGTTTGAACTTTTGATAATTGGACAGAAAATAGCAGCCGGAAACCTACTCGAAAAGGGCTATGTGAAACTATCTTAGGTGTTCATCTCTTTTGAATGAGTGATAGAGAACGCAACACAATAACAGAGACAGGCAGCCGTTTGTACTGTATTGAGGGACTAGTATTTGGAAAGGCTGAAGTTGTCAAGGGTTTGTGTAATGAGTGAATATAATAGGAAACAGATAGACAGTCTGTAGTGGTAGTAGTCATCCATCAACCATAATGGAGGGAAAAGAAGGAAGTACAGGTACGGGCAACTGCCAAATTAAAGGAAACACGAACGGCTTGAATGCACCTTGGCATAGATTCTACAAGAGTCTGAAACTCTACTGGAGAGATGCGAAACCACTCTTCCATGAGAAATTCCCTCATTTGATGTATTGTTGATGATGGTGAAAAACGCTGTATCAGGCCCCACTCCAGAAGCTCCCATAAGCGTTCAAGTTGGTTGAGATCTGGTGACTAAGATGGCCATGGCATACAGTTTACATCATTTGCATGCCATATCAAACCATTCAGTGACCACTTGTGTCCTGTGAAATGGGACATTGTGATCTTATTGGGGCATAGCAATAGTTGCCAAAATAATGGCCTGTTCAGCATTTTTTAACTGACCCTAAGCATATTAATTGCTTAATTAACTCAGGAACCACATCTGTGTGGAAGCACATTTCAATATTCACTGAACAAAAATATAAAACGCAACACACAACAAATTCAAAGATTTTACAGAGTTACAGTTCAGAAAATCATTCAATTGAAATATATTTATTAGGCCCTAATCTATGGATTTCACATGTGTGGGAATCTGTTGGTCATAGATACCTTTAAAAAAAAAAGATAGGGGTGTGAATCAGAAAATCAGTCAATATCTGGTGTGACCACCATTTGCATCATGCAGCGCAACACATCTCCTTCACATATAGTTGATCAGTCTATTGATTGTGGCCTGTAGAATGTTGTCCTACTCCTCTTCAATGGCTGTGCGTAGTTGTTGAATATTGGAGGGAACTGGAACACGCTGTCATACACATCGATCCAGAACTTCCCAAACATGCTCAATGGGTGACATGTCTGGTGATTAGGCCTCTAGAATGATATTGGAGGTGGCTTATGGTAAAGAAATGAACATTCAATTCTCTAGCAACAGTTCTGGTGGACATTTCTGCAGTCTGCATGCCAATTGCACGCTCCCTCAAAACTTGAGACATCTGTGGCATTATGTTGTGTGACAAAAATGCACATTATAGAGTGGCCTTTTATTGTCCCCAGCACAAGGTGCACCTGTGTAATGATCATGCTGTTTAATCAGCTTCTTGATATGCCACACCTGTCAGGTGTATAGATTATCTTGGCAAAGGAGAAATGCTCACCAACAGGGATGTAAACACATGTGTACACAACATTTGAGCGAAATAGGCTTTTTGTGTTTATGGAACGTTTCTGGGATATTTTATTTCAGCTCAAGAAACATTGGACAGACACTTTACATGTTACGTTTATATTTTTGTTCAGTAGACATTGTATCCCTCATTTACTCAAGTGTTTCCATTATTTTGGCAGTTACTTGTGCATGTAATGACATCTGTCAGTACTCAGTGTACACGTGTGGGTTGGTTTCCATGGTGAACATTGATTAACCAACCCACCTTATCTCTTTCTTGTCCCTTTCTTTCTTTGAGTGATAAATGCTACGCTTCAAGTGCCTTGAAAAATAAACCAGTATGTATATGTCTCTATGTACTGAGTCTACCAGACTCAGAACAGCCTCAACTCGTCAGGGCGTGAACTCTACAAGATGTCGAAAGGGTTCCACAGGAATGCTGGCCCATTTTGACACCAATGCTTCACACATGTGTGTCAAGTTTGCTGGATATCCTTTGGGTGATGGACCATTCTTGATACACACAGGAAACTGTTGAGCATAAACAAATGAAATCAAATCGTTATTTGTTACATGTGCCAAATACAACAGGTGTAGTAGACCTTACATTGAAATGCTTACTTACAAGCCCTTAAGCAACAACCCAGTTAAGAAAAAATAAGTGTTAAGTAAAAAATATATCAATAACAAATAACAGCAACCAATAATTAAAGAGCAGAAGTAAAATGACAATAGTGAGGCTATATACAGAGGCTATATACAGAGGGTACCGGTACAGAGTCAATGTGCGGGGGCACTGGTTAGTCGAGGTAATTGAGGTAATATGTACATGTAGGCAGAGTTAAAGTGACTATGCATAGATAATAAACAGAGAGTAGCAGATGCGTAAAGGGGGGGGGGGGGGGGGCAATGCAAATAGTCTGGGTAGCCATTTGATTACCTGTTCAGGAGTCTTGTGGTTTGGGGGTAGAAGCTGTTAAGAAGTCTTTTGGACCTAGACTTGGCGCTCTTGTACCGCTTGCCATGCGGTAGCAGAGAGAACAGTCTATGACTAGGGTGGTGGACTCTTTGACAATTTTTAGGGCCTTCCTCTGACACCACCTGGAATAGAGGTCCTGGATGGCAGGAAGCTTGGCCCCAGTGATGTACTGGGCCGTACACACTACCCTCTGTAGTGCTTTGCGGTCTAAGGCCAAGCAGTTGCCATACCAGGCGGTGATGCAACCAGTCAGGATGCTCTCGATGGTGGAGCTGTATAACGTTTTGAGGATCTGAGGACCCATGCCAAATATTTTCATTCTCCTGAGGGGGAATAGGCTTTGTCGTGCACTCTTCACAACTGTCTTGGTGTGTTTGGACCATGATAATGTGTTGGTGATGTGGACACCAAGGAATTTGAAGCTCTCAACCTGCTCCACTACAGCCCCGTCAATGAGAATGGGGGCATGCTCGGTCATCCTTTTCCTGTAATACACAATCATCTTTGTCTTGATCACATTGAGGGAGAGGTTGTTGTCCTGACACCACACTGCCAGGTCTCTGACCTCCTCCCTATAGGCTGTCTCGTCATTGTCAGTGATCAGGACTACCACTGTTGTGTCATCGGCAAACTTAATGATGGTGTTGGAGTTGTGCCTTGCCATGCAGTCATGAGTGAACAGGGAGTACAGGAGAGGACTGAGCATGCACCCCTGAGGGGCCCCCTTGTTGAGGATCAGTGTGGCAGCTATGTTGTTACCTACCCTTACCACCTGGGGGGCGGCCCGTCAGGAAGTCCAGGATCTAGTTGCAGTGGGAGGTGTTTAGTCCCAGGGTCCTTAGCTTGGTGATGAGCTTTGAAGGCACTATGGGTGTTAAACGCTGAGCTGTAGTCAATGAATAGCATTCTCACATAGGTGTTCCTTTTGTCCACGTGGGAAAGGGTGGGTGGAGTGCAATAGAGATTGCATCATCTGTGGATCTGTTGGGGCGGTATGCAAATTGGAGTGGGTCTTGGGTTTCTGGGATAATGGTGATGATGTGAGCCATGGCCAGACTTTCAAATCGCTTCATGGCTACACGCGTGAGTGCTATGAGTCGGAAATCATTTAGGCAGGATACCTTAGTGTTATTGGGCACAGGGACTATGGTGTTCTGCCTGAAACATGTTGGTATTACAGACTCAGACAGGGACAGGTTGAAAATGTCAGTGAAGACACTTGCCAGTTGGTCAGCGCATGCTTGGAGTACATGTCCTGGTAATCCATCTGGCACTGCGGTCTTGTGAATGTTGACCTGTTTAAAGGTCTTACTCACATCGGCTACTGAGAGAATGATCACACAGTCGTCCGGAACAGCGGATGCTCTCTTGCATGTTTCAGTGTTACTTGTCTCGAAGCGAGCATAAAAGTAATTTTGTTAGCCTGGTAGGCTCGTGACACCGGGCAGCTCGCGGCTGTGCTTCCCTTTGTAGTCTGTAATGGTTTGCAAGTCCTGCCACATCCGACGAGCATTGGAGCCGGTGTCGTATGATTCAATCTTAGTCCTGAATTGACGCTTTGCCTGTTTGATGGTTTGTCGGACGACATAGCGGGATTTCTTATAAGCTTCCGGGTTAGAGTCCCGCTCCTTGAAAGCAGCAACTCTACCCTTTACCTCAGTGCGGATGTTGCCTGAAATCCATGGATTCTGGTTGGAGTATGTACATATGTACAGTCACTGTGGGGACGATGTCATTGATGCACTTATTGATGAAACCAGTGACTGATATGGTGTTCTCCTCAATACTATCGGAAGAATCCATATTCCAATTTGTGCTAGCAAAACAGTCCTGTAGCTTAGCCGCTGCTTCATCTGACCACCTTTTATTTACAGAGTCACTGGTGCTTCCTGCTTTAGTTTTTGCTTGTAAGTAGGAATCAGGAGGAATTATGGTCAGATTTGCCAAATGGAGGGTGAGGGAACGCTTTGTATGTGTCTCTGTGTGTGGAGTAAAGGTGGTCTAGTTTGTTTCCCTCTGGTTGCACATTTAACATGCTGATAGAAATTAAGTAAAATGGATTAAGTTTTCCTGCATTAAAGTCCCTGGGTACTAGGAGCGCTGCCTCTGGATGAGCATCTTCCTATTTGCTTATGGCGGTATACAGCTTATTGAGTGCAGCCAGCATTGGTTTTTGGTGGTAAATAGATAGCTACGAAGAATATAGATGAAAACTCTCTTGGTAAATAGTGTGGTCTATAGCTTATCATGAGATTCTCTAACTCAGGCGAGCAAAACCTCGAGACTTACTCAGATTTTATGCACCAGCTGTTGTTTACAAATATACATAGACCGCCACCCCTTGTCTTACCAGAGGCTGCTGTTCTATCCTGCCGACAGAGTGTACAGTGGCAAGAAAAAGTATTTGAATACTTTGGAAATACCTGGAGTTCCTCATAAATTGGTCCTAAAATTTGATCTGTACTTCATCTAGGTCACAACAATTAACAAACACAGTTTGCTTAAACTCATAACACACAAACAAGTATACGTTTTCATGTCTTTATTGAACACACCGTGTAAACATTCACAGTGCAGGGTGGGAAAGGATCAATGGTAAAGGCAGATTACCCACTCGCCGTCGGATCCTTACAAGGCACCCAGACCTACGTCCCCGATATCTCCTTCTCTTTCTCCTGCGAATGACGGGGACGAGGGCCTTGTCGAGTGTCTGGAGTAAATCCTTGGCGTCCGACTCGTACCCAGAAAAAGTGATCTTCTTCCAGTACGGGGTGAGTAATCGCTGTCCTGATATCTAGAAGCTCTTTTCGGTCATAACCAACGGTGGCAGAAACATTATGTACAAAATAAGTTACAAATAACACACACAATAGCACACTTGGTCAGGGGACCGTAAAACGGCAGCCATCTCCTCCGGTGCCATTATGTTCACAGACCCAGCAAAGTTGCAGTTCTTGACACAAACCGGGGCGCCTGGAACCTACTACCATACCCCGTTCAAAGGCACTTAGATCTTTTGTCTTGCCCATTTACCCTCTGAATGGCACACACACACAATCCATGTCTCAATTGTCTCAAGGCTTAAAAATCCTTCTTTAACCTGCCTCCTCACCTTCATCTACACTGATTGAAGTGGATTTAATACTGATTGAAGTGGATTTTCTTAATGTTTTGTATACTCAGTGTATATCAACCATTGTTATTAACTGGCAAATATTATGTCAATATATTTGTCACTTTAAACATCATGCTGACCTCAAACTGTTAAATGGGTCTGTGAATGAGACTAAAAGTAATTGCTACAGAACTTATTCTACCATTAGGCCAGACAAAATGTATTCACTGTTTAACAGATTTCCCCCCCAGAAAAGTAAGGTGAGCGAGCAATAAAATAAAAATAATAAGGTGGATAAGGAATAACAACTTTACCACCTTGTTCTAAGCTATATGGACATGAACAATAGGCAAAATATTCAATTTCAAACTGATTTTCAGATTATTATTATTAATACACAAATTAACATTAATGAACATTATTCACACAGGATGTATAATAGAATGCAATATTCTATCATGTAAAAAAAAAGTAATGTATAAATGTATTATCAGTTCATTAATCTACTAAATTGTATAGTCTAACAAATTCAAGAATGATGAACAATAAATAATTGTAATCAAATTAAAATTATGCATGAGTTTATTACCTAAATGCATCTCTATAGACTAAGCCTTAACAAAATATTCATACAAATACGATTGATTATGCTTCTTGTCACGTTCTGACCTTTATTTCTGTTGTTTTGTATTTATTTAGTATGGTCAGGGCGTGAGTTGGGTGGGCAGTCTATGTTTGTTTTTCTATGTTTTGGGGCAGTTCTATATCGGCCTAGTATGGTTCTCAATCAGAGGCAGGTGTCATTAGTTGTCTCTGATTGAGAATCATACTTAGGTAGCCTGGGTTGCACTGTTTGTTTGTGGGTGATTGTCTATGTTGATGGCTTGTTTCAGCACAGGTCTCATTTTGTAGCTTCACGGTCGAATTTGGTTTATTGTTTTTGTTACTCGTTTGTATAGTGTTCAGTCTTTCTTGATTAAAGATTTGCCATGGACACTTACCACGCCGCGTATTGGTCCTCAGATCCATCTCGTCTCTCCTCTTCAGATGAAGAGGAGGACGGCCGTGACACTTCTCATACACTAGTAGGCCTTGTAGAAAGAGGGTCAATCAAGTTAGGTCTGCCGAATTAATGTAGCAGTGGGAAAAAAATACATAAATCCAGCCATAGAGTATAACCTTTCATTACAAAAAAAATATGTTTATAACATGCACAATTAGAAGCATCAATCTATATAGAGCAAGCTGACTCAATTCGATCCCAGTCACTTTGCTGGACAAGCTAGCTGTTCTCGGCGGTGCATCATCACTTCAAAAGCATTCCGTCATGGTGCATTCCGTCATGGTGTTATCGGTTGGCCTATTACTACTGGTAATACCGGTTAAATGTAAGTTATGAATCGCAAATCACCATACAGCTGACACACTTCGATTTCATCAATCATTTTGACTTCAATTTGGTTGTCCAAAATACTATCAGTTTACACTGCGTCTTTGCTGATGAATGCCCTAATCTCTGGCCAGTCCAGATGTTTGTTTCGTCTATGAATCGCTTCAAATATATCAGAAAATTATGCAATAACCATACATTTTACCGACTGTTTGTTTATAATGAGGGACGTCCCACGTTTAACCTGGACACATAAATAGTAGGAATTTGCGCCGGCTTCAGTCACCAGCGTGTTTCACTGTCCAAACTGACATGCTGACCAGACCGGACACGTCGCGTGCGGGACGTCGCAAAATAAATTTAGAAATCCATGTTATTCAATTATTGCACCCACACTGCTCGGGCGCGCCAACGAGCGTCTGCGTTGCCAAGGGCTAAAATATAACTCATTCCTATTTCTGACGCAGCAGATCGCGCTGAAATTAATTTATGCACGATTGCGCAAGCGCGCAGCCGGTTTGGGTTCTGTCTGAGGCTGTTTGGTCTCTTGGGCGTCAACTTGGGAAAGCCTCAAGGGAGAGCAGACAGTGCATTATAAACAAAGAGCCGCATGTATTGGCCAAAAAATAAAACCTCTGATTTTTTTTTTTCTGGGTGTGGAGAAAAGTGAGGCGGGGCATCCGTTAAACAGTAATTCAACTTTGTCTGGCCTTATTTGTTTGCTATTTAAACATGCAGCATAGGTAAGAAACTGAAGCCGAAACGTAATCACCCTTGTCCAGTGATTTTGATTGTCGGTTTTGTGAAAGTCTTTGCAGGGGTAGTTAGAGACAGCGAGCTCGCCTCCTTCATTTAACACACAATGAAACTCGTTCTCGCTATATGGCGAGGTAATTGAGCGATGAATGACTTTTTTCATGAGCAACACACAATGGCACTGATTCTAGTGTAGTTATTATCTCCCATTCTGGTCGTAATTCATCCATCTAATGACAACCCAAAGGAAAATGTTGTCTTCTCCTTTAAATCAGACCTGGAAAAACAAACCGCACTCATCTATGGGGAAAATGCAATGTATTTTGAGTTTCATATTTCCAACTCCTTTTGCATGGGGGCTTTACATGTTTTCCTGTTGAAAGTATGAGTTTGAAGGCCTATGAGGTGCCTTTTCATTTTCTGGAGTCAAGTCTTGGGAGTTTGACTTTTGTACATCGTTGTTCCCTCGGGAAAGGAAATAAATTAGTTTTGCATTGAAAGTAATGCAATTAGCCTCTGCCAGACGTAGATCTCACAAAGTTGATTATATCAGCAATAATTGAGCAGATGTGTCTACCTAGAATTACATTATAATAGCAAAGAGCAGGGAAAATAAGTGTGGAAGGAGGATATAAAAAAATATATAGGGAGATTGAATGAGAGGGAGATGGGGGGAGAGTATTACATGTGTAGGAGGGCAGGCTCATTGTAATAGCTGGAATGGAATAAATGGAAAGTTATCAAACACATCAAACATATGGAAACCACGTTTGATTGTTCCATTTATTCCATTCCAGCCATTACAATGAGCCCGTCCTCCTATGGCTCCCCCACCAGCCTCCTCGGAAGTATACGTAACAGTGTTTCAGTGAAGAACAAACAGGCGTCAAGTCAACAAGAAAAAGAGGACAATCTTTATTTCAAACCAGTAATAAAGTGTGACAATCTCAATTCAAACCCAATGAGCAAAGTTTGGCAGAGAATGGTAGGCAACTACAATGACCAGAATGCAAGGCAAGGGCATGTTGGTTTCCATAGTGCAGTTTCACAGTTGTCTTCTGAAAACCAAGATTAGTACTTGGGTTCGGGTGCCTAATTTTGTCAACTAAACACTAGACACAAGCGCAATAGATGTTTTAGCTGACGTCACGAAAACGATGCGCGCGCTTCAATGGGGCAGTGTGTTGTGATTCTGGATGGCCAGATAGCTAGCAACAATGACAAGAAGCTACCACGTGGGGAATCGTAGGTAGCTAGTTTCATCTTGTTCTTGATACCATGTCTTGTTTTTGAGGTGCTTAGACTGAAGTCATGTCTATGCTAATATGGCTCAAATTTGCTAGCCAACTAACAACTGTAACGATCTATTTGAGATAAGTGCTCATTGTGCAAATGTATTGTTTTCGATAAACATTGATGACAAAATGTTATATATTTAGTCTCCAATCTAACACAATCTGTTTTGCCCTATAGTTGCGCACGTGTTGGTTTTGTTTCTAAACTATCAAAACTTCTATGAAATCCGCTAAAGAAAAAGTTGAACAGAAACGTAACAATTGTTATGTAATATAATAGTTTCACTGGGTAACTTAACGAGGGCTGGAGATCATGTTTTTCGTAATACTTATATGACCTTGATCTAACATTTCATTAACATCAGTATGCCATGTATCCATAAGATAAACCGTTGTAGTAGTTGATCTGGCATTGTTCATCAACCGTAGGTCATATCATATACATTGTTTGTCATGCAATGCTTATGTAGAACTAAGAATATAAACGACAGTGTACCCCTTTAAACGCCACATGACCCTTTTATTGCAATGTACTGTCATTAAGTACTGTAAAAACTCCCAACAGGATTTTGTCAGTGCATTGAGTAAACTCACACTGAATTGTATTGTAATCTCAGTGCATTTGTATGCAATCTGATACCATTTCCTTCCCAGAAACATAGCCTACCAGAACTAGAACTAGTGATGGACAACAGGTGGTGAAGATCTTTTGCAGGAGAGCAAAGAGCCACCATTTTGGATCTGATCAGCCATTGTCTTCAAGTGTATAACCATTCCATGTTTGCATCTGAAATGGCACCCTATTCCCTATATAGTGCACTACTTTTGGCCAGGCTGGTCAAAAGTAGTGCACTATATAGGGAATAGGGTGCCATTTCAGATGCACAAACCCATATTGATGTCATTAAGCCTGTCTCCCATTACATTAACCATTGGCC
This sequence comes from Oncorhynchus mykiss, assembly GCF_057628025.1. Taxonomy (NCBI): domain Eukaryota; kingdom Metazoa; phylum Chordata; class Actinopteri; order Salmoniformes; family Salmonidae; genus Oncorhynchus; species Oncorhynchus mykiss. The sequence continues at coordinate 27,049,630 of NC_143036.1, forward strand.
ATCTAAAATAGAGAAAAAACTACTTACTGTACAGTGTGTCTATTTAAAACTACAGCAGGGTAAATAAGCCAGACATCCCTTCAACCTTACATTATCCAGATTGTGGGCTCTATGTGATTGTTTGCATCATTTCCACTGTTGTACACTGTTCTATGAATAAGTGTCTGGAGTTACAAACATGAGATTCCATTTGAAAAGCATGAGTATTCATTTTATGGCAAATTTTCCTTCATGGGCACTTCCTCTGCAGTCGACTATGGGTGAATTGCAACATTCGGGGGGTAGTAGTAATCAAAATCTTTGATTTGGGAATTCTAAATTCCAACAGAACAAAGTGTATAAATCAATATCAAATATTTCAGTGCCATTGGACACAGGAAAAATGGGTCACCTTTTTTTTTTTTACACAAATGCTACCTGATTCAAAGTATGGAATGACCCTGTGTAGTGGTTGTTTAAGAGATGATAATAATACATTTAGCTAAAATGTGGCTTATTTCCTTCCTTTCTTCTCTGCAACACTTATCAATGACTAATCTTTGTAATTCCATTTCCAAAAGGCTAATTTAATAAAGGACATGATTTTTTTAGTGCGTTGCCTAGCGGCTGACCTAACTGACTAATAAGATTCAATAGCAATAAAAAAACAGTCTGCGAAAAGAAAACAGTAGGGCAGGGTGGGGGATGATAAAGATGAAAAATATATAAAACAACACATTGTTGATATGTGTCTGAGTTCCATGTATGTCACTAGGCCTGTTTCTCCGCCTCCACTACCCTTGGCATTAATCTGCTTTCTTGTCGTCCGGGTTCTTTTCCTGCTCCTCCTCTTCCTCATTCTCTCCGTCCTCCTCGGGGCCCTCCAGCTCCCCGGGGGCCTGCCGAGGCTCGTCCTCCTCGTCGTCCTCTTCCTCCTCGTCGTCCCTCTTCATGAGCTCCATGTCCTCCTGGCCATCGTCCGACTCGGCTGTGCAGATGCCATAGCACATCAGGCTGATCACGCCCAGTGGCAGACCAAACAGGAAACAGCCCAGCACTGGGGAGCTGCGAAACACAGACTGAGAGGAGGGAGGGGTGATCGGGGGAAAAGAAGAAGAGATTGAGAGATTGATAGAGAGAGAAAGAGAGAGGAGGTTTGGCAGTGGTGGACAGAAGGTAGGGTGGAACAGTGGAAAGAGTAAAATATATTTATGCTGTTGGATTCTGGGTTAAACTTGGAACATTGCTATCCTAGAGACATGATACATCAGAAGTAAGACTATGGTATCTGAGGGATGATAGACTGTTTTTTTCATCAGAAGTTAATTGTTATCTGTAGGAGCCAGATGGCTTTGGAATGTGCTGGGTAACCGGGAGTCAGTCACATGATTGCTATGGGTGGAGATCTTTGGGTTAGACATCAAGGGGTTTGAGGTCAGGTCAGATCACCTTAAAGGAGAAGGGATGGTTTATTACCCCATCACTTCGTCGTCCTGTCGAACCATAAAAGATGTAAGGATTGGAGAGAAGGAGGAGTGCCTAAATTGGAGTATATATACTTGTGGTGGAAACATGTTTTGTCTAATTCAGCTGTATTGATCCTCTGGGAAGAATTAAACTTGGTTAAGCTTTCATAGCATCCGTTAAGTTTTTTACTCTGATAATTAGATCCTAACAATGCCCTCTATAAGCCCAAAACATATTCAATGCCAAACATATCATTACCTAACATGCACTTTTTACGCTTGCCTGGCTCAGTTTTCCCTTCTAAACCAAGCTAAACGTCCCTCACAGTCACACACACAACCCCAGGAACCTCAAATATGACTCTGTATAATTTGCCCTCTTTGCTCAGCATTCCCTTATAAACCGACCTAAATTAGCCTCACCTATGGGCACAGATGAGCTCAGGGCACTACTCCAGTGACGCACAATGTCTTCCTCTAAAATATAGATGAGTGGCAGTGAATCATTGGGCCTTAATAGAGCGGGTAGCAGGGGAGACAATGTGCCGAGAGGCAAGACATTCGGTCAAAGGCTGCTGTCATCCAGGAAGGAAAGGAAGAGAAATCCTGCCGACAACGCCAGGGGAAGAAGAGGGATGGTAATTGCCAGGCGTGTGTAATGCTAAAGATGGATGTGCTATGCTAACTCACGCAGCATCATGAGTCATTGGGTCTAATGCGGACCGTTGCTTTCTTGCAGTGATGTGTGTTTGTGTGCACTCCGAGGGCAAGGTGATGGCTGCTTGCTCATCTTGTTCACTGTGCGTGACCAAGGCACTACTCAAAAGAAACAACTGAGTGCTTCACAATAAAAAATAATGACATTCAGACTGAAAAAAAATAACGACATCCTTCTTTCCCATTACAGATTTTAGTGAGGCATGCTTGAACTTCACACAAAAAAACAACAACTGTAGCCTCCCGGGTGGCGCAGTGGTTAAGGGCGCTGTACTGCAGCGCCCAGGCTCTGTCGTAACCGGCCGCGACTGGGAGGTCCGTGGGACGACGCACAATTGGCCTAGCATCGTCCGGGTTAGGGAGGGATTGGTCGGTAGGGATCTCCTTGTCTCATCGCGCACCAGCGACTCCTGTGGCGGGCTGGGCGCAGTGCGCGCTAGCCAAGGTTGCCAGGTGCACGGTGTAGCCTCCGACACATTGGTGCGGCTGGCTTCCGGGTTGGATGCGCGCTGTGTTAAGAAGCAGTACGGCTGGTTGGTTTGTGTATCGGAGGACGCATGACATTCATTCAACGCCAGCCTTCGTCTCTCCCGAGCCCATACGGGAGTTGTAGCAATGAGACAAGATAGTAGCTACTACAACAATTGGATACCACGAAATTGGGGAGAAAAAGGGGTAAAATAAAAATAAAAAAACAACTGTGAAACTTGTATACAACATTTCAAAATGGTAATTTTAGGCAAAAAAAAGCAATGATTTCCGTTCCCCCCCCCTCGGTGACCATTTTCCATCAATTTATATTTCCTGCCATATTAGCATTTTTCTAAATCTATCATTTTCTTTTCCATTTAAGGTTTATTCTTGGTTCGGGTATAGTCTACTTTCTGAATAGCATTACGCTACTACATCCCATTTTCATTCATATCACACAGTCAGCCAAATAAACACTAGTCCTCCCTGTTACAAAACAAACTAGCTAGCCTACTGACTTTACTACACTCGCTAAGTCTAGGGGTGCTAGGCCTAGCTATAACCTGATTTGATGTGTGCGGACCGTGATGTATGCATCTGCCCAGGAGACAGCAACATTACTTGGGTCCAGGGCCAGCTCAGTCTTGACTCCTTTGTCGGCCAGCTCAAACAAGTTATGGATGTTCAAATTAGTAACAAAAAAAATATAAACACAAAAAAGGAAACTACAAAAAGGTATGCCCAAAAAATAACGATTCAAACCAAAGGCCCAAATGGCCCTCAAACTGCAGCAGCCTCACGGCTATGCAAGCTGCCACACTGACTGATTACCCACACCTGTGCACAATCAACACTTAACAAAACTTCCTGGCAGAGCACAACACCTGACCCAGTTGGTGCTGTCACCTGGGGATGGAGTGTGAAAGTGGTAGTGTAGTGTCTAATTGTACTATAAGAACAGCTCCAACAGTTCAAAGAAATATTTATTTTCTATCCTTCCTCATTCCCTTCCCTCTCTTTCTGTCATCTTTTCTCTCTGTCATGGTTGCAACTTCCTTTTTCAATACACCACTCCTCTTCTATTGACGAGTCATCTCCTTGTCATACTGGTAACTATCAGGGGAATAATAGTGGGCCTTAAGACACATACTAGGGATGCACGATATATCGGTGAACATATCGGAATCGACCGATATTAGTTCAAAATGCCAACATTGGTATCGGCCCAAGTCTAGTTTAACCGATGTCAAAGCTGACGTGCATACCTATCTATATAACATCGGTACATGACGTAATGCAAGCATTTCGCTACACTCACATTAACATCTGCTAACCATGTGTATGTGACAAATTACATTTGATTTGATAATGACGCCACGTAAAATGTTGCTATACGTGCAACACAGCATTCCTAAACTAGCCCACAATGTATGATGTGTGGATCGAGCAGTCAACAAGTCAGCAGTCATTTGAAAGAGTAACAACATTTCAGCGAGACAAATCAAAGGAGAAATCCATTAAAGCCAAGATAATGGAATTTATTGTCCTTGACAATCAACTGTTCTTTGTCGTGGGTGATGTTGGCTTTCGCTAACTGGTCGAGCACCGGTACACATTACCAAGTGCGCTATTTTTCAGATGTTGCCCTACCGGAGTTACACAGTAATAGCGTCACTGCTATTAACGTCACCACATACATACTATGGAACTCCGTTTTGGTCTTTGCGTGTCAAAAAAGATACAGTAGCACTGTCAACGCTGTACAAAAAAAGTCAAACTCGGCCACGAACGATGCGTTTACAATACCGCGTCGGTAATAAAGCATAATTTATTCGACCGCATCTTCTGGGGTAGCTAGATTTAGCTTGGTACCTAGCTAGCATCAATAAAACCAGCCTGAAAACAATGACCAGAAGAACTTGCAGCCATTTTCATTATTCTTAGCAATGATTTAGGAATCCTTGTGAGTAAGTATTAGCTAGCTTGCCACTTGTTGTTCGCCTATTGAAATTGAACTTCAGTTCATGAAAATAACTAGCTAGTCAGCAACTTAACCCTGTTGCACAAAGCTAACGTTATAATCTGGCTAGTGAGGCTCAACCACACCGGGTTATGTGTTGTGAAGCTAGCCACAATAAGGATTAGTCACAATAGTGGAATTTGCAGTTTGCCTTCAAAATAAAAGAACGTCATTGACAGTAATGCAAATGAATACAAATAGTAGAATATGCCATACTTTCATTTTGTGTGGCTAATCTTTATTGTGGCTAGCTTCACATAGATGCGTTCGCCCACCATTAATCAAATAAGAGCTGTCGTATGAATTAGGGTTATTTTAGATGACACCAAGTATATAGTTAGCTAGCTAACTATAGCTACTGAAACAGATGTTGTGTTATTTGACATGTCAAATAGCAAATACATGCAAATACTCAAACGGCGTTCCATAGAAATCCTGGTTGAGAATGAAACGACTGAACAACGAAACAGCACAGCAAGTAAGTGAAAGAAATAGGTTTTGTGTGTCCATGTGCGTCCATTTGTGTGTGTTAACTATTTAACTGTACTAGAATGCTTAAAAGGCCGCTAAAATTGTAAATATCGGTTATCGGCATCAGGTTTTTTGGCAAGGAAAATATTGGATATCGATATCGGCCAAAAATGTCATATCGGTGCATCACTAACGCATACTGTAGCTAGCTACACAGAATATTGTACAGAGGGCTATTTCCCTCCATAGTCTACTTGTTATTCAGAAAATATCATGAGAAATATTATTCAAATGAAAAACGGCAACCAAATGTTGTTTTTTCTTAATTGTTTTGATGGAGACATCACGACAGCATACATTTAACCTATGCTGCATACATGGCTAATTTATCCTCCCTCAATCATCCTGTTTTCCCATTTCCCTGCTATTTGCCTAATGCTGATTGTGCCCAGCCACTCACCATAATGGTGGACTTGGCATCGAAGGCCACTCGTTTGACCCTCTGGAACATGCCGTCTCCTCCCTGGGCCTGAGGAGAAACACACAGACAAAGGATGTGGTGTTAGAGTGGAGCACTGGGGAGACTGGAATGTGAGTGAGAGAGAGTGTGTGTGAGAGAGAGAGAGAGAGAGAGAGAGAGATCAGCCTGCCAGCGCTTCCTCATTAGAGTCTTTGACAGCATAGCAGCCATGAGGTGAGCTGGCTGGGCTGGCACGAGCCTGGGGAACAGAACAGGGTTCTCACTCTCCACTGCTGTTTACTTGGTGGGGTTTTGGTTTGTTTTGCCAGGCAAAAAAAAACCCTGCTGAACGCTCTGGGAAAGAGAAGGACTTCCGGTGTGTTTGGATTACAGTTTAATTCATCTGTGACTTTATAATAAACAAGAGGGGGAAAGGATGTCACTTTTTCCAGTTGCCATTTAGTGGATTCAATGATGTATAGAAACCCCTGATTGCTGATGCTATGTATTGGCCATTGAGAGGCTTTAAAGCCATCGGTTGGCCATATTGGCACAACCCAGTAGGAGCAGTTCTCCATAGGAATTAATGGAATCCTATAGTATTTAAATTACATGTTTCAACGACAAAATTACATGTCTTTAAGTATTTGGTTGTTGTAGTGGGGATAGTTATATAAGTTCTCTCTAAAGGAATTAAAACATATATTTTCATTTTTTCTATGTATGTTTAGCTCACATAATATAATTTAAAAGTATGCATTAAGGTGTCTAATAGAATGAATAGGGGGAAAAAATGTATAAATGCATTTCTATAGCTTCCAAACATTTTTATTTTTTTTACAATGGTGGGGGGGTGCCAAGATGGAGGCACGGTGGCTTCAACACAGGGCCCCCCATATGTCATCTAGTGTACATATAAATCATTGAGTGTAGTATATTATAATGCCAAATACTGATACTGGAATATATTATATGCCAAATACTGACACTGTAAATAAATATTTAGGAGCCAGAGTAATGGCAGAAAGGCTACGTAGAAGAAAAACGATGTAACATAAATGTCAATCTCAATAAAGGATATTGCCAAAGTGTCCATCCAGTCTCATTGGAATTCCCTGGATAAATAAAGACTAAACAAACCCTGGACAGCTGCACAAACAATTTGAGCTTTTTGTTGCAGTTAGAATGGTCAAATAAATAGGGGAAGGGAAAAGAAAACCAGCTGTAGCCAAAATGGCGGAGGGGAGTCAGAGAAGAGTGGAGTTATGGACCTGAGCGGAGCCGTCTAGAACACTGTTGATGAAGTGAACCAGCTGCTCCAGGGTCTCCACGGGCTCGCTGGGCAGGAAGTACTGCTCATTAGACGTGTTGAGGATGATGATGGACGGCACCGACACCTCTCTGTGGGGGAGAGAGAAAGAGGAGATTATCACTCTAAAAAAGGTCACAGAGATATGGCAGATAACCAATTCAGAAGATAAACTATGCAGCAAAATGTCAATCTCAATAAAGGATGATTGCAATCGTTCGACTGCAATCATTTTAGCTGTGGAAGGATTGAGGTACAGGCAGGTGGGAGAAATAGATTGGAGGGTTGGAGCAGGGATTGAACCCCAGTCTATGGTGAGGAGAGCAGTATATGCCTTTAAGCCTGGATCATTAGCACTAGACCACGGACTCATCGATGTACACTGCAATCTATGCTCACATGTCCCAATTTGACCCCTAGGTTTTCAGATTTGACCTCCAACACCTATTTCGAGACACTGGAATGTAAAAGTTTTCTATTTTTCTATACTGCAGAATATCCCTCTACCAATATCATATATGGCCAGGAGTTTTTCTGAACATGTGAGCTGACCTGAGAAAACTCTTATTAGAGTTGATTAGAAAACTCTTATTACATGCGCCGAATACAACAGGTGACTGTGATTACAGGGCTACAGTAGGCAGGAGGCCTTTGGCCAGTGGGAGGTCAGGGGTGAGCGCTCTCTATTTTAAGCACACTCACTACCTCTATCAAATCAAAATCCCATTTTGTTTGTCACATGCACCAAATACAACAGGTGTACAGTCGTGGCCAAAAGTTGAGAATGACACAAATATTAATTTTCACAAAGTTTGCTGCTTCAGTGTCTTTACATATTTTTGTCAGATGTTACTATGGAATACTGAAGTATAATTACAAGCATTTCATAAGTGTCAAAGGCTTTTATTGACAATTACATGAAGTTGATGCAAAGAGTCAATATTTGCCGTGTTGACCCTTCTTTTTCAAGACCTCTGCAATCCGCCCTGGCATGCTGTCAATTAACTTCTGTGCCACATTCTGACTGATGGCAGCCCATTCTTGTATAATCAATGCTTGGAGTTTGTCAGAATTTGTGGGTTTTTGTTTGTCCACCCACCTCGAGGATTGACCACAAGTTCTCAATGGGATTAAGGTCTGGGGAGTTTCCTGGCCATGGACCCAAAAATATTGATGTTTTGTTCCCCGAGCCACTTAGTTATCACTTTTGCCTTATGGCAAGGTGCTCCATGATGCTGGAAAAGGCATTGTTTGTCACCAAACTGTTCCTGGATGGTTGGGAGAAGATGCTCTCAGAGGATGTGTTGGTACCATTCTTTATTCATGGTTGTGTTCTTAGGAAAAATTGTGAGTGAGCCCACTCCCTTGGCTGAGAAGCAACCCCACAAATTAATGGTCTCAGGATGCATGACAAAGGACTGATGGTAGCGCTCACCTTGTCTTCTCCGGACTAGCTTTTTTCCGGATGCCCCAAACAATCGGAAAGGGGACTCATCAGAGAAAATGACTTTACCCAAGTCCTCAGCAGTCCAGTCCCTGTACCTTTTGCAGAATATTAGTCTATCCCTGATATTTTTCCTGGAGAGAAGTGGCTTCTTTGCTGCCCTTCTTGACACCATCCTCCAAAAGTCTTCGCCTCACTGTGCATGCAGATGCACTCACACCTGCCTGCTGCCATTCCTGAGCAAGCTCTGTACTGGTGGTGCCCCGATCCCGCAGCTGAATCAACTTTAGGAGACAGTCCTGGCGCCTGCTGGACTTTCTTGGGTGCCCTGAAGCCTTCTTCACAACAATTGAACCGCTCTTCTTGAAGTTCTTGATGATCCGATAAATGGTTGATTTAGGTGCAATCTTACTTGCAGCAATATCCTTGCCTGTGAAGCCCTTTTTGTGCAAAGCATGATGACGACGGCACATGTTTCCTTGCAGGCAACCATGGTTGACAGGGGAAGACCAATGATTCCAAGCACCACCCTCCTTTTGAAGCTTTCAGTCTGTTATTCGAACTCAATCAGCATGACAGAGTGATCTCCAGCCTTGTCCTCGTCAACACTCACACCTGTGTTAACGGGATTGCAGCCCTAAGAAGTTAACAGGATTGATATGACAACAGCCAGTGAAAGTGCAGAGCGCCAAATTCAAACAACAGAAATCTCATAATTAAAATTCCTCAAACATACATGTATCTTATACCATTTTAAAGGTAATCTTGAGAGAATCACTGACATGATGACAGCTGGTCCTTTTGTGGCAGGGCTGAAATGCAGTGGAAATGATTTTGGGGGTTTCAGTTCATTTGCATGGCAAAGAGGGACTTTGCAATTAATTGCAATTCATCTGATCACTCTTCATAACATTCTTGAGTATATCGAAATTGCCATCAGACAAATTGAGGAAGCAGTCTTTGTGAAAATGTATATTTATGACATTCTCAAAACTTTTGGCCATGACTGTAGACCTTAACGTGAAATACTTACTTGCAACAATGCAGTTTTAAGAAAATAGAGTTAAGAAAATAATTACTAACTAAAGTAAAACATTTAATACGAGAAGTAACACAAAATAACTATAATGCGACTATGTACACGGGGTACGGGTACAGAGTCAATGTGCGGGGGTACAGGTTAGTCAAGGTAATTTGTACATGTAGGTATGGGTAAAGTGACTATGGATAGACAAACAGCGAGTAGCAGCAATGTAAAAACAAATTGTTCAGCAGTCTTATGTTTTGGGGGTAGAAGCTGTTAAGGAGCCTTTTGGACCTAGACCTGTCGCTCCGGTACCGCTTGCTGTGCAGTAGCAGAGAAAACAGTCTATGACTTCAGTGACTGGAGTCTTTGACAATTCTTTGGGCCTTCCTCTGACACCGCCTAGTATATAGGTCCTGGATGGCAGGAAGCTTGGCCCCAGTGATGTACTGGGCCGTATGCAATACCCTCTGTAGCGCCTTGCGGTTTGAGGCAGATCAGTTGCCATACCAGGCAGTGATGCAACCAGATGCTCTCGATGGTGCAGCTGTAGAACTTTTTGAGAATCTGGGGACCCATGCCAAATCTTTTCATTCTCCTGAGGGGGAAAAGGCATTGTCGTGCCCTCTTCACTACTTTCTTGGTGTGTTTGGACCATGACAGTGTGTTGGTGATGTGGACACCAAGGAATTTGAAGCTCTCGATCCGCTCCACTACAGCCCCGTCGATCTGAATGGGGGGCGTGTTCGGCCCTCCTTTTCCTGTAGTCCACAATCATCTGCTTTGTCTTGCTCGTGTTGAGGGAGAGGTTGTTGTCCTTGCACCACACTGCCAGGTCTCTGACTTCCTCCCTATAGGCTGTCTCATTGTTGTCGATGGTCAGGCCTACCACCGTTATGTCGTCAACAAACTTAATGATGGTGTTGGAGTCGTGCTTGGCCACCCAGTAGTGGGTGAATAGGGAGTACAGGAGGGGACTGAGCACACATCCCTGATGGGCCCCCGTGTTGAGGATCAGTGTGGCAGATGTGTTGTTGCCTATCCTTACCACCTAGGGTCGGCCCGCCAGGAAATGCAGGATCCAGTTGCAGAGGGATGTGTTTAGTCCAACGGTCCTTAGCTTAGTGATGAGCTTTGTGGGCACGATGGTGTTGAACGCATATCAACCATGATGCCAATTAAATAGTAGATTATAGTGTAAAAAGCACAAGAAACAAAAATAACAAAGAAGCCTTATAGTCAAGATGGGATACACAGCTCTTTTCTTTTCGATGCGGCTCGACTTTTCCTGAGGGGATTGGTATTTGGTATGGATGAAAGGCAATGCGATGCAGAGTTTTTGGAGTGTCATCTTGATCTTTATGCAAACAGTGTGCGACTCTGGCGGCATCATGGGGCCACAGTTAAAGGAACCTTTACAAATTAGAGCTGACAACTGAATCAGAGGGAGTCCAGCACTGTGTGGCCACACAGCTGAGGTGACATATACAGTGTCACACAGACACAGTGTAACCCAGAAGATCAGACACAACTGCACAGCTCAACTGAGAGAAGGCACACATATAGATACAATGTACACGTGCGTGCACACACACACACACACAAACAAACACACAACTACACAGACCAGCTGAGATAAAGCAGGTTGTGCATCACTGTGCACACCGCAGCTGAGCTTAGGCACACAAGCTGCGCACACACTCTAGCTTTGTAGACAGCCCTCCACTACACCACCATTAGGCTGAGATCTGGAGCTGTGCATGCACACACACACACAAACACCCCCCCATCCACAAACCCTACGTGAGTACTCCATCTGACATTCAGCCGAGAACCAACAGATGGCAGACATTTTGAATCAACATGGATTAGCCCATTCACCTTTCAGAGAGCAGACTGCTGGGTCTTTTCAGCAGCACTTCCACTCTCACTCTGCCTGCTTTGCGCATGCATATTGCAGAATGGCTCTCAGTCATAGCAACGGCCATTACGGAGAGTGTGAGTCGCCATGGCTCTGGCTCCTCCAGTTTCCACCCAAACACAATGCAATACTCAAACAGACAGGCAGAAACACTAAAACCAGCCTCAGACGTTAAATTACATGGGACTAGGGAGTGTGCGTGCTTGCATGCGCGCACATGTCTGTGTGTGTGCACGTGTGTGTGTCTGCCAGATATGACTGGGTGCTTCTCGCTGCCAGAGAAGGAGCCCAGTAATCTGTGTGATGAAGGAGGGGAGGATAAAAGGCCATCAGATTTATTTCCCTGGCCTTCCTAAGGGAGCGGGATTAGTGGCCATTGACAGGCCGGGATTTTATTCCTCAAAGGAGGCCAATTAATCCTGGGCAAACTCAGTCCGGGGCCGTCCAAAAGAATCACAGAGGACACACACACACACACAAGAAACCATATACACAAGCATGCAAACAATTGTGTAATCACTACCCACCCTATACACATTTTAATATGTATGTCTATTATAATCCCCCATCACAGTGTCAGCATTACACACAGACACACAGTGTACTTCGATCACAGACATATTCACAGTAACACATTTGCTGTCATCACAAACACACTCTGTAAGCCCCTGGTGTGATTAAAAGAGCATGTTTACTGTAATCTCCCTCACACAAACAATAACATTCCGAGGTATTTAACCCCCCCCTCCACATACACTAGGGTTGTCATGATGCTAATATCGCAATTCATCCGAAATACCGTGTTAAGGAAACAAAACATGAAGCAGACTTGTTTTTGGGGGAAAATAGTCATAATGTTGAAAAAATATATATATTTTATAGAAAGTCATTTTTTCAAGGACCATCAGTCTGCTCCGTGTTTTCTTTTTTTGCCATGGAAAATCTGGTATCATGACAACCCTAACCACACACACGCTTTGGTCATGCGCATATTAAAAAAGACAAACCAGGTGAATCCAAACGAAACCTATGATCCCTTATTGATGTCACCACTTCAGTCAGTGTAGATAAAGGGGGAGGAAACAGGTTAAAGAAGGATTTTTAAGCCTTGAGACAATTGAGGCATGGATTGTGTATGTCTGCCATTCAGAGGGTGAATGGCCAAGACAAAAATATGGAAGTGCCTTTGAACTGGGTATGACAGTAGGTGCCAGGCACACCGTTTTGTGTCAAGAACTGCAACACTGCTGTGTTTTTGACCGTTTTCTGTGTATATCAAGAATGGTTCAGCACCTAAAGGACATCCAGCCAACTTGGCTGGATTGACTCCAAGCATTGGAGTCAACATGGGCCAGCATCCCTGTGAAAAGCTTTTAATACCTTGTATAGTCTACGCCCCGATGAATTGAGGCTGTTCTGAGGGCAAAGGGGGATGCAGCTCAATATTAGGATGGTGTTCCTAATGTTTGGTATACTCCGTGTATTATGTATGTATGCATGCATACATCACACACACACACACACACACACACACTGTCCTGTGCCCCCGCTGCCCCGCTGTGATCCTGCTGGCCCTGCCAGGCTTGGCGGTCCGGGCTAATTAACAGTGTGGTGGTGTCGGAACAGCAGCAGCACAGGCCTCTCAGAGCATGACACCACACCACGCAGCAGCGAGCCCTGTCACGCAGCTCCATACTGGGGCTTACTGCATCATTAGCACAGCTCTCCCTCCGACAGCCATTAAAGCACAGGCCCAATAAGACTCTAATCCACCAGCTTCATAGGACTCGTGTATTCTCCCCTTCTCCACGGCGGTATCTATACAAGGTAAACCTGGCAGGGAGCTTGCTTTAGTGATGGGGAAAAAAAGTAAAAAGATACAGTTACATATCGGGATATTTTTTTTGTTTTACAATATACAGTGGGGGAAAAAAGTATTTAGTCAGCCACCAATTGTGCAAGTTCTCCCACTTAAAAAGATGAGAGAGGCCTGTCATTTTCATCATACGTACACTTCAACTATGACAGACAAAATTAGGGGGAAAAAAATCCAGAAAATCACATTGTAGGATTTTTTATGAATTTATTTGCAAATTATGGTGGAAAATAAGTATTTGGTCACCTACAAACAAGCAAGATTTCTGGCTCTCACAGACCTGTAGGTATTCTTTAAGAGGCTCTTCTGTCCTCCACTCGTTACCTGTATTAAATGGCACCTGTTTGAACTTGTTGTCAGTATAAAAGACACCTGTCCACAACCTCAAACAGTCACACTCCAATCTCCACTATGGCCAAGAACAATGAGCTGTCAAAGGACACCAGAAACAAAATTATAGACCTGCACCAGGCTGGGAAGACTGAATCTGCAATAAGTAAGCAGCTTGGTTTGAAGAAATAAACTGTGGGAGCAATTATTAGGAAATGGAAGACATACAAGACCACTGATAATCTCCCTCGATCTGGGGCTCCACGCAAGATCTCACCCCGTGGGGTCAAAATGATCACAAGAACGGTGAGCAAAAATCCCAGAACCACACGGGGGGACCTAGTGAATGACCTGCAGAGAGCTGGGACCAAAGTAACAAAGCCTACCATCAGTAACACACTACGCCACCAGGGACTCAAATCCTGCAGTGCCAGACGTGTCCCCCTGCTTAAGCCAGTACATGTCCAGGCCCGTCTGAAGTTTGCTAGAGAGCATTTGGATGATCCAGAAGAAGATTGGGAGAATGTCATATGGTCAGATGAAACCAAAATATAACTTTTTGGTAAAAACTCAACTCGTCGTGTTTGGAGGACAACGAATGCTGAGTTGCATCCAAAGAACACCATACCTACTGTGAAGCATGGGGGTGGAAACATCATGCTTTGGGGCTGTTTTTCTGCAAAGGGACCAGGACGACTGATCCGTGTAAAGGAAAGAATGAATGGGGCCAGGTATCGTGAGACTTTGAGTGAAAACCTCCTTCCATCAGCAAGGGCATTGAAGATGAAACGTGGCTGGGTCTTTCAGCATGACAATGATCCCAAACACACTGCCCGGGCAACGAAGGAGTGGCTTCGTAAGAAGCATTTCAAGGTCATGGAGTGGCCTAGCCAGTCTCCAGATCTCAACCCCATAGAAAATCTTTGGAGGGAGTAGAAAGTCCGTGTTGCCCAGCAACAGCCCCAAAACATCACTGCTCTAGAGGAGATCTGCATGGAGGAATGGGCCAAAATACCAGCAAGTGTGTGAAAACCTTGTGAAGACTTACAGAAAACGTTTGACCGCTGTCATTGCCAACAAAGGGTATATAACAAAGTATTGAGATAAACTTTTGTTATTGACCAAATACTTATTTTCCACCATAATTTTCAAATAAATTCATAAAAAATCCTACAATGTGATTTTCTGGATTTTTTTTCTAATTTTGTCTGTCATAGTTGAAGTGTACCTATGATGAAAATTACAGGCCTCTCATCTTTTTAAGTGGGAGAACTTGCACAATTGGTGGCTGACTAAATACTTTTTTGCCCCACTGTATTGTATCGTTTTGACAATGTCGCAATATTATTGCGCTAGTTGGCTGTACCTGCACCAAAACGGCAGTATTTTTCCTTCATAGCTTGTTCTCGATCTTCTTTTTAAATAGGGAGCCATTTTGTTTTTAGCACTTTTATTTCTCTGACTGATCAAAACTCATTCTCATGGCTCTCTCTTGTCCCTCTGCAGCAGACATATGGTAAGCAATATGTTTGGAACATTGAATCGCACTAAAATCACAGTATCGAATCGCAATACATATCGTATCAACACCTATGTCTCATGGTAATTCTGGCAATTCCCAGCCCACTAAAAGCAAATGACGGTCAGTCCCGGGTAATTGACGGATCCAACAGAGTGCATTTTAATAGCGGAGGCCGACTTTAAATTGCGGTTTTATGGAGTCTGACAGTGTGAGGTTACTGCGGTAGCCTAGGAAACCTGGGAAGGGAGTAGGGGGAAGAGAGGAGGAGGCAGTAGAAGGGAGGAGGAAGAGACAGGAAGGTGGTGGTAGAAGAAACGGGTGGTAGAGGAGAGGAAGTACAGAATAGGAGGTAAAGAAGCCTGAGAGATGGAGGAGAAAAAGGAGGAGACGCTCACCCCATAATGAGGCTGTTGATGTAGTCGTTTCCATCCATGTGGCCAAACTGGAAGTCTCTGGGGAGATGGAACAAGACGAGCAACAAAGTGAGACACAACATGCATAAAAACAAGCTCATTTTTGACAAACAACTCATCATTAGACCAACAAAATGAAAGGAGACCAACTCATATAAGCATTACTATCCTAACAAGAGTTATAACACAAGTTTCCTATGAAGACTGAACCAAGGACTCCCTTCTCTCTCCAACGGCACGTAATAGCAAAATAACACAAAATTCCCAAATTCCCATTTCAAAAAAGTATTGGATGATTTACCTAAAAAACGGTAAGGCAGAGGAAGGAAGAATTCCATTTGTATCTCATTGTGTTGTTCTGTTTTGGCGCATGCCATTTGTATCTCATTGTGTTGTTCTGTGTTGGCGCCTGTGTGATGCATTGTGGGAAGAAAGCAGGCGATAGGGATGGAAGGGGTCTGCAGCAGAAGCCGAGGGAACTGGGAAGAACCCAGTCATTTGCACCGAGAGACGGATTATGGCCGCCTCAACATATATATTACATTCATATTAAATCATGGTTCCATCTGGAACACCTGTCCCCTGGGTGCCAAACAATACAGCCGGTGCCAATATCAATGACATGTTTATGAAGACACTCAACTATTATTAAACCCGATCTAATCTGGTTAGGCTGAAGCTCAGTCAGATAATATTGGGCTAAAGACTGAGGACTTGAAGGAAGTGAGGCTTGTTGAATTCTTATTCTAAGATACCAAGCAATTGTGAGACATTACTCTTACCTAAGAGGAAGCTAGTTTATGGACTTCAATGAATGAATTCAGTGTGTGTTCGTGTGTGTGTGCATATATATGCCTGTGTGTGTGTACATGTGAGAGACTTTTGGAAGAATATATTATACACATTTTATGTGGTGAGCGTGTCTATAAATGTCAGTTCATCATAGCAATCACCATAGCTCTCCCTACTCAACCGCATAAATATTGCTGTCTCCCTCCCGTTCCCCCTGTCTTCACCTCCCTCCCACTCTCTTTTCAACTCCCTGCTGTGCAACAGACCCACAACGCTAACTCACAATCACTCAAATACACATACCCCCAACCCATAGCACACAGACACACACACCTAGCCAGCACCCAAACACACACAGAGAGAATAACACACAACACACACACAGACACGTCTCCTTGGGTAGTCTCCTCTCAGAGATTGCATTTATCGCTCTGTCACACTGTTGCGGATGGAGGGCGAGCTGAATGCCACAGTATTCATTACCGCCCTCACACACCGCTTCACTCATCCAAATGACATCTATCTGCATCAGTCGCCTGCCCTCCGTGTCTGCCTCAGTCTCCGTGTCTGCCTCAGTCTCCGTGTCTGCCCACCAAAAGGGGCACTAACAAGGGGGGTGTGACGTAATTACAACGAGCCATCTAGCATTTAGGTTGTGTCAAAACACTGGGCTATAATCTAACTGTGAATCAGGAGAGTGTGATGACTTCAAAAACAAGGCGCGATAGCGTGGCAGATAGTCTAACTGATGATAGGGATCTGTGAAATTCAATCAGCTCTAATGTGGCTGCCTGGAGAGGAGAAGAAACACTTTGATCATAGAGATTTTAGATAATACGTCTTCATTTAGCTAGAGGGCCAGCACAGGTGAATTAACTAGTAAAGAGAAAGAGCAATATGGAGTGTGTGCCAAGTATGGTGAGATTCTGTACATTGACACTAATATGTAGGACTATGTATGGGACGAGGGTCTGTACTGCAGTGAATGCATTTGATGTGTGTGTTCTTACGCATCAGCCTTATGAATCCCATTTCGAGTTTGTCGCGAGGTAGATCACTTGTTAATTAAAGCAAAATGAATCCAATGCACGCACCATTCTGTAATGTAGTGTTCCATTCCCACTGGTGATGGTTTAATAAGGTATTCTTACAGGAGAACAAAGTCTCGTGAGGTAATACGTTCCTCCAACTGTGCAGCGACTGACAGCTCCAGAGGAGCGCCTATTTTTGGTAAGCCTGACATTTTGCATAATTACCTCCCCACTGATACTGAATGAAACCAGACATGTCCTCAAAGAAGTACAGCTGGTTAGGCTGTCTCCCCACAGCGATCCCTTGTAATAAGTGTGTGTGTGTGTGTGTGTGTGTGTGTGTGTGTGTGTGTGTACACTTGTTCTTCTAACCTCGTGGGGACCTGAAATCTCCAAATGTTCCCACAAGGATAGTAAAACAAGGACCATGAAGACAAAGACTATTTTAAATTTAGGGTTAAAATTAGGGGTTAGATTTAGGATTAGAGTTAGGGGTTAAGATTAGGGATTAGAGAAAATTGGATTTTGAATGGAAATACATTTAAGGTCGGTCACAAGGACAGAAAAACGAAAGTTTGTGTGCGTGTGGTTATGAATATATGAATGGTCCATCTCCATCCAAACACTTACCTGTTAAAATGCTCCCTGTATTCTTTTGCCACTCTCTGAATCAGAGTCTTTAATCTAACAGACAAATCAAAGAAAGAGGGAAAGGTACCACATTAGTTCACATCAGTCCACATCGTGACGCTCTTCCCACATGCATCAATTTGTGGGCAATCCAAACAATAAATGCAGCGCTTATCTTTAGTTGAAAAAGCTGGGCGTTTTTAAATGCCGCCGCAGCGGTTTCCATGGAAGCGTGCGATTGTAATTTGTCTAGCAGCACTAGGCTTTAATTTCACAATGTTCTTTTGTACCTGCCGCTTTCCTCTGTCGGGTCCTTCTCGTCGATGACTGCAATCGCCACCAATTTGCCTGTAGAGGGAGAGAGGGATTACAAATCACACTCACAAACAGACAGCAGAAGAGAAGGTGGGAGGACAATAGCCTGAAGATAAAAGGCTTTGGGGGAGATATAGCACATCACTACAGAAGCAGCTAAAACAAAGAAAGCACTAACCAAGGTTTCTATTAATTTGTCATTCTGCATTTGGTGACTTCTTGGTGGTTCTAGAACCAGTGGGCAGAGGCTATTCAGGTGCAGTAGAAGGGGAAGAGGCCCATCAGAACAAGACAAATGGACTTATAAAACAACTTCCATACAACTTAAGATGGGTGTACATGTACTGTTCAGTGTTCAAGCTTGTGGACTGATGCAGGAAGGAAGCACTTAGTTGGAAATGGTAAGAACTACTCCACCCTCTGCTGGCGTGTCATATAGCATTACATGACAAAGCCTTGGTTGAGGTTATTATGTTGAATGTACTGATAGGATGCAATACGGGGGGTGGCCCAATCCCAAATCGACCCCTTGACTCTGTGCACTTGTGGAGATCTGAGAGACTGATTGGTGTAAGCAATAGGGTAAAACGTTGGAGTTGGAGATATTACCAAATTGCTTACACCTGTCAAATCCACCCAGATAGCCACAAGTGCACAGGATTATGGAAAAGGCCTATACTGTGCTTGTCAGTAGGTTGGTAGAGTACAGAATGTATACTGTACCTGTCTCTCCCAGTTCATACAGGGTGAAGCCATCGATCTGCAGGTAGCTCTGAAATCGTTCTTTGTTAACCCAGGAAGACAAGCCACCGTCCACGTACTCTGCAATTACAGAGAATAACAAGACAACAGAGAAATGTCAAGCATTGATGATCAATTGAGAAAACAACAGTTTACAGAGAATGGTTCAATTGAGTATCGACGCGTGGTTGGGAAGTAGAAGGTCAGACTAATTACTTACTTACTACCTGTTGATATTCGCTATGTGAGGAAGACAAGCTCGTACGCACGCACACAGTCTCCCACCCATCCAGACACTACAAAGAGGGCCACACACAGTGGAGTTGTGGCTGGACCATCAACACCACCTCTACTCAAGCTAGTCCTATACTGAACTGCATCATCATCCAGCTGTGGAGGACCTCCTCTCATGAACTGGCAGCTCCCTGAATTATTATTCTATATATATATATATATTTTTTTTTTTAACAGATTTTGTATGAAAATCGCAATATAAAATAAATATATATTATTATTATGTAAGGATGTGCTATTGGACCAGTGTTCTGCCAGATAGTTGTCTATAGGTGAAGTGGTCTGGTAGGATATATTTCAGAACTGCTGCTTACTATAGACTTTTGTAGTATACTGCAGAATACTATACTGCACACTGTTATAACACTTGATTACATAATGTTTACTTTAGTATTTTTAGATCGATTGGACTGCTAGATAGCTTTTCTGCTAGCGGTGTCGATGCTGTTCTGTTTTAAACGTGCTGTCTCTGGGGAGCTCATGCCGTGGATTTCCTCGGAGGTTCCCACTCGATCGTGTAGTGCTTACTATAGAACGTTGAAATATACTGTAGAATACTATACTCCACACTGTAGTCTCTTGATTGATTTGACTATTTAAAAACACAAATACAAGCACAAAAGTAGATACAATGCATTAAGACATTTGTTGAAAAAAATACAAAATAAGTTTTAAAATGTAGGGATGCATGATATAAATTGGTAAGCATATCGGAATCGGACGATATTAGCTAAAAATGCCAAACAATGGCATCGGCTCTATGTATAGTTTAACGGCCGATGTGCAAAACCGATGTCAAAGCTGACGTGTATACCTGTATAACGTAGGTAGATGATATAATGACGCCACAGAAAATACAGCGCTACAACACAGCATTCCTAACCTAGCCCACAATGTCTGCTGTGTGGATCTATTTTGAAGTTTCAAAGGAAGACAACAAAAAGGCCCGTATGAGGGTGGCAGGTAGCCTAGTGGTTAGAGCGTTGGGCCAGTAACCGAAAGGTTGCTCGATCGATTCCCCGAGCTGACAAGGTAAAAAGCTGTATTTCTGCACCTGAACAAGGCAGTGTTCCTAGGGCGTCATTGTAAATAAGAATATCTTTGCTGACTTGCCTAGTTAAATAAAGGTTCAAATAAAAACGTTTGTGCTGCTATTATTTCCCGAGGGGGGAAAGTGAAATCTTTCAATACCACAAACCTAATTACTCATTTGAAAGTGCAACACCCCCAGACATTCAGCGACTACTTAGAACAAAAGCAGAGGAAAACTAAGCGCACACTTCCAACCACTAAACAAGTTCAAGTCGAGCAGCCACTTGAAAGAGTAAGAAAATTTCAGCGAGACAATTCAAAGGTTGAAATCCATTAACGCCAAGATAATGGAATTCATTGCCCTTGACAATCAACCCTTCTCTAACGTGGATGATGTTGGCTTTCGCCGATTGATCGAGCACATCGAGCCCCGGTACACACTACCAAGTAGGCGCTTTCCCCCCCAGATGTGCCCAACCGGAGTTACACAGTATTGTTGAAACGCACATACATGAGCTACTTGCTCTGGGCGTCACTACTTTTAACTTCACATTCGGACCAGCGATGTCAGCCCCATGGGTATGCAGAGTCTGGGTCAACGAGGGTTTCGTACTGAGGAAAGCCGTATTGCAAACTCAAGAAAGTGCTGGTTCTTATATCGCTGCTGCCATTTCAATGGCATTTGAGAACATGTTTGAAACTTGGAAAATCCTCAAGAACAAAGTACACACTGTGCTACGTGATAATGCACGTAACATGACAAAGGATTTGGAAGAATGTGGAGTCGCCAGTTTGCCATGCATGGCACACACGCTGCAACTGGATGTGAACGAAGGTGTTTTGGCCCAACGCAGCATATCTGACACAGTGGCAACAGGTAGGAAGATAGTGGGTCATGTTAAACACTCACAGCTGGCATACAGCCACCTGCAAGCAACACTGGAGCAGCTTGGAGTGAAAACAAAAAGCTTAAGCAAGACATTTCCACCAGATGGAACAGTACTTTTTACATGATGGAGAGCCATTTCCCCATCCTAGCTAAAGCTGTGTGCAAGTATCTTGGTGCTCCCTGTACTAGTGTGGACAGTGAGTGCCTTTTCAGCGCAGCTTCAAACATTGTAGACAAAAACATAAACAGACTCTCTTGTGACAAAGCCGAGCAGGTGAAGAAAAACCACCCCCAAATGTGTCTTTTCTTTTGTTTATTCGTGGCTGGTATAGGTCAACATTTTCATTTAATTTAAAACAAAGCATTTTTGTTATTGTTTATCATTTTTATTTCCTAAATGAAAGATGTGTTGTACTGATGTGTTGTAAATTTGCTCACATTTTACTAGTCAAGTCAGTTGAGCACATTTGAAAAGTTTAAGTTAAGTGCCATTTATAGCAGTTTATGACATAACCTAGAGACAGTCATTTTTCAAGGAGCTAAAGCTAAAATGATTAACTGCATTTTAGTTTAAACCAATATTTATTTCAAAGCATTTTTAAGTTTCTCCATACGGTCAAGATTGGATAGAAAGCAGAGCCACCAACAACTTAACCATCTTTGTAATATTTGTGTCATGAATATCTGTTGTGTGATAAAACACATTTGTGGATTTGTCATTTACAAGTTATTAAACAATCTGTTACTAACTGAACAAATTAAACTTTGTTTAAACTATTTAACTGTACTGGAATGCTTAAAAGGCCACTATCGGTATCGGGCAAAAATGTCATTGTCACGTGTACTCCCTCTCCGGTCTCTAAGTCACCAGGCTGCTCATTATGGCGTACACCTGTCACCATTGTTACGCACACCTGCGCATCATCAGACTCACCTAGACTCCATCACTTTCCTGATTACCTTCCCTATATATATATGGCACTCCCTTTGGTTCCTTCCCCAGGCGTTATTGTTATTCATGTCTGTGCGTTGTTTCTTGTTTTGTATTATGTTGCGTTCATTTATTGAAACACTCACTCCCCGAACTTGCTTCCTGACTCTCAGCACACATCGTTACAGTCATATTGGTGCATCCCTATTAAAATGTATTTCCATTGTTTTCCTAGTTCACATTTACACCTAAACCCACATGGAGAAATGTTAAAGCCAGTGCAAGAATATCCTTTTGTTTACAGTGGGTTTGTTGGGAGAGGCTTTGCTGGTTTGAGGTCCAGGCAGTTTATTGGCAGCGCCCTCCAATCAGTTGACTGTCTAAATAAAGTAATATGCGTTTCTAAAATATCAATTGTTTATGTAAATGCAGTGGTTAACTGTTTATTTTCTACCATCAGAAGTGCAGTACTGTTTGTCACTGTTTTTGGTCATCTGAAAGCACTGTTGTATCTCAGAAAGCCATCTAGGTGGAAGTATCATATCTAAGAAGTCACTTTGGTGTACTCTTAATGCATGTTGTGTGTCAAATAAGCACACCTAATTCTCTAAGCTTTACAGTAAATGTTCTTGCAATTCTATACATTTAGCCATGTCTAATGTGTATTCATATGATATTTGAGGGGGGCCACTGCGCTAAGCCAGCACTTCAACTTAATCAGCCCTGTAGTCTACAACCTGGTCAAGTTAATAAACTTTGCTTGTTCTTTATATCTGACTGAAATGTTCTGACTGAAATGTGACTGAAATGTCTGAAATGTTTACCTATAAATGGGCCTAGAAACTAAAGTTTATATGTTACAATTGTAATACAAATTGTACATTTTTGCTGAAGTGTTGTCTGGTCTGTTACATTGCTCAGAACTGTTGAACCAACTCAATAGGTGGCCTGTCACGAACCAGTGTGTCTTATGTTCTGGTTGAGGTGTTCCCCTCAACAAACAGTAACTGGCGTAGTCTGGTAGTTGTGTCATTTTAGCTAAGGTGTTACTACAATATACTACGGTCATGTCTGCAAAAACACTACAGTAAATACTAGTCACGTAGGCGAAAACACTACAGTAAATACTAGTCACGTAGGTGAAAACACTACAGTAAATACTAGTCACGTAGGCGAAAACACTACAGTAAATACTAGTCACGTAGGTGAAAACACTACAGTAAATACTAGTCACGTAGACGAAAACACTACAGTAACTAAACTGTATACTACAGTCATGTCCGCAAAAGCAGTAAAGTGAACACTATAGTTTACATAATACTACAGTATTTAGACTAGTATACTATATCTTTTTTTTTTCATGTGGGTGTGTTGTGTCAAAGCTGGCATGTTGTGAATCAGGGTGGCTAAAAACATCTGGAGGAAATGGTAATGCGAATAGTTTTACAAACTTTAAAACAGTTTTGTTGACGCACAAATTCTATGAATGAACAACATCAGACCGAAGATGTTATTTAAGCATTTTAGAAGACTCTGATTCACAAGACAATGAACACAGGTCTCAAATTCTACTGTGCAACTAACTGTGTAGGCCTGGATTCTTTTCACACTGTGACATCTGGATGAATAATACCCCCCTCTCCCCCGACCTTATTAGCCTAACAATTTTGCTTCTGTATACAACCACACTGGTGAATGACTCAGAGAAAAAAAATGCCATTCACACTCAGGAAGCAGCTAGTCTGAGCTCTTTTCAATTTTACAGTGCATGCATAACTCCCCCGCTTCATTAAAACCGCAATGATAAATTGTCATATTCAACACTACAATTTCCTGAGTGCAAACCAACCTCATGTTCTTTTTCTTTTTGTGTGATCCCTTTTCATTTATCTTAATTGGGAGTTACAGGTACAATATACAAGGAAAAAAAACAAAAATAAGTGATCCTCCACCCCTAACCTCCCATCCCATTCACCCAACCCAGCCTCCCTTTGAGCACAGAAAACACTCCACATATCACCACTTACCCTGGGCCTGACAGCAATGACAGTAAAATAAAACAAAAATGAAATGCAAATACACAAACATAAACAGTACCAGTAAAAAGTTTGGACACACCTGCTCATAACAGGGTTTATATTTTTCAATTAACAGGTGTGCCTTGTGGAATTTCTTTCCTTCTTAATGTGTTTGAGACAATCAGTTGTTGTGACAAGGTAGGGGTGGTATACAGAAGATAGCCCTATTTGGTAAAAGACCAAGTCCATATTATGGCAAGAACGGCTCAAATATGCAAAGAAAAACGAAAGTCCATCATTACTTTAAGTCAATGCGGAACATCGCAAGAATGTTTTAAAAGTTTCTTGAAAGTTTCTTCAAGTGCAGTCACAAAAACCATCAAGCGGTATGATGAAACGAGGACCACCACAGGAAAGGAAGACCCCAGAGTTACCTCTGCTGCAGAGGATAAATTCATTTGAGTTCACTGCACCTCAGAATGCAGCCCAAATAAATGCTTCAGAGTTCAAGTAACAGACATCTCAAAAACTGTTCAGAAGAGACTGCGTGAATCAGGCATTCATGGTCGAATTGCTCCAAAGAAACCATTACTAACGAACACCAATAATAAGAAGTAACTTGCTTGGGACAAGGAACATGAGTATAGGACATTAGACCGGTGGAAATCTGTCCTTTTGTCTGATGAGTCCAAATTTGAGATTTTTGGCTCCAACCGTGTCTTTGTGAGACGCAGAGTAGGTGAACGGATCATCTCCGCAAGTGTGGTTCCCACCATGAAACATAGAGGAGGGGTGATGATGGGGAGGTGCGTTGCTGGTGACACTGTCAGTGATTTATTTAGAATTCAAGGCTCACTTAACCAGCATGGCTACCACAGCATTCTGTAGCGATACACCATCCCATCTGGTTTGTGCTTAGTGGGACTATCATTTGTTTTTCATGAGGACAATGACCCAACACACCTCC
The DNA here is from genome assembly GCF_057628025.1 of Oncorhynchus mykiss. Classification (NCBI taxonomy): domain Eukaryota; kingdom Metazoa; phylum Chordata; class Actinopteri; order Salmoniformes; family Salmonidae; genus Oncorhynchus; species Oncorhynchus mykiss. The sequence goes on from NC_143036.1 coordinate 27,074,693, forward strand.
AGGCTGTGTAAGGGCTATTTGACCAAGAAGGAGAGTGATGGAGTGCTGCGTCAGATGACCTAGCGTCCACAATCAGCCGACCTCAGCCCAAATGAGAAGGTCTGGGATGTGTTGGATATCGCAGAGTGAAGGGAAAGCAGCCAACAAGTGCTCAGCATATGTGGGAACTCCTTCAAGACTATTGGAAAAGCATTCCAGGTGAAGCTGGTTAAGAGAATGTCAAGAGCGTGCAAAGTAGTCAAGGCAAAAGGTAGCTAATTTGAAGAAAGTTTACAAACTTGCACTTACATGCACTTCGGTTGGTGTCATTAAAACTCGTTTTTCAACCACTCCACAAATTTCTTGTTAACAAACTATAGTTTTGGCAAGTTGGTTAGGACATCTACTTCGTGCATGACACAATACATTTTTCCAAAAATTGTTTACAGACATATTATTTCACTTATGATTCACTGTATCACAATTCCAGTGGGTCAGAGGTTTACATACACTAAGTTGACTGTGCTTTTAAACAGCTTGGGAAATCCCAGGAAATGATGTCAATTAACCTATCAGAAGCTTCTGAAGCCATGACATCATTTGAGTCAATTGGAGGTGTACCTGTGGATGAATTTCAAGGCCTACCTTCAAACTCAGTGCCTCTTTGCTTGACATCATGGGAAAATAAAAAAAATCCAGAAAATCACATTGTAGGAATTTTAATTAATTAATTTGCAAATTATGGTGGAAAATAAGTATTTGGTCACCTACAAACAAGCAAGATTTCTGGCTCTCACAGACCTGTAACTTCTTCTTTAAGAGGCTCCTCTGTCCTCCACTCGTTACCTGTATTAATGGCACCTGTTTGAACTTGTTATCAGTATAAAAGACACCTGTCCACAACCTCAAACAGTCACACTCCAAACTCCACTATGGCCAAGACCAAAGAGCTGTCAAAGGACACCAGAAACAAAATTGTAGACCTGCACCAGGCTGGGAAGACTGAATCTGCAATAGATAAGCAGCTTGGTTTGAAGAAATCAACAGTGGGAGAAATTATTAGGAAATGGAAGACATACAAGACCACTGATAATCTCCCTCGATCTGGGGCTCCAGGCAAGATCCTACCCCGTGGGGTCAAAATGATCACAAGAACGGTGAGCAAAAATCCCAGAACCACAAGGGGGGACCTAGTGAATGACCTGCAGAGAGCTGGGACCAAAGTAACAAAGCCTACCATCAGTAACACACTACGCCGCCAGGGACTCAAATCCTGCAGTGCCAGACATGTCCCCCTGCTTAAGCCAGTACATGTCCAGGCCCGTCTGAAGTTTGCTAGAGAGAATTTGGATGATCCAGAAGAAGATTGGGAGAATGTCATATGGTCAGATGAAACCAAAATAGAACTTTTTGGTAAAAACTCAACTCGTTGTGTTTGGAGGACAAAGAATGCCGAGTTGCATGCAAAGAACACCATACCGACTGTGAAGCATGGGGGTGGAAACATCATGCTTTGGCTGTTTTTCTGCAAAGGGACAAGGACGACTGATCCGTGTAAAGGAAAGAATGAATCGGGCCATGTATCGTGAAATTTTGAGTGAAAACCTCCTTCCATCAGCAAGGGCATTGAAGATGAAACGTGGCTGGGTCTTTCAGCATGACAATGATCCCAAACACACCGCCCGGGCAAACGAAGGAGTGGCTTCGTAAGAAGCATTTCAAGGTCCTGGAGTGGCCTAGCCAGTCTCCACATCTCAACCCCATAGATAATCTTTGGAGGGAGTTGAAAGTCTGTGTTGCCCAGCAACAGCCCCAAAACATCACTGCTCTAGAGGAGATCTGCATGGAGGAATGGGCCAAAATACCAGCAACAGTGTGTGAAAACCTTGTGAAGACTTACAGAAAACATTTGACCTCTGTCATTGCCAACAAAAGGTATATAACAAAGTATTGAGAGAAACTTTTGTTATTGACCAAATACTTATTGTTACTTATTATTTGCAAATAAATTCATAAAAAATCCTACAATGTGATTTTCAGTTTTTTTTCTCTCATTTTGTCGTCATAGTTGAAGTGTACCTATGATGAAAATTACAGGCCTCTCATCTTTTTAAGTGGGAGAACTTGCACAATTGGTAGCTGACTAAATACTTTTTTGCCCCACTGTATATATACACACACACATTTATATACACACACACACACAAAAGTATTCAGACCCATTTACTTTTTTCACATTGTTACGTTACAGCCTTGTTCTAAAAATTATAAAATAGTTTCCCCCCCCCCCCGCATCATTCTACACAGACAATATCCCATAATGACAAAGCAAAAACAGGTTAATACATTTTTACTAAACTATAAAAAATGTAAAAACTGAAATATTACATAAGTATTAAGACCCTTTACTCAGTACTTTGTTGAAGCACCTTTGGGGAGCGTCACTTCACAGCTATATGCAGGGCTCTCCAGAGATTTTAGATCGGGTTCAAGTCTGGGCTCTGGCTGAGCCGCTCAAGGACATTCAGAGACTTGTCCCGAAGCCACTGTGTTGTATTGGCTGTGTGCTTAGGGTTGTTCTGTTAGAAGATTAACCTTCGCCCCAGTCTGAGTTCCTGAACACTCTGGAGCAGGTTTTTTTATTTAACCTTTATTTAACTAGGCAAGTAAGTTAAGAACAAATTCTTATTTACAATGACGGTTTACACCGGTCAACGCTGGGCCAATTGTGTGCGCCGCCCTATGGGACTCCCAATCACAGCCGGATGTGATGCAGAGTGGATTCGAAACAGGTACTGTATTGACGCCTCTTGCACTGAGATGCAGTGCCTTAGACCGCTGCGCCACTTGGGAGCTTTAATCAAGGATTGCTCTGTACTTTGCTCCGTTCTCCCTCGATCTTGACTAGTCTCCCAGTAACTGCAGCTGAAAAACATCCCCACAGCATGATGCTGCCGCCACCATTCACCGTAAGTATGTTATAGGCCAGGTGATGAGCGGTGCCAGGTTTCCTCCAGACGTGACGCTTGGCATTCAGACCAAAGAGTTCAATCTTGGTTTCATCAGACCAGAGAATCTTGTTTCTTATAGTTTGTGAGTCCTTTAAGTGCCTTTTGGCAAACTCCAAGCGGGCTGTCATGTGCCTTTTACTGAGGATTGACTTCCATCTGGCCACTAACATAAAGGCCTGATTGGTGGTTCTGCAGAGATGGTTGTCCTTCCAGAAGATTCTCCCTTCTCCACAGAGGAACTCTGGAGCCCTGTCTGAGTGACCATCGGATTCTTGGTCACCTCCCTTTCCAAGGCCCTTCTCCCCCGATTGCTCAGTTAGGCCGGGCGGTCAACTCTAGGAAGAGTATTGCTTGGTCCAAACTTCTTCCATTTAAGAATGATGGAGGCACAGCCTTTATGGTAGAGTAGCCAGATGGAAGCCACTCCTTCGTAAAAGGCACATGACAGCCCACTTGGAGTTTGCCAAAAGGCACCTAAAGGACTCTCAAACCATGACAAACAAGGTTCTCAGGTCTGATGAAACCAAGATTGAACTCGCCTGAATGCCAAGCGTCACATCTGGAGGAAACCTGCCATCATCTCTAAATTGAAGCATGGTGGAGCAGCATCATGCTGTGGGGATTTTTTTCAGCGGCAGGGACTGGGAGGCTAGTCCGGATCAATGGAAAGATGAACGGAATACAGTACAGAGAGATCCTTGATGAAAACCTGCTCCAGAGCGCTCAGGACCTCAGATGGGGGCAAAGGTTCACCTTCCAACAGGACAACGACCCTAAGCCCACAGCCAAGACAACGCATGAGTGGCTTTGGGACAAGACTCTGAATGTCATTGAGTGGCCCAGCCACAGCTCGGGCACTTGAACCCGATCGAACATCCTGGAGAAACCTGAAAATAGCTGTGCTCCCCATCCAACCTGACAGAGCTTGAGAAGATCTGCAGAGAAGAACATGAGAAACCCCCCAAATACAAGTGTGCCAAGCTTGTAGCATCATACCAAAGAAGACTTGAGGCTGTAATCACTGCAAAGGTGGTTCAATAATGTACTGAATATAGGGTCTGAATGCTTATGTAAATGTGATATTTAAGTTGTAATTTTTTTATAAATGTGCAAACATTTTCGCTTTGTCATTATGGGGTATTGTGAGTAGATTAATGGGGGGGGGGGGACTATTTAATCAGTTTTAGAATAAGGCTGTGACCATCAAAATATGGAAAAAGTCAAGGGGTCTGAATACTTTCAAAATGGCACTGTATACATATACATATTATTTTTGTATGTACAGTGCCTTGCGAAAGTATTCGGCCCCCTTGAACTTTGCGACCTTCTGCCACATTTCAGGCTTCAAACATAAAGATATAAAACTGTATTTTTTTGTGAAGAATCAACAACAAGTGGGACACAATCATGACGTGGAACGACATTTATTGGATATTTCAAACTTTTTTAACAAATCAAAAACTGAAAAATTGGGCGTGCAAAATTATTCAGCCCCCTTAAGTTAATACTTTGTAGCGCCACCTTTTGCTGCGATTACAGCTGTAAGTTGCTTGGGGTATGTCTCTATCAGTTTTGCACATCGAGAAACTGACATTTTTTTCCCATTCCTCCTTGCAAAACAGCTCGAGCTCAGTGAGGTTGGATGGAGAGCATTTGTGAACAGCAGTTTTCAGTTCTTTCCACAGATTCTCGATTGGATTCAGGTCTGGACTTTGACTTGGCCATTCTAACACCTGGATATGTTTATTTTTGAACCATTCCATTGTAGATTTTGCTTTATGTTTTGGATCATTGTCTTGTTGGAAGACAAATCTCCGTCCCAGTCTCAGGTCTTTTGCAGACTCCATCAGGTTTTCTTCCAGAATGGTCCTGTATTTGGCTCCATCCATCTTCCCATCAATTTTAACCATCTTCCCTGTCCCTGCTGAAGAAAAGCAGGCCCAAACCATGATGCTGCCACCACCATGTTTGACAGTGGGGATGGTGTGTTCAGCTGTGTTGCTTTTACGCCAAACATGATAACATTTTGCATTGTTGCCAAAAAGTTCAATTTTGGTTTCATCTGACCAGAGCACCTTCTTCCACATGTTTGGTGTGTCTCCCAGGTGGCTTGTGGCAAACTTTAAACGACACTTTTTATGGATATCTTTAAGAAATGGCTTTCTTCTTGCCACTCTTCCATAAAGGCCAGATTTGTGCAATATACGACTGATTGTTGTCCTATGGACAGAGTCTCCCACCTCAGCTGTAGATCTCTGCAGTTCATCCAGAGTGATCATGGGCCTCTTGGCTGCATCTCTGATCAGTCTTCTCCTTGTATGAGCTGAAAGTTTAGAGGGACGGCCAGGTCTTGGTAGATTTGCAGTGGTCTGATACTCCTTCCATTTCAATATTATCGCTTGCACAGTGCTCCCTGGGATGTTTAAAGCTTGGGAAATCTTTTTGTATCCAAATCTGGCTTTAAACTTCTTCACAACAGTATCTCGGACCTGCCTGGTGTTGGTGTGTTCCTTGTTCTTCATGATGCTCTCTGCGCTTTTAACGGACCTCTGAGACTATCACAGTGCAGGTGCATTTATACGGAGACTTGATTACACACAGGTGGATTGTATTTATCATCATTAGTCATTTAGGTCAACATTGGATCATTCAGAGACCATACCTCAAGCAACTTACAGCTGTAATCGCAGCAAAAGGTGGCGCTACAAAGTATTAACTTAAGGGGGCTGAATAATTTTGCACGCCCAATTTTTCCGTTTTTGATTTGTTAAAAAAGTTTGAAATATCCAATAAATGTCGTTCCACTTCATGATTGTGCCCCACTTGTTGTTGATTCTTCACAAAAAAATACAGTTTTATATCTTTATGTTTGAAGCCTGAAATGTGGCAAAAGGTCGCAAAGTTCAAGGAGGCCGAATACTTTCGCAAGGCACTGTATGTCTTGGGCTTTATAGATGTATGTGCTTTATGTGCTGGGCTTCAGCTGAGATTATTCTTACAGAGTATATACACTACCGGTCAAAAGTTTTAGAACACTTCCATTTTTATAGTTTTTACAAAAGTTCACACATTTTGTCTTAATGTACTCTGAAATTAAAGCATATAACAAATAAACAATTGGAGACAGAAAATAAATCAGGGAATCTTTTTGTTTAACAAAATGTTATCGTCAAAGTAGCCACCTTTTGCAGACATAACAGCCGAACACACATTCTTTCTACAGCGGAAATCAAATATAGTTCAGAAAGTTCTTCCCAACACTGTTGCAGAAGTTCCCACAAATGTGTTGCACTTGTAGGTTGCTTTGCTTTCATCCTTCTGCCCAGTTCATCCTAAACCAGCTCGATGGGGTTTAAGTCCGGAGAATGTGCTGGCCATTCCATGATTTGAAGTCTATAGTCTTGTTCTTTTCTTAAAAGGCACACTACAGTTCAAAAGTTTGGGGTCACTTAGAAATGTCCTTGTTTTTGAAAGAAAAGCACATTTTTTTGTCCGTTAAAATAACATAAAATTGGTCAGAAATACAGTGTAGACATTGTTAATGTAAATTACTATTGTAGCTGGAAACTGCAGATTTTTTTATGGAATATCTACATAGGCGTACAGAGGCCCATTATCAGCAACCATCACTCCTGTGTTCCAATGGCACGTTGTGTTAGCTAATCCAAGTTCATAATTTTAAAAGGCTAATTGATCTTTACAAAACCCTTTTGCAATTATGTTAGCACAGCTGAAAACTGTTGTGCTAATTAAAGAAACAATAAAACTTAGACTAATTGAGTATCTGGAGCAGCAGCATGTGTGGGTTCGATTACAGGCTCCAAATGGCCAGAAACAAAGACCTTTCTTCTGAAACTCATCAGTCTATTGTTGTTCTGAGAAATTAAGGCTATTCCATGTAAGAAATTGCCAAGTAACTGAAGATCTTGAACAGCGCAAACTGGCCCTAACCAGAATAGAAAGAGTGGGAGGCCCTGGTGCACAACTGAGCAAGAGGACAAGTACATTAGTGTCTAGTTTGAGAAACAGACGCCTCACAATACCTCAAATGGTAGCTTCATTAAATAGTACCTGCAAAAAAACACAGTCTCAATGTCAACTGTGTCATGACGTTGGTTTATGACAGTCATAAATACCTCTTCCCCCCTTTTTCCTCTCGCTACCCTACTGATGTTACATTTGCAAACCCTTGGTTAACATAGAGATTCTGGGAACATCAGAAGGTGGGGGGAAACGAACAATATTCTGGTAATCTGACCAATTGAACATATATGCGGTGGTACTTAATGAATATGATGTCAGTTCAGTTGTCATCTGAGACATTCTCATCAATGATAAGATGACAAACTCTACAGTGGAAAGTCTACACATCAGAGTTATCGGATTCACATGGAATTGTTGTTCAATTTAAATGTTTGAATATGAAATTATTCATGATGGGATGAAATGTTTATTTTTTTTTATTTTACCTTTATTTAACCAGGCAAGTCAGTTAAGAACAAATTCTTATTTTCAATGACGGCCTGGGAACAGTGGGTTAACTGCCTGTTCAGGGGCAGAACGACAGATTTGTACCTTGTCAGCTCGGGGGTTTGAACTTGCAACCTTCCGGTTACTAGTCCAACGCTCTAACCACTAGGCTACCCTGCCGCCCAAATGTGATTTTAGCCTCTTAAAATGTGAGATTTGGGTTTTCATAAGTGGCCCGCCCTTTTCAAACACGCCCTCCTCTACCTTCCTATATAAGCCCTTAGGATCAAGCAATATAACCTCCTGTTCCGAGGACGTTAGGACGACGGTCCGATGTCAGAATGGTTCAGATAATAACTACAGAACGAAGCCAACATCAGCGTGAGCTTTGGTTGCGAATGGTATGAATTTTGAACTCTTATTCACTACAGAAGTGATACCTTCTAGCCGTTGAGTTAGCAACAGCTGCTGCAAACGAGGGTTAGGAAGGAACAGACAGAGTATCCCGTCTACCACACCACGACATTACTACAACGAGTCAATTTACCAGCAGAGACATTCTTCAAAGGACTCGGTTGGGCAACACGGCCTTCCATCTACCACCAACCTACTGAAGCGCAGCTCAGAGTAAATATTTATTGCATTTTCCTTTTCCAAATGGGTGGTAATTTAGAATGCATAAGATACTGTATTTATGATAGCACAGCTTCGCCCTTTGTTCCTCAGTCTTCCCGCTCTTTCACTCAAACCCAGCTCCTTTTCTTTTGTGTAACAAGCTGTCAAATCTGTTCCGCCCGCTAGGGACGTTTTCCTTTATGACGTCATTTGTAATCACGTTATGATTTAATTATGTGTATGTGTAATTTTGTGTGATTAATTAGGTATTCAGTAAACTAATAATTAAACCCAATTTTGTATTGCTGATTCAAATTGTTAGCCAGGGTTCGTGCAGATAACCAAGAATTTACAACTTTCAGATGAGACTGAATTAAGATGACGATTAATATTGACTGCTATTGATGTAAAATATTACTAGGTCTTTAAGAGTTTTTTCGGAAGATAATAGCTCTATAAATATTATTTAGTGGTGCCCGACTCTCTAGTTAATTATATTTACATGATTAGCTCAATCAGGTAATATGAATTACGGAGAAATTATTTTATAGAATAGCATGTCATATCACATCAATCCGGCATAGCCAAAGACAATTGACAATTGTGAAGAGGCGACTCCGGGATGCTGGCCTTCTAGGCAAAGAAAAATCCATATCTCAGACTGGCCAATGAAAAGAAAAGATTAAGATGGGCAAAAGAACAGACACTGGACAGAGGAACTCTGCCTAGAAGGCCAACATCCCGGAGTCGCCTCTTCACTGTTGACGTTGAGACTGGTGTTTTGCGCTTACCTTTGTAACATTTCAGGTTATTCACTGGACTTTAACTGCTTAAATTTCAGTAAAAACTGGAAAAATGGGGATGTTCTAAAACTTTTGACCGGTAGTGCATTTGTGCAGGCTGCAATTGTTCCTTGACTAACACCAATCATTCTCACTGTTGTTAATTCTAATGTTGTAACGTCTAATAGTCACTGTATCCACTGGCGAATTGGGAGGAAGGTGATTGCCGTCTAAGAGCCAACATCTTTTTTTGTGGCAGTGCTGCCTGCCAGCAATAATCTTCTCTGATTGATTGAGAGATTCAAGGACCCATCATCATTGAGTAAGACAGTAATATTTACATTCATGCACTTTGAAATGTATGTTTTAACTTTGTGCCAGAAGCATTTAATTGAAGGGCACTCCAACATCATATGAAGAAATGTGCTTAGCTGATGTGAAGGGACACAGTGAACAGGTAAGAGTTGGAGCCAATTTCATTGTAAAATGTTTCCTTGGTGTTAAATACAGTCTGTGAACAAAGGTTAAATGTTTGATGGTTCGGATTACGGGATGCCAAGGTAAAAATTTTCCATATTCTGTTCCAGTTAAAGTGCTGTTCAGATTCACTTAGATCTGTGGATCATATTTTAATGGCTAGCTCAGAATATGAGCTTTCCAAAAGTAGATTATACATTATAGAGATCAGTCCTTTCGGGAACCCAGATAATTTATTTATAAATCCCATCATTGGATGGTTCGGTAGTTGGGTTTCCCAAGAGTCCCTAGGCCAACATAGCTGACCTAAGTTGTAAATATAGAAAAAAGGAGTTGCCTGGTAATGTGTCTTTCAAATCTTTACTCTCCATGATAATCGGTAACGGTACAGACTACACATTTAGACCTTTGGGAGGATGCAAAAGGCCGTCCTCCAGATCACAAGGCATTATTGTGAAATATGACATGTCTAACAACGCTGCAAGTAGTTTTTTTTACCTTGACACGTGGAACAGGCGTTTGAACGGAAAATACCGTATCGCCATCTGCCACTAGCGACAGTGAGCAACGGGGAAGCAGAGCCAAGCTTGACTACACTGTTCTCCCAGAGAAAGAAGCAGCACACGGGCACCGGATGAAATGATTCATGTCAAGTACAAGATTCCATTATGAAATGTTAAGTTAACAAGACCTCGTTGGGTAACACCGGCTGGCTAAAGAATAAAAATAATGCTGTAGGTGTGAACACATTTATAATAAGCTATTAGTAGGACTCCCTCCTATAGGAGATATGAGTTGACCACCCCAACCATAATACCTGTAATAAACTTATGGACCATCATGGTCATACAATGCTAATACAAGTTCTCCTCACGTAGTCAAAAGCTAAGCTTTGGCTGCATATACTGTATGCAACGGTAAGTCATCTCTTTGCCATTATATACTGTACAGTAGGTTATATGTAGTCTAAGCAAGAAGTTGTTCTTCACAGCACTGAGTCAGACGTGGGTAGACTGGCATTCCAGAAAGTTCTCTCCACAGCTGCTTGGCCTTTATAGACAGCAGGTGGGCAGGCGGCAGCTTGAAAGTTTATTCTCCCTCCCTACTGAAGCAGTGGGGGAGACAGAGAGGGAGAGAGGGTAGGCATCACGCTGAGTCCAGCAGCCTGACTGGGCCTCGTTCACCTTGAAACAAATTAGCTCGCGCCTAGCGCTCGTCTCTGCCTGGGTCGAGCCCTGCAATCTCCACATATACCAACACGAGCCTGTCAGCCTGAGTTTCACAAATAAGGAGGGGTCGAGGGAGGGTGATAAGCCAGCGTATTTAGTTTGAAAGTGAGATGCAGGTGTGACATATGCCTGGTAAAGGAAGGTTAATGGTGGATTGGCCCTCTGAGACAAAGCAGACTGAAAAGGAGAGGAGGCTCGTGTTAAGGGCCTGACTACCAGGGCTATGTCACTCACACAGTAAGAGAGAGCACAACAAGCCAAAAGATGGGTTGGGATATCTTGGCAACATCCACAGACCAGATGATAATGATTTCTGGCATGAAAATCAGCAAAGGAGAGCATGGTTACCGTGTGCTAGCAAATTATATGACAGGCAGGGCACACGACAGCAAATGGTGTGCAGTGTTGTACGGTATACCAGTACCACGGTAATACCACGGTACCAAAACACCATGATACTTATGATACCAACATTTGAGAATATAAGTATTTCGCTACACCCGCAATAAAATCTGCTAAATATGTGTATGTGACCAATAAAATTTGATTTTCATTTGATACTACCAAGTTTTTCAGCCCTACCGATCTAAAGAACCGGTTGGCGCCGCTATAAAATGTTTATAAAGTCAATTTTGTTTTATGAATTCAGTTGAATTTAAGCAAGTCACTAGTCTCATGCATGCACAGATCCAATAATATCCACTTCACTTATAAGCGCTTGTGGCAGCTGTAATCAGCCAGACGCATCCCCTACATGCCCGACCCCTCAGAGCCAATTTATGCTTGATCCTAAAATGTAGTCAGTATGGAGGGTGTGACACAATTGTGAAGCCTCCGGAGGCATGCAGAGGTCAAATTTTACTCTGTACCGCACCGCTGTGCGCCTCCCAATTTTGATTGGTTGATGGTAGGTGGGGGTGGGAGGTCCTGTATAACACAAAGTAATTTCCTTGACAACAGCTATGCTCAACAGGCCATATGGCGGCGCACAAATGACTCAGTGTCTTCCGGGTTAAGGGAGGGTTTGGCCGGGGTCGGCCGTCATTGTAAAAATAAGAATTTGTTCTTAACCGACTTGCCTAGTTAAATAAAGGTTCAATAAAAAAAAAACAGCTCTGCGCTGCGAAGCATAAATATCCTGACTTCTGCAGTGGCCATATCACAATAAATGCTGCACGGCCAAAGCATGGAGTGCCTGAACTCACCTGCTTCTCTCCGTCCTCTCTTCATGCGGGTCTATTCCTCCGTCAGTTTTTTTTTGTAAATAATTTAGCCGTGATGTCGAGTGGGGATGCAGACCCAGATCAGTCTTCTGTTGTTAGATTTGTACATTTGTTACATTGGAGCAGTGTGCAAAGCGAACAATGTTGATACATTGATTAATTTAATTGCCTGTTATAACCAAGAGCACAGACCAGTCTGAGTGGATTTCGCAAGTTCACTGTCATGCAGCCTCAGAGTGTCAGTGGGAAAATGGAGCACCACTTGGCGACAGGCATACTTGCAGCTTTAGAACGAAGAAAACGGCTGTCTCCTAGCCTAAATTGTAAAAAACATAACAATACCCATATTACCCCAGGTGCCTTTTTATATAATTTCACAACCGTAACGTGGGCCGTTTTAATTAAAGTAATCCCGAGTCGCTAAATATTGGTGTGATAACAAACAATGTTGTTCAGTAATGTTAACTAGCTAGCTAACAACCTGGTAATTTGACAGTAGGTTTAGGCAAATTTGATTGGCACAGGAAGAAAGGAAAAGGTTCTGCTTCAAAAGGTAGGATTCATTCAGGGCTAATGTAAGCCTAAACTATCTAGAACAATCTATTTCTTTCTGATGCTCCTTAAATTCAGTTTGGTGCCTAACGTTTCAAAAGTTGGGAGCAGTGTGTGTTTGTGGGAGAAAGAGTGGTGTGTGTTTATGAGAGTGAGGGAGACAGAGAGAGGAAGAGAGGGAGAGTGTGTGTGCGTGAGTCTGTGTTAACTGAATCAGATTCCAAGAACACAGGATGAGATGTTACTATCCTTTGTGCAAGCACAAGAGTAAAGAAGGTTTCATGAGGTGTTTTCCCCTTACTGACATGCAGGTCCTTATGAATGTATATCACAGGAGGTTGGTGGAACCTTAATAGGGGAGGACGGGCTCCATCAAACACATGGTTTCTATTCGTTTGATGCCTTCCCATTTGCGCCGTTCAAGTCATTACTATGAGCCATCCTCCCTTCACTAGCCTCCACTAATATTCCGGGAAGACCTTTGCAAACATGAGCAAATCAGCCATTCTATGCAGTATTCCATTATACACTGAACAGTATGAAGTCAAATTCAATGTGTTGTAACGTGAACAAGATTCCGGGGTGGGGGGGAGAACAGGATGCTTGGCCACTGATTTTCCCCCCACCGTGGTATCACGTTACTACTTGGTGTCGTGATACGTGGCCTGGTATCGTATTGTTTGTAAAATGTTGGTATCAGTGTGCAGTGCATGCTTCCTTGCCATAGAGGGAAAAAGGAATCAACAAAAAAATGGCGCCGGAGGGAACGGCCTCCGTTTTACCAATTGTGCTATTATGTGGGTTTTTTCATGATATTTGTAAATTATTTTGTACATAATGTTTCTGCAACTGTATCTTATGGCAGAAAAGAGCTTCTGGATATCAGGACAGCGATCACTCACCTCGGATTAGACAAAGATTTCTTCAACAACAACAAGCAGGACTCACACGATATTCTCCAAACACCCCACAGGGCAGACATCCCAATTATTCGCAAATAGAAGCGACGCAGATGGAGGAAGAGCCGGATGCCTCGTCCGGACCCGGAGAAGACAACTAGGAAAGCTGCCGTTACCGTCAATTTTACTTGCCAACGTGCAATCATTGGACAATAAACTAGACGAGGTAAGATCACAAATATCCTACCAAATGGACATCAAAAACTGTAATATCCTATGCTTCACGGAATTGTGGCTGAATGACAACATGGATATTCAGCTAGCGGGATACACGCTGCACCGGCAGGATAGAACAGCACACTCCGGTAAGACGAGAAGGGGGGCGGTCTGTGCATATTTATAAACAACAGCTGGTGCACGAAATCTAAGGAAGTCTCTAGATTTTGCTCGCCTGAAGTACAGTATATTGTGATAAACTGCAGGCCACACTACTTGCCTAGAGAGTTCTCAGCTATACTTTTCGTGGCTGTTTATTTACCACCACAGACAGATGCTGGCATTAAGACCGCACTCAGTCAGCTGTATAAGGAAATAAGCAAACAGGAAACCACTCACCCAGAGGCGGCGCTTCCTAGTGGCCGGAGACTTTAATGTAGGGAAACTTAAATCAGTTCTACCAAATCTCTATCAACATGTTAAATGTGCCACCAGAGGGAAATAAATTCTAGATCACCTGTACCCCACACACAGAGACGCGTACAAAGCTCTCCCTCACCCTCCATTTGGTAAATCCGACCACAACTCTATCCTCCTGATTCCGGCTTACAAGCAAAAATTAAATCAGGAAGCATCAGTGACTCGGTCTATAAAAAAATGGTCAGATGAAGCAGATGCTAAACTACAGGACTGCTTTGCTATCACAGACTGGAACATGTTCCGGGATTCTTCTGATGACATTGAGGAGTACACCACATCAGTAACTGGCTTTATCAATAAGTGCATTGAAGACATCGTCCCCACAGTGACTGTACGTACATACCCCAACCAGAAGCCATGGATTACAGTCAACATTCGCAGTGAGCTAAAGGGTAGAGCTGCCGCTTTCAAGGTGCGGGACTCTAGCCCGGAAGCTTACAAGAAATCACGCTATGCCCTGGGACGAACCATCAAACAGGCAAAGCGTCAATACAGGGCTAAGATTGAATCATACTACACCGGCTCCGACGCTCGACGGATGCGGCAGGGCTTGCAAACTATTACAGACTACAAAGGGAAGCACAGCCGCGAGCTGCCCAGTGACACGAGCCTACCAGACGAACTAAATCACTTCGAGGCAAGCAACACTGAGGCATGCACGAGAGCATCAGCTGTTCCGGACGACTGTGTGATCACGCTCTCCGTAGCCGACGTGAGTAAGACCTTTAAACAGGTCAACATACACAAGGCTGCGGGGCCAGACAGATTACCAGGACGTGTGCTCCGGGCATGTGCTGACCAACTGACAGGTGTCTTCACCAACATTTTCAACATGTCCCTGATTGAGTCTGTAATACCAACATGCTTCAAGCAGACCACCATAGTCCCTGTGCCCAAGAACACAAAGGCAACCTGCCTAAATGACTACAGACCCGTAGCACTCACGTCCGTAGTCATGAAGTGCTTTGAAAGGCTGGTCATGGCTCACATCAACACCATTATCCCAGAAACCCTAGACCCAATCCAATTTGCATACCGCCCAAACAGATCCACAGATGATGATATCTCTATTGCACTCCACACTGCCCTTTCACACCTGGACAAAAGGAACACCTACAGTGCCTTGCGAAAGTATTTGGCCCCCTTGAACTTTGCGACCTTTTGCCACATTTCAGGCTTCAAACATAAAGATATAAAACTGTATTTTTTTGTGAAGAATCAACAACAAGTGGGACACAATCATGAAGTGGAACGACATTTATTGGATATTTCAAACTTTTTTAACAAATCAAAAACTGAAAAATTGGGCGTGCAAAATTATTCAGCCCCCTTAAGTTAATACTTTGTAGCGCCACCTTTTGCTGCGATTACAGCTGTAAGTTGCTTGGGGTATGTCTCTATCAGTTTTGCACATCGAGAGACTGACATTTTTTCCCATTCCTACTTGCAAAACAGCTCGAGCTCAGTGAGGTTGGATGGACAGCATTTGTGAACAGCAGTTTTCAGTTCTTTCCACAGATTCTCCATTGGATTCAGGTCTGGACTTTGACTTGGCCATTCTAACACCTGGATATGTTTATTTTTGAACCATTCCATTGTAGATTTTGCTTTATGTTTTGGATCATTGTCTTGTTGGAAGACAATTCTCCGTCCCAGTCTCAGGTCTTTTGCAGACTCCATCAGGTTTTCTTCCAGAATGGTCCTGTATTTGGCTGCATCCATCTTCCCATCAATTTTAACCATCTTCCCTGTCCCTGCTGAAGAAAAGCAGGCCCAAACCATGATGCTGCCACCACCATGTTTGACAGTGGGTATGGTGTGTTCAGGGTGATGAGCTGTGTTGCTTTTACGCCAAACATAACGTTTTGCATTGTTGCCAAAAAGTTCAATTTTGGTTTCATCTGACCAGAGCACCTTCTTCCACATGTTTGGTGTGTCTCCCAGGTGGCTTGTGGCAAACTTTAAACGACACTTTGGATATCTTTAAGAAATGGCTTTCTTCTTGCCACTCTTCCATAAAGGCCAGATTTGTGCAATATACGACTGATTGTTGTCCTATGGACAGAGTCTCCCACCTCAGCTGTAGATCTCTGCAGTTCATCCAGAGTGATCATGGGCCTCTTGGCTGCATCTCTGATCAGTCTTCTCCTTGTATAAGCTGAAAGTTTAGAGGGACGGCCAGGTCTTGGTAGATTTGCAGTGGTCTGATACTCCTTCCATTTCAATATTATCGCTTGCACAGTGCTCCTTGAGATGTTTAAAGCTTGGGAAATCTTTTTGTATCCAAATCCGGCTTTAAACTTCTTCACAACAGTATCTCGGACCTGCCTGGTGTGTTCCTTGTTCTTCATGATGCTCTCTGCGCTTTTAACGGACCTCTGAGACTATCACAGTGCAGGTGCATTTATACGGAGACACAGGTGGATTGTATTTATCATCATTAGTCATTTAGGTCAACATTGGATCATTCAGAGATCCTCACTGAACATCTGGAGAGAGTTTGCTGCACTGAAAGTAAAGGGGCTGAATAATTTTGCACGCCCAATTTTTCAGTTTTTGATTTGTTAAAAAAGTTTGAAATATCCAATAAATGTCGTTCCACGTCATGATTGTGTCCCACTTGTTGTTGATTCTTCACAAAAAAATACAGTTTTATATCTTTATGTTTGAAGCCTGAAATGTGACAAAAGGTCGCAAAGTTCAAGGGGGCCGAATACTTTCGCAAGGCACTATATGTGAGAATGCTGTTCATTGGCTACAGCTCAGTGTTCAACACCATAGTCTCCTCAAAGCTCATCACCAAGCTAAGGATTCTGGGACTAAACACCTCCCTCTGCAACTGGATCCTGGACTTCCTGACAGGCCGCCCCCAGGTGGTGAGGGTAGGTAGCAACACATCTGCCACGCTGATCCTCAACACTGGAGTTCCCCAGGGGTCAGTCCCCTCCTGTACTCCCTGTTCACCCACGACTGCATGGCCAGGCACGACTCCAACACCATCATTAAGTTAGCTGACGATACAACAGGGTTAGGCCTGATCACCGACAAGACAGCCTATAGGGAGGATGTCAGAGATCTGGCCGGGTGGTGCCAGAATAACAATCTATCCCTCAAAGTAACCAAGACTAAGGAGATGATTGTGGACCACAGGAAAAGGAGCACTGAGCACGTCCCCATTCTCATCGATGGGGCTGTAGAGGAGCAGGTTGAGAGCTTCAAATTCCTTGGAGTCCACATCAACAACAAACTAGAATGGTCCAAACACACCAAGACAGTCGTGAAAAGGGCACGACAAAGCCTATTCCTGAACAGGTAACCAAATGGTTACCCGGACTATTTGTATTGTGTGCCACCCCAACCCCTCTTTTGCGCTGCTGCTACTCTCTGTTTATCTTATATGCATAGTCACTTTAACTATACATTCATGTACATACTACCTAAATTGGCCCGACCAACCAGGTCTCCCGCACATTGGCTAACCGGGCTATCTGCATTGTGTCCCACCACCCACCAACCCCTCTTTTTACGCTTCTGCTACTCTCTGTTCATCATATATGCATAGTCACTTTAACCATACCTACATGTACATACTACCTCAATAAGCCTGACTAACAGGTGTCTGTATATAGCCTTGCTACTCTTTTTTCAAATGTCTTTTTACTATTGGTTTATTTCTGTACTTACCTACACACACACACTTTTTTTCCCCGCACCATTGGTTAGAGCCTGTAAGTAAGCATTTCACTGTAAGGTCTACCTGTTGTATTTGGCGCATGTGACAAATAAACTTTGATTTGATCATTACCAAAGTTCTGTCGTCCTTAAGAGCAGGTTATCTAGCCAACACATTCATATAAACCCATTCATTCGTCGCACCTCACTGACGTACTCCCACTGAAACATTTGCAAACGAATCTTGCCTTTATGCAGGGCTTCCAGGCTGTAATACCATAAACCGCACCACATAACTGGCTATATAAGCATAAAACTGCTGAAATGTTCCATGTACAGCCAAGCGAGACATTGTTGATATGATCTCATTAACAGTATGCAATATATGAGCTCAGCTTTAACAAGGGGAAAGGAAAAAAAGATGTCAAAAGGCTGGAGACAGAGAGAAGAACAAACTAGTAACCCTACTGTCTAGCGTCTATTTCGGTCTTCATTATAACCATGTTCAAGTCTAGCATGCAGCCCATTATCTTTCACTGAACACAGACTTTATGTAAGATTAAAAACTCCATCTCTAGGAGTCAAAACACTTCTCCTGTACAGTATATACAGTCTGTAACATTATCAAAGTTGGGTAGAACTTTGTCAAACTTCCAAATCGGAGCACTTAGGAGGTTAAAAATGGATGAACCCCTGTACTTTTTGGTTGCCATGGCGCCTAATGGCAGCCTGTGTAGTTTACTCCTGCTAATGTATCCGTAATGATTTGTTTTATTTGTTCATATTATGTGCATTGTTTTTAATATATATATATATTTTTATAGCTAATCAAGTATTGAACACATTTATTTTTACCAACAAGTTAGTTTATTTTTATCAACTCCTTTAATCAACTAGCTAATTGTTCGGATTCGAAAACCAGCCCAAATCTTCAAAGAGCATCATCTAATTTTCTTTCAGGCTGGAACAAAGACTCAGAAACAGCAGCAACCCTCATTCACTACACAGAAGGGGTTAGGAAACTATTACTCAAACTAAAGTGTTGTGTGTGCACGCCCAGTGAGTGCAGTACAACATGCCCACCGGAGATGGATGACAAAAGACACTGGCCACGTCTCCGCGGGCTGCTCCTCAGGCAGTTGGAAACACCGCGAGACCCACAAGGCAAATCTGAAAACGCAGAGTGGATTTCAGTACCTCTTCAGACACTTCATGCAGCTCCTGTTCCATCTACAGCTCCCTTGCCTATCAGAATGGAACCATTTATTGTCTAGTCTCTCACTAATAAATCCCTCCTGCTGCACAACCACGTAGTAGACAAGGAGCTTGACATGTGCCTAACTGAAACCTGGCATCAGCCTAGGGTCTACTCAGCCATAAATAAGGCATGCCCACCTTCCTCAGCACTGGCATGGCCATCATATGCCAAGTTGAACTGAAAAGGTCCCACCTGCCTGAACTGTGCTCTTTTGTATGTCTCGCTGTAAAATCCAAACGCTCTACTCCACCTCAGCCAACATTGTGATTCTAGGAGACTTCAACATCCACGTTGACTCTCCCTTATGTCACTACTGCTGAGTTTCTGAGTTGACCTGAAGCTACTTGTTGATGCCACCACGCACACCTGTGGGGACACTTGACCTGGTCATCACGGACTCTGCCCCAATCAACGACATATGACCTTAGTGTGTCTGACCACAAGGTTGTCGCACTGGACTTGACATCCCTTCCCCTTTAACCAAGTCCAAGCATGTGTTTCCAGAACTGGAAAAACATCGACCCAGCCAGCTTGTCAGAGGACATCTTGAACCTGTCTCCTCCAGCTTTTTCGTCAGTGAATGAAACTGTGGAGGTTTACAACCAATCCCTGAGCAGTGTGCTTGACCTTGAAATATTACGACATCGCATTCGCTCGCTTAGCTCCCTGGTTTACTCCAGAACTGAGAAAAACTAAATCCACTGGTCACATCATGGAACGGCATCTCAGAAACTCAGACTTTATTGTCCACAAATGGGCCTTTCAAGAGCACCATACAGCCTATTCCAAGGCCATGAAAGAGGGGCGGTCAACATTCTACTCCAACCTCATCAATAAAAATCCTGGAAACTGAAAGCACCGGTTTCCCACCATAAACCATCTTTTGAAAACCCAGTCCCAGATGGAGACAGCAGAAGAGCAGTGTAACAGCTTCATTTACTTTTTTTTAAAACAAAGGTTAGCAACATCAAATCTTTCATCTCCTGCTCTACTACTCCATCGCCTCCCTCCCTCGACCCTCCACGAACGCCACCTCAGCCCCTCTCCTGTTTCATTGACCCAGGGAGGTATTAATGAAAACCTACTCCTGTACCTTGGATCCTATTCCAAAAGCCCTGCTCAAACCATGCATCCCTGCACTGATAACCCAGATTGTTAACCACTCCCTCCAATCTGGCAGTGTCCCACCTGCATTTAAGACCACTGTCATCAGCGGTCTTCTGAAGAAGCCCACCCTAGACCCAGAAGTGCTAACCAATTACAGGCCAATACCCAACCTCCCCTTTCTCTCCAAGGTGTTGGAAAAAGTGGTTTCTGTACAGCTCCAGGACCATCTCAATCAGAATATCCTGTTTTAGAAGTTCCAGTCAGGTTTCCAGCCAACACCACAGTACTGAAACAGCCCTACTCAGGGTCACCAACAACCTGCTGATGGCAGCTGATGCAGGCACTCCGCGTCTCCTGATCCTCCTGGACTTGAGAGCAGCGTTTGACGCTGTCGACCACCCCACCCTCCTGGAATGCCTCCGGGACACCATCGGAATATCTGGACCACCAGCTCTGAGCTAGTTCCACCCAGACAGGATTGAGTATGTGTCGCTAGGTGGGTCCAGGTCCCGGACCCACCACACCAACTGTGCAGTGTCCCACAAGGATCGGTTCTTGGACCAATCCCCCTCGGTTGTTTCATTACCCTGCATGGAATTTCATTCCACTGCTATGCTGATGACACCCAGCTGCAGTGGTGGAAAAAGTACCTAATTCTCATACTTGCATAAAAGTAAAGATAAGTCACCCAGTAAAATACTACTTGAAAGAAGAAAAAGATTTCAGTAGCACTTTAAAATATTTGTACTTTTAAGTTATTTACACCACTGCCCAGCTGTCAGTAAAAACTGCCCCAAGTCCCTATGATGCATGTGCCGCCTGAACACCTGCTTTGAGATAAAGGGATGGATGAAGCAACTGAACAGCAAATAACCAATAACACACCAATAACACACCTCCAATCTGTGTGTAAAGCTTGATTCCTCACTGACCTTTGACAACCACATCAAACAACTGTGTAAAGCCTAATTCTATCACCTCAAGAACATTGCCAAACTCCATCCCACCCACACTCAGTCTGATGCAGAGAAGCTCAACCATGCCTTTATCTCTTCAAGGCTGGACTATTGCAACGCACTCATCGGGATCCCTGGCGGGAGTCTCCAGAAGCTCCAAAACATCCAGAACAACACTGCCAGGATCCTGATGAGAGTGCGGAAACACCATCACATCACCCCCATACTGGCATCTCTGCACTGGCTCCCAGTCTCATTTCAGATTGAAATTAAAACCCTCCTGCTGACTGTCCTGTGTATTTATGACAATGCCCCTCCTTATCTTAACAAACTGTTCTCCGCCATTAACCCCACCCTCGGGTCAAGTGATAGCCTGCCAAGCCCCCAGGACCAAGCTCTGCTCCTTGGGGGACCTTTCTCTTTAGGAAGGCTTTGACGATAGCTGTGCTCCTTGGTGTCATTGTAGCGCCAGCTGTGTTCTTTGTGTCAGTTGCCATGTCTAGTGTCAATTTTTTCCCATTTTTATTTTCTGCGCAGATTATTCTGTAAAATGAAAATAATTATTATTACTTGTATTCTGTGGGAGCGTTCATGCTCCAAAATGGACTGCTAGGTTGTTTGTTCTGTGCAGCAAGCCGATCAGAGCTTTATGGCATTACGTCAAATAGTGTTTACACAAAGTGGGGCTGCCGTATTTGGACAACACTAAAACGGAGGTGTGGGAATACTGAAGGGGTGTTCTGTTGTTGACCATTTCAAATTCTGGCAATGAGTGTACAAACAGGAATTAACACAAAACATTATACATGTACAAATAGACACTGGAATTATCACAAAAGCAAGCCAATATACGTGTCCAAGCTAAACCCCACAGCTATTCATAACACAACTAGAATATACAGTAAATGGTGACGTACTAGTCTCATATTTGAATGAGCTGATTGCATGTAGTTGTAAATGTCCCTATGTTCAATGCAAATTCTGACCGTCTGGCGATGATAGTATCTTGCATATGTGGTGGAGGGGAGATATTGTGTGTATGTCCCAAAATGTACCCTATTCCCTATATAGTGCACTAGTTTTGACCAGAGCCCTATGCACTACATAGATAATAGGGTGCCATTTGGGAAGTAGCCCAACACATGCAGTAAAAATGTGTCATAGAGCACCAGAGAGAATGTGAACATAATTTCAGTGGCTGCTCTGCTACATTAGAGGAACTCGCCTATTAGGCAGAGCACAGCCCAGAGCAGAGCACCAATGGCAGGACTCCCAAACCAGGGACCATGCTGAGGAGGATTCAGGTAAAATATGCATCACACCGACTAAATACAAGGTATTATTGGAAAGGCTTTTAGGTCATTATACCGACTAGAGCATTTCTCTTAGAAGCACTATGAGATGTGTTTACCAATCAAAATGAGATTTTACCATTCCAATTTTACTGTTGCATTATGTGCTACTGTTGATCTTGAAGTAACAGCCTTCAAAATCCTTTTCATTGTGCAGAGTAACAGTTCCCCACCGGAGACCGGGATTCTACTGTTCTCCCACTTGCCTGTCTACCCCCTCTGTTTCCAAATGTCTAAAGATGAAGTGTAGAATGTAAAATATATATATTTTTTAAACTTAAGTAATAAAAATATGTTATCTATCCTAGAACCACTTATGTTTTCCAGTGGAGTGAGATAACCAAGCTGCATGTTCAGAAAAAAGCCAATCATCTGTCATATCTTGTTGCTCCGGCTCTGATTTCCCTAGCTTATCTCCGGCAGTAACCATGGCGATGCAAGCCATACAGAACATCCTCGTTATCAGGGTCCTAGAGGACTCGCTGGAGTGTGGTATTTTCGTGGTGACCGTCCGATGTGGAGACCGCCTCCTGCTGGACTTCTGGTGCCGGAAGCACCCATTTTGGAACAGCCAGGTGGAACAGACAGACATCCAGTGCCAGGCTGGACCAGAGCCAAACCAGGGGATGGATTTTGTTCTGCGGGCCCTTCACAGAGCGCCTAACCTCCCCAACATACACTACTGGGGCCCCTTTGTTGTCGGCCTGTGCCTGGACGCGCTGCTCTTCCGTTTTCGCCTCCCTCCCGAAACGCTCGGTGGCGGTATAGAGGAAGTGATGCAAGAATGTGGCGAGCTGGTGCTCATACGCTGAGGGGGCTCTGAACTGTATTGGTGGCTATAGCATATCATTCTTTCCGACTTGACTTTACTGGGCAGCTCTGACTCAGACATGGCCGAGTCAGTCAGTCAGTCCCAGATGGAAGCCCAGCCCACCCTGGTTCCTCTGGACTGCACTGTGGTCTCCCACCATCCCACGCCCACTCAGTTATATCCACCATCCAGCCATCCCTCCCCCTTCCCTGTTCCTTTGCCTGCTCTGTGTCTGCCCAGAGAAAGCCACCACCACGACATCACTGGCCTGACCACAGAGGCGATAGTGGGAAGAGCCGAACCGCTTTATAATGGAGGAGTCACCACTTCAAAAGGCAGTGTGGTGAAGCCGGATGAAAGATGAAAGAACAGACACTCTGGTTTAAGACTGGAGAAACAAAGCCTGAGCAAACAAGGCTAGTAGAGGGGGAGGAGAGGAGGAGGAGAGGGGGGGAACAAAGGAGAAAATGGCACCCTTGCCTTGCCCAAATTAGACTGACCTCCTTTCTAAGGAAAAGATGGTCCTCAAAGGCCAATATCACACATAGTTACTCCAAGAGAACATTTTATGACAAGCCATAGGCAGTTAAAACAGAAAATTAGAAAACTATTTGGAAAGCGCAAACAAAATATTACTCAAGCGTATCACCCACCACCCCAGCCCTGTAGCCCCGACCAGATACTTACCATCATAGGTAAAGTAGGCCCCGTCCTTGAAGACTACGACTGATGGAAGCTCTGGCAAAGTCACTGACTAGATGGTGAAAACACATAAAAACACATAATTCAAAGCGAATTCCATAAATCATCCCTTACTTTCTTAATTTATGGGCACCAGAACCATACGAGACAGCAGTCCTATTGGCGGCAAGCCATCCTAGCAAACTGTGGACCTCATGCCAAATAAACCTGCAAAAGCAGCATGCTCGCAGGCTTCACTGTCCCTATGGCATTTACTATATCATACTGCATGGAGAATGTCACAGCAGCACTCCTGGACGTTCACTTGTGAGTTCTGCCTTGTGTTCGACTAGCTAGCTATACGACTAAAACAATCATCTAAATCACAACAATCATTAGAAAAGTGATGAGAATGAAACTTTCAAATGCGCCGTTGATAAGTTCTCCTCTCTGAAATGTTATGTGGGGAAACAACCTAGCTGAAGAGCCAGGGGACATGCCACATTCTCAAGGCCGTTACCTCTGGTAAGACGTCTTCAGACGCAGAGAAGAAGTACGTATACACAATCAGCTCCGCAGCCATGTCGATATACTTCTCCTGCAAACGAGAAAACACAGGTTGCAAGCTTCTTCTTCCCTGAGAATTGCCCTCTGTGTTAACTTGGTTTGGGACATTTATCAAGGTCGTCTAGCACGTTGTATAAATGGGCCTTTCCTCACTCTGAGAGCGCTTGGCAGCAGCGGTGTGGGCAGGAGCTTTATGATCCAATCAATAAATTCTAGCTAAATGCCATGACAGCTTTCAGTGGCATTGATTGGATGTTAAGATAACATTTCAGACCCACAGAGAAGTGATAAACATATGGGGGGGAATGCATATCGAATTACTCAGAAAGCACAGTTAAATCAGGATGGTAGCTAACCAATACGCCAATGTAGTATGGATCGTCTTACTATATAATGTGTACTATGCGAGAGCTCCAACCAAGAATTACAATTTATTTTTACACCTCTGAATGGCAAATAACCTACTTGAACTGACTGGAATAAATGTATCGTTAACAAATTCCCATGATCACACTGGGAGAATATGAATCCTACTATGATTTCATGCACCGAATTACTTAACATAAATGTTTGTTGATTTTTATATTTTTCACTCAAAATGTCTGAAGGTATTGGGTCAAAACAACTTTGCACATATTATATTGCTACATATTGTTAACACTCTCACTCCACACTTGGAGGTTATGCTCTGTCTGGACCAGAGAAACTTCCAGAGCCCCTACCTTGAGTGGAGACTCCCCGCCGAAGTATACAAAGAGCACGTCATGTCTCTTCATCATATGGTCAAACATCTGCTTGCTTGGAAGTGCTCGGACTGCTGGCCTGAAGAGGACAGAAGACAATCACACAAACAGAAACACTATAGTTTGGATTATAAGATAATGTGTTTGCCATTAGTTAATTGCCTTGAGTTGAGAAAACGTTTACAAACAAAGTGAAACAGAGAGGAACTAACCTGAACATCTCATATTAGAACACTAATTTATTTATTGCTACGGACTGCCTACTGAACACGGCCATGTTTCTTTTCTAGTTGAACTCTAGTTTAATGTGTATGGTTCTGGTGCCATCTAGTGAACATCGCAGAAGCATGCAGTCAGAGGTAAAAACCCAGCCAGGTCTTTGACCCACCATTCCGACTGATCAGTCATCATGGGTCTAGTTTGGATTTTCCCGATAGAAAGGAATCCCCTCAGGCTAAGCTACTGACTGGCATTTGAAGAGACTTTAAAGGGCTAGGGTGGAATTTCACTGCATTCTTTTTTACATTTATTAAAACAAATAAAAAAATGTCACACCCTTTTTCTCCCCATCCAATTGTTAGTAGTTACTATCTTGTCTCATCGCTACAACTCCCAACTCCCTACCCGGCCAAACCCTCCCTAACCCGGACGACGCTAGGCCAATTGTGCGTCACCCCATGGACCTCCCGGTCGTGGCCGGTTGCAACAGAGCCTGGGCGCGAACCCAGAGTCTCTGGTGGCACAGCTAGCACTGCGATGCAGTGCCCTAGACCACTGCGCCCTGGAACTTCACTGCATTCTAAGGGGGAGACATTTGTTGTATAGAGTTCCCATACAGCGTAATGTCCTATGTGTAGCCCATACAGCATAATGTCCTGTTTAGAAGACCACAGTATTCAGGGCATGTATAGTCATTTTTGTCCGATCATATCTATTCATATAGACTTACATAAGTGATTATGTATTCATTTATATCACCCATAAGAGATGTTGAAGCAACAGCGCATATGGTAAGAGTCCTACGACTTACCCTGCTACCCTGTTGGCGAATTCTACGATGTCATCCTTTGTCCTTGGCCCCTTGTAATTATAGGCAAGATCACCCTTTAGCCTGAGAAAGGAGGAGAGTGAGTGTGGCGGTGAGA
The DNA here is from genome assembly GCF_057628025.1 of Oncorhynchus mykiss. NCBI lineage: Eukaryota > Metazoa > Chordata > Actinopteri > Salmoniformes > Salmonidae > Oncorhynchus > Oncorhynchus mykiss. Next base: position 27,100,918 of record NC_143036.1, read on the forward strand.
AAGAGATTGAATAACACCAAGAAAAAGACTGTGAATTTCCTTCTTTATGCCAGTCCTTTTGTGAGGAGAAATGGACAGAATGGTGCATTTGCATGAGAGAAAAACAAGATAAAAGCCTTTCATTTGGCCCTTTAATTGTTATGCTCGGTATCTAGTGCTTGTATGTGTGCATTCTGACAACCCACTCTGGGGTTGCTCTTTGTAGTGCTGTGAAAAGGCATGATAACAATACCAAAGCTAAGAGAGATTACACTTCTCCAGCAAGTGTGAGTCAAATCCAAAATGACTCAAAACAAAATGTGATTCCAATCCAGAGGCAGGTCCATGGGTCAAAGTGATCCCTTTACCCAGAGGTCAGGGCTGTATGTATCAAGCATCTCAGAGTAGGAGTGCTGATTTCAGATCAGGTTTGCCTTTAGATCACAACTAATTACATTACATGGGCAGGGGTAAACCTGATCCAAGATCAGCACTCCCACTCAGAGATACTTGACACGTTCAGCCCCAGAATCTCTCTATTTGATCAGGGTTTTTGATAAGCGTCATCCAATTTCCAATAGCAGTACAGGAGAGAAAACAAGGGCCCTCTTCTCTTTCATTATAGAGTTACATCAACCACAACACTACCAGGATCAGACCCCAAAAGACCTGACAAATACATCCAGGAGTGTTTGCTAGGGACACGCCAGTACACAAGGCTATTTGGATCTATTCTAATGAACTCCGGGAGAGATGGAGTCTCAGGTCTGTATCTATATTTCTCTCCGGGGGGAAGCTACCTAGTGTAGTCCCCTGAGAATATTTCATCACTCGCTTGGTTTAATGTGATGATTGCCCCCACTGTGATCATCTAACAGAGTTATCATGTTTGCTCAAACAGAACCTAAGTGTCCTACAGAAGCCTCAAATAAATTAATAAAAGATTATACTGTGTTCTTCTACTTCCTCAGGGATTTACAGCATCTTGCCAAAGTGTTCAGACCCCTTAGATGTCTTCACATTTTGTGTTAAACTGGGATTAAAATGTATTTAATTGTCAACAATCTAAAAAATATATGAAAAAACGCTGTGTGAATAAAATGGTATCACTAAAATATGGTCTTTGCGCAAATATTCAGCTCTCTGAGTCAATATGTTAGAAACATCTTTGGCATTGATTACAGCTGTCTTCTTGGGAAGGTCTTCAAATTGTGCAATATTTGCCCATCCCTTTTTTCTTCAAGCTCTAGCAATTTTCAAGTCTTAGCGTTATATTTTCAAGCAGGTTTAAGTCAAAACTGTAACTTGGCCACTCAGGAACATTCACAGTCTTCCTGGTAAGCAACTCCAGTGTAGATTTGGCTTTGGGATTTAGGTTATTGTCCTGCTAAAAGGTGAATTCCTCTACCAGCCTCTGGTGTAAGCAGACTGAAGCAGGTTTTCCTCTAGGATTTTGCCTGTGCTTAGCTCCATCCAGTTTCTTTTTATCCTAAAAAAAATCAATTTAGGTCATTTGACTTGACACCCAGCATCATAACACATTATGACACGGCAAGACATTTCATAACAGCTGACATAACTTGTCATCATACTGTCATGACACACATTTAGACCTGTCGTGACTTCTATTGTGTTATTTTATGGCTGGGTACGACACCTACATAAGAGTGTTAAAACCCACAAAACCTACCCACAAAGCATAACATTCCAGATTACACCATAGCCTATGTGTCAACAGTATATTTGTTACACAAAAGTGCCCATATTTGAAATTGACCATATTAAATGATTGTAATTTCACACACAATTGTCACACATGCACCTATTCCAATTCTCTGTTGCTGACGACTGGGATGAATGAAGGAGCAGAATTTACAGGAGCAGGGGAAAAAAAGACACCCTCTTTTTGACTAAGGACTGATATAAGGACATGCATGTGTTAGGCCTATCTGGTTTATATTATTATGATGCTTCTTGACAGTGTCATAAAGTGTATTTTCTACAAGTTATTAAAAATATGATGAACAAAACTTGACAATAAATAATACATTACAACAACAAAAAAATATTTGAATAAATGTGAGTTGACACATGTAGGTGTCATAACCAGCCATAAAATAACACAATATGTCACAACCTGTGAAAATATATGGGTCATGACTGTTATAATATTATGAAATGATTATGACCGTGTTATGACACTGGGTGTAAAGTAAAGAGTTACCAATGTTATTGAGCCATCCTCAGTTGTTTTCCCCAATCAATCACAGCCATTGAACACTGTAGCGGTTTTAAAATCACCAATGGCCTCATGGTGACATTCCTGAGCAGCTTCATTCCTGTCCTGCAGCTCAGTTCAGAGGGATAACTGTACCTTTCATGTGTCTTGGTGGTTTAATACATAGTCCACAGCCTATTTAACTTGACCATGCTATAAAAAAGACATTCCATGTCTGATTTGTTATTGTTATCCATCTACCAATCACTGCCTTTCTTTATGAGGCTTTCAAAAAGCTCCCTGGTCTTTGTAGTTCAAGCTGTGCTTGAACTGCAATACTTGACTGAGGGACAAAAGTTGTGTCAAACTGAGGGATTTCAGTTTGTGACAAAACAAGCAAGTATAGCATAGAGAACCATTGTGAAGATATTTCACAGCAATTTAGATGACAATCAAAAATATTACAACTTAAACCTGTTGTTTAAGTGTTTATATTTTTGTTCTATATACAGTGCATTCGGGATGTATTCAGACCCCTTCCTTTTTTTCACATTTTGTTACATTACAGCCTTATTCTAAAACTGATTAAATTATTTTCCTCAATCTAAACACAATACCCCATAATAACAAAACGAAGGTCCCCAAGAACACAGGGAACTCCATCATTCTTAAATGGAAGAAGTTTTTAACCACCAAGACTCTTCCTAGAGCTGGCCGCCCGGCCAAACTGAGCAATCGGGGGACAGGGGCCTTGGTCGGGGTGGAAATGGGAGAACCTCCCAGAAGGACAACCATCTCTCCATCAATCAGGCCTTTATGGTAGAGTGGCCAGGCGGAAGCCACTCCTCAGTAAAAGGCATATGACATCCCACTTGGAGTTTGCAAAAAGGCACCTAAAGGACTCTTGACCATGAGAAACAAGATTCTCTTTGGCCTGAATGCCCAGCGTCATATCTGGAAGAAACTTGGCCTCATCCCTACGGTGAAGCATGGTGGTGGCAGCATCATACTATGGGGATATTTTTCAGTGGCAGGGACTGGGAGACTAGTCAGGATTGAGGGAAAGATTAACTGAGCAAAGTACAGAGAGATCCTTGAGATCCCTGCTCCAGAGCACTCAGGACCTCAGACTGGGGCGAAGGTTCACCTTCCAACAGGACAACCACCCTAAGCACACAGCCAAGACAACACAGGAATGTCCTTGAGTGGCCCAGCAAGAGCCCGGACTTGAACCCAATTGAACATCTCTGGAGAGACCTGAAAATAGCTGTGCAGTGACGCTCCCCATCCAACCTAACAGAGCTAGGATCTGCAGGGAAGAATGGGAAAAACTCCCCAAATACAGGTGTGCCAAGCTTGTAGTGTCACACCCAAGAAGACTCGAGGCTGTAAAAAAAAATCTTAAAACCTGTTTTTGCTGTCATTATGGGGTGTGTAGATTGATGGAAAAAACAAACAATTGAATCCATTTTAGAATAAGGCTGTAGCGTAACAAAATGTGGAAAAAGTCAAAAGGTCTGAATACCTTCCAAATGCACTGTACACACACATTCTGCTCCACTGCACTCAGTATATTTGACTGGCACCTTGGATTACCTAAATAGATGATCAAATCATCATATCTTAATGATACAATACCTCATTAGGCCATGTATTGCCCTCAGGGTAGGCGGCAACAACACCTGAAATCCCCCATTGGCTAGCCCCAGGGGCGTATGGGAAGCTTTATTCCATAGGTCTCATCATCAGGCCTAATGCTGACAAGCCAAGTCACAATGGACAACTCAGTTCAGTAAAGACATGATCATTGTGAAAGAAAATATTGGGTAAAGCATTGCTCGTTATGTAAACTTCTAACAAACGGCAATGATCAGTGTATATCGTCTTCATATGTGCTCATACTTACAATTTGATTGTGGGGTATCCTCGTACTCCAAATTCTGAGGACATGCCTGAATGGAAAGTGACCATATTTAAACAAAACTGAAGCATGTGTCAATCCATTTCCTCAACTACTTATTTTATATATATATATATACACACACACACACACACACACACTACAGAATGGGACAATAAGGAATATAAATTCCATTAGAACTACAGTAACCATAATCCGCAGTTAATTGTCTTGAACTACATTTTAAGGACCAGCTCTGTCCTCAGAATGCACTTTCCCTAATACCTGAAAGCTGTCGTCACCTGTTGATGAGGTTTTAGTAGCCTCTTAGTTAGCCTAATCTTGGACTGCGAGTAAAGTCAGCGACAGACAGTCATGTAATCTGTCCGTGGAATTTTAATCTGGTTTATGCGTGATTAGCCAGAGTGAGAGGCTAGGGGTCAATAACATGAGAAAAAGAGATCCTAAGTAATGAAGTCAGACTTAGGTCTTGGCAATAGGAATAGTGCATCTTTAACAGCCAGGTGAAACCGATAACAGAATGGCAGTTGAGGCACAGTAAGACATAGGGGAAGTTAACTTCTCTTGTGCATCCCAAATTGCACCCTATAGAGTGGACTACTTTTGCTCAGAGCCCTAAAGGCCCTAGCAGTGCATTATACACGGAATAGGGTGCCATTTTGGACTCTGTATGCTCAATTAGATGGAAGATATTTACACTACAAGGCCAAAAGTATGTGGATAACTGCTCGAACATCTCATTCCAAAATCATGGGCATTAATATGGAGCTGGTCCCTCCTTTGCTGCTATAACAGCCTCCACTCTTCTGGGAAGACTTTCTACTTGATGCTGGAACATTGCTGTAGGGAGCATTAATGAGGTCGGGCACTGATGTTGGGCGATTAGGCCTGGCTCGCAGTCAGCGTTCCAATTCATCCCAAAGATGTTCAATGGCGTTGAGGTCAGGGCTATGTGCAAGCCAGTCAAGTTCTTCCAAACCAATCTCGACAAACCATTTCTATATGGACCTCGCTTTGTGCACAGAGGCATTGTCAGGCTGAAACAGGAAAGGGCCTTCCCCAAACTGTTGCCACAAAGTTGGAAGCACAGAATCATCTAGAATGTCATTGTATGTTATAACATTAAGACTTCCCTTCACTGGAACTAAGGGGACTAGCCCGAACCATGAAAAACAGCCCCAGACCATTATTCCTCCTCCACCAGGCTGTACAGTTGTCATTATGAATTCGGGCAGGTAGCGTTCTCCTGGCATCCGCCAAACCCAGATTAGTCTGTTTGACAGCCGTGATCACAGACGGTGAAGCGTGATTCATTACTCCAGAGAACGCGTTTCCACTACTCAAATCAAAGATTGTCACGTGCTTACTTACAAACCCTAACAGTGACATTTTTAAGTAAAAAAATAGGTATTAGGTATACAACAGATAAGTAGTAAAAAAGGTTTTTAAATGACAGTGAAAATAACAGTAGCGGGGCTATACACAGGTGGTACCGGTACAGAGTCAATGTGCGGGGGCACCAGTCAGTCGGGCTAATATGTACATGTAGGTACAGTGCCTTGCGAAAGTATTCGGCCCCCTTGAACTTTGCCACCTTTTGCCACATTTCAGGCTTCAAACATAAAGATATAAAACTGTATTTTTTTTGTGAAGAATCAACAACAAGTGGGACACAATCATGAAGTGGAACGACATTTATTGGATATTTCAAACTTTTTTAACAAATCAAAAACTGATAAATTGGGCATGCAAAATTATTCAGCCCCTTTACTTTCAGTGCAGCAAACTCTTTCCAGAAGTTCAGTGAGGATCTCTGAATGATCCAATGTTGACCTAAATGACTAATGATGATAAATACAATCCACCTGTGTGTAATCAAGTCTCCGTATAAATGCACCTGCACTGTGATAGTCTCAGAGGTCCGTTAAAAGCGCAGAGAGCATCATGAAGAACAAGGAACACACCAGGCAGGTCCGAGATACTGTTGTGAAGAAGTTTAAAGCCGGATTTGGATACAAAAATATTTCCCAAGCTTTAAACATCCCAAGGAGAACTGTGCAAGCGATAATATTGAAATGGAAGGAGTATCAGACCACTGCAAATCTACCAAGACCTGGCCGTCCCTCTAAACTTTCAGCTCATACAAGGAGAAGACTGATCAGAAATGCAGCCAAGAGGCCCATGATCACTCTGGATGAACTGCAGAGATCTACAGCTGAGGTGGGAGACTCTGTCCATAGGACAACAATCAGTCGTATATTGCACAAATCTGGCCTTTATGGAAGAGTGGCAAGAAGAAAGCCATTTCTTAAAGATATCCATAAAAAGTGTTGTTTAAAGTTTGTCACAAGCCACCTGGGAGACACACCAAACATGTGGAAGAAGGTGCTCTGGTCAGATGAAACCAAAATTGAACTTTTTGGCAACAATGCAAAACGTTATGTTTGGCGTAAAAGCAACACAGCTGAACACACCATCCCCACTGTCAAACATGGTGGTGGCAGCATCATGGTTTGGGCCTGCTTTTCTTCAGCAGGGACAGGGAAGACGGTTCAAATTGATGGGAAGATGGATGGAGCCAAATACAGGACCATTCTGGAAGAAAACCTGATGGAGTCTGCAAAAGACCTGAGACTGGGACGGAGATTTGTCTTCCAACAAGACAATGATCCAAAACAAAAAGCAAAATCTACAATGGAATGGTTCAAAAATAAACATATCCAGGTGTTAGAATGGCCAAGTCAAAGTCCAGACCTGAATCCAATCGAGAATCTGTGGAAAGAACTGAAAACTGCTGTTCACAAATGCTCTCCATCCAACCTCACTGAGCTCGAGCTGTTTTGCAAGGAGGAATGGGAAAAAATGTCAGTCTCTCGATGTGCAAAACTGATAGAGACATACCCCAAGCGACTTACAGCTGTAATCGCAGCAAAAGGTGGCGCTACAAAGTATTAACTTAAGGGGGCTGAATAATTTTGCACGCCCAATTTTTCAGTTTTTGATTTGTTAAAAAAGTTTGAAATATCCAATAAATGTCGTTCCACTTCATGATTGTGTCCCACTTGTTGTTGATTCTTCACAAAAAAATACAGTTTTATATCTTTATGTTTGAAGCCTGAAATGTGGCAAAAGGTCGCAAAGTTCAAGGGGGCCGAATACTTTCGCAAAGGCACTGTATATTTAAAGTGACTATGCATAGATGATAAACAGAGTAGCAGCAGCGTAAAAGAGGGGGTCCAGTCCAATGGCGGCGATCATTACACCACTCCAGTCGACGCTTGGCATTGTGCATGTTGATCTTAGGCTTGTGTACGGCTGCTCAGCCATGGAAGCCCATTTCATGAAGCTCCCGACGAACAGTTCCTGTGCTGACGTTGCTTCCAGAGACAGTTTTGAACTCAGTAGTGAGTGTTGTAACCAAGGACAGATGTTCTTACGCGCTATAGCACACGATGGTCCTGTTCTGTGAGCTTGTGTGGCCTACCACTTCGCGGCTGAACCGTTGTTGCTCCTAGATGTTTCCACTTCACAATAACAGCACTTACAGTTGACCGGGGCAGCTCTAGCGGACTTGTTGGACAGGTGGCATCCTATGACGGTCCCACGTTGAAAGTCACTGAGCTCTTCAGTAAGGCCCATTCTACTGCCAATGTTAGCGTATGGAGATAGCATGGCATTGCATGTGTGCTCGATCTTATACACCAGTCAGCAACGGGTTTGGCTGAAATAGCAGAATCCACTAATTTGAAGGGGTGTCCACATACTTTTGGCCATGTGTATTTGATATACAAAAAAAATCATAATCATAATTGCTCAGACAAGAAACCCAAGTATTGGCATCAGCTGATATTGCACAAATTAGATTCATCACTAACTTAATATGGCGGCCTATTCAGTCAAACAGGTTCTGCACACACATTCTCTGATGGCTGCCACACGCAAGCTATGCGCTGGGGTTCTGGTGACATGCTATTGCTGTAATGTGTTACTCGTCATGCATGTCAGTTTTCTGCTTTCCCACCCCACGCCAGCCTCCACCTGTTTGAGCGCCACTTTTGTTTTGCTCACTGCCTGTAATAATAATAATATTGTCTTAACATAATGCACTCTGGCAGTGAGCTACCCCGAAGGAGCAGAGCCTAATGCCAAGACTAACGTATGCATGTACTGTCATCTTTTTCTAATAAATGTTTAAACGAATACGTGGCGTTTCCTGTCTGAACTATAGATAGCTGTGGTGTCAACCCGATAGACTGCATGTTAAACCATATATGCGTACTGTTATTTTGGTCTAAAACTTAAAGCTGTTTCAAATGTACTTACATTGACAAAATAATGTCGGTAGTCAAGACTACAGGCAATCAAGAATATGTAGAGAAGCCATTGACATGGTCACTGCAACAGAGACTCACCAGAATATGCAGTGCCGTCCATCTTGCCCACTCGCACAGGCGATCCAGAGCTTTTCAACTCGGCGCCGACGTCATACCACACGGGCTCCAGTTTTTTACAGTAGCCACACCACGGTGCATAAAACTGCAAAAGGCCCAACACAACACTGTCAGCCACTGTAAACATGATGAAATGGGCCTAGCTCTAAAACTATGAACACAAATACACACACTGTTCAGAAATAACACGCAATAACACGCATGGCGACAACACACTCAGGGACATCAACTGGGTATGGTAGTCGAAATATCCTAGCTCAACCACAACAATTTAAAATAGGCTACTAAAATCATTCCAAATCCAATTAAAAGACAAGTGCAGTTTAGCGGTATTAGCGGGCTGACTTTAGGACCACGAGGACACCGTCGGAGCGGGCAGATGAACAGCGAGACTTTTCTCTCAAAACAGTGCGGAGGTGGAAGATGGCTGTCGACAGCTAGGACGCTAGGTAGGCTAAACTGCAGTTTGACTTGACATGAAACAAAACTAGTTTTTAATCCCGATGCTGAGCTAGTGAGTGGCAAGTTAACTGCTGTATTGACATGTGTTTGAGGTGAATGAAGCTACAGCAACCAAGGTGATAAATAGAGTCCCTCCAAGATTTTGCAGGGATTTTTTGTGATATTTGCGGGCAAAAATGATTAATTTTACTTTGTCAATTCTGACATTTTGCATGGCAATAGGCAATGATTTTGTCCAATTTGTCACAGAAATGCGCTGACAAAGGAAAAAGTTTGCTGATGTGTGGCTTGATTGAACCATATGTGGTAAATGTGCGGAGATTGGTTGAAATTGTGAGCCCTCTTTTGGCACTGCTGTGATGGGTCAGTTCTATGCAATAATATTGCAATGATTTGACTGTTTTATCCAGAAATATTGCAGTGATTGGACAAATGTACATAATATGCAGGTAACTTTTGATTTTGCAAAATAAATTGATTGGAAAATCCTGGAGGGACTGATAAAGTACATTTTGCTGTTGGCAATTCCACGGTAACAATGTGATGCAGACTCACTTAAAAAATGTATGCCAAAGAAAATAACATTGATTGCTAAGTTTAACAAATCATACACCTACAGTGTATGCAGAAGTCTACTTTTAACAATTCCCACTGACATGTTTACTAAAACACATGTACCTGAGGAACAGTGCAGATACAAAGTTTAACAGAAGAAAATCTCCCTCAGATGTGTGTGACCAGGTAAATATCTACTCCGAATTAAAAATCAAACATGACTGCAGAAAGAATCAGCTAGGATGACACCTTGAGTTTGAAAAATATATATTTTGGTTATTGAACTAGACTCACACTCGGTAACATAACAGAACAATGGTAACATAATGACATCGTGGGATCTGTACTATACAGTCATCGTCTTTAAGGTGATGTATCCTGAAAAGGTACACATAGCTAGAAAAAAAAGTATATCACTCATTTGCATATTATTCTACACACTGGCTATTATTCTAATGAGCTCAGCTCCCAAACAAGATCAAATTTGTTTGGTCCAGACCAAATCTGTACCAATCATAAACTTCTATGTTCCACAAGTTGACACCACAGTAATGTTCAGTACAATACAGTTCTGTACAGTAGAGCATAGTAGAGTACAGTAAAAAAAAAAAAGTAGAGTATAGTTCAGTACAGTATATTGCATTATACTGCACTCTTCCCATGTGTTCTCTACTGTACCTGTGGTTTGTGACTACTATGATTTCCCAATTCAATTGCAGTCATTTCATTCGAGTTTTTGGTCACTGGTACCAATTTGGTAACAGAGTGACGCATTTTAATAATTTAATGATTCATAAACAAAATAGTTATCAGTAAAAACCCTAACTAATTTGTAGGTCTACCTTTACTTGTTACTTCTTTCATAATCCTCCCTCCTCATGAGGGAGAGAAATTAGATATGTGAGTTTGTGGTAACAGAAACATGAGGTAATATTTCTTAAACTCACAGAAGGCAAATTATTTCTGCAAAAGTAAATATACATTTTGATATTAGTTGGCAGGGGCCTTTACTTCAACATTGTGTTTTGATGCATTTCTAATACCTTTTAAGACTTTTTCTAGATGGTTTTTTAAAGATGTTTTTTCATCTGTGTGATCAGAATTCAAAGCCTCTGTTTATTCCAAATTTTTTGGATGGAAAAATGGTGGAAAAATGGTTGAAAAACATATCTATGCCTTAATTCCCCCAAAATATAGACTTAGCTTTCATTTGACACCACATTATTATTGCTCCTGTAAACTTAACATGTTAGCGCTCATGGGACCTGTTCTCCAAATAACATTTAAGAGGGTTTTTTAACTGTGTAGAAATGCACTAGGCCTTAAAGAGCTTCAACCCCACCCTGTCACTTTGCTATACTCTGGGTTTACTTGAAATGACCCTGAACACACCACCAGCCAAAAAAGTTGAATTACAACATTTCAATAAAAATGTCCCATCTTTGTGGCAATGCTGTACTTGGTATTGGGATTGGCATTTCCACCTAAGCATTTTTTTTGCCTGATAGTCAATGCACAGTCCTGTTCTGTGTACCAGTCTACAAGACTGTGTTTCCGGCTGTGTCTGTGCCTGCCTATAGTGATCCACGTCAGTGTATATAGTACGACTGCTGTCACTCCAATCATTTCTCCTCAAGCGGTCAGACTGGTCTGGACAGGGAGTGCCAGCTTTGGGTGCCAGCTGGATTTGCTCAGGCCCCAGACATGAACCCTGGGCTCTGGCATAAACCCCCTCAGAGCCCCCAGGCCAGGCCCGCCGCCCGCCATGCATGACTTCTCCATTGACTAAAACACACACAGTAGACACACCTCCCCCTTCCCTCCCCCACTGCCACTTCCGTAAGGGATGAGCTGGACACTGGTGTCGGGACGAGGGTCTAAAGCAGTGCTGAATGGGCTCATTCAGCCTCGTCACGTCAGTATGATTACAGTGTGTGCGATGCAAAGCAAACAAGACTCACGTCCACCAGCCAGACATCATCTACTCTGGTGTCTTTAAACCTGAGGAAGAAAAAAATTATAATCAGAATTCATAACATTTTGGCTTTATATTTTAACCAATATCAAAGCTATTAAAAGTCACTTATTCGAACCATGAAACTTCGCAATACCCGGTATGAAACATTGAAAATCACGCCACGTCGGAAACTCGGGACCTCTGAGTTAAAATAAGCAAAAATGATTTGCGTTTAGTTTCCTATTGGTTGATTCTGATATTTCCCTAGTGGGAAACGTATCTTTCTCCAACGAGTAAGCAAGTCAGACATTTGAATTTCCAATATGATGTGAACGAGGCATTATAGACAAGTAAAATGAACAAGACATACTGCAACAAGGATGTAATGAGCAGGCCTTTAACTTGCAGGGGTTGAATTGGAAATTATTTTCCCACCGTAGTTACTGGCTTTCCGTGGCTTTACACTACTACTCAATTCCTAATTTTATGATTGGATCCCCCAGCCGCCAAATATGCTTTGAGCTTGTAAGAATGGAGCAAAAGCTCCGCTCTTTCGCTCTCTCCTCTTAACAAACCCTTAATTTTGTGAGCTGACTTGTAACAAATAAAGACAGTCACATTTAACATGGTAAATTCATAAGCACGAATAAGAATTATACAGAAAAATAAAACATTTTACGTTTAAGTTTCTATTGCAAAGTAACAAGATTTTCTCAAAATGAGTGATAATTGGTAACGGTTGTATTGGGCTCAATTTTGTGAGTTCAAACAACTTTGGTAGTATTATAAACTTGAAACAACTTGTTTCTATTAGGCTACAGAATTAGAGAAGGGCTGTTTCTCTGAACCTCTGGCAGTAGGCAAGCCTGTTTCTCTCCCCAGTCAGAGGCAGCATGCCTGTCTCACATACTATGGCCAGCAGCAGCAACCTAGAAAACAATTTTGAAGGCCAAAATTCAGGGAGGAAAGCATTCATCATGTTTATGCAACCTAATAGCCACCCTATGAGTACTTCCAGAAACAACTTTCTATTTTGAATAAGGATACATATGACATTGCACAGCAGTAAGCTGGTTTATTTGTCATTTTCTCTTCTTGATTTCAATATGGAAGGGAAACCAGTTACTGGTGTTTGTATGTACAGTTTCTTGATGACTAACAAGTATTCTTATCCTATATATTTTGTGGGGAGGTTAAAGGGCATATGATGTTCCCCCATGAGCAAACAGGGCCATGACAGAAAACGTTTAGGAAGCACTGATCTAGTCAATGATTAGCACAAAAACAGATGGGCAACCCCATGCTTCAGTCTATTTATTTATAGCCACTATGATGCATCAGTTTGGCTACAGGTCTTGTTGGACCAGAATGTTGTTAGGCTCAATTTTGGATGGTAAAATTATATTTCAATTATATTTCAATGGTGTCACCATCATATTACTTTAATTAATTTGAGTAGAAAAGTCACCAGGGCTGCATTCAGTACAGAAATAAAAGGCAACGTTGTTCTGAATAACTAGTTTAAAAAACAGGCAGGGGTTGTGGGTTCAAAATTCACCGCTGGCCTTCAAATATGTCACTCACTGTTTCAAGCCACACCCTGCCACACCTACCAAACAACACCATCCGTTAAACAATGTAGCAAACATTCAATCGAACTGAACGCAACCCAGAACTGACTTTCTCACAGTCCTTCTACCAAAAAATTGCCAAGCATGGTTACTTTCTGAACTTTTTTTTTTTTTTTCACCTTTATTTAAATAGGCCATAGTGGCAAAATAATTACAATATAGCAATTAAACACTGGCGTGATAGATATGCAGAAGATGAGTGTGAAAGTAGAGATACTGGGGTGCAAAGGAGAAAAATAAATAACAGTATGGGGATGAGGTAGTTGGACGGGCTATTTACATATGGGCTATGTACCGGTGCAGTGATCTGTGAGCTGCTCTGACAGCTGGTGCTTAAAGCTAGTGAGGGAGATATGAGTGTCCAGCTTCAGTGATTTTTGCAGTTCGTTCCAGTCATTGGCAGCAGAGAACTGGAAGGAAAGGTGGCCAAAGGAGGATTTGGCTTTGTGGGTGACCAGTGAAACATACTTGTTGTGGCGCATGCTACGGGTGGGTGCTGCTATGGTGACCAGTGAGCTGAGATAAGGCGGGGCTTTACCTAAGCAAAGACTTATAGATGACCTGGAGCCAGTGGGTTTGGTGACGAATATGAAGCGAGGGCCATCAAACGAGAGAATACTGGTCGCAGTGGTGGGTAGTATATGGGGCTTTGGTGACAAAACAGATGGCACTGTGATAGACTGCATCCAATTTGCTGTGTAGAGTGTTGGAGGCTATTTTGTAAATGACATCGCCGAAGTCAAGGATCGGTAGGATAGTCAGTTTTACAAGGGTATGTTTGGCAGCATGAGTGAAGGATGCTTTGTTGCGAAATAGATTTCATTTTGGATTGGAGATGCTTAATGTGAGTCTGGAAGGACAGTTTACAGAATGATTGGTATATCAGTTGTGGTTGGGATATATTGACCAAATTATCAGAAGTTTGGGATGTATCCCCCACCCAACATAACAACACAAAAGTTATGTCCTTGGTGATGGGTACACTGAGTCAAACTTAGAAGTCTACAATTTTGTTTACAAACAATATTAACATACGTTTCTGTGTACAGGGGGAGTGACTGGTTTGAGATTGGAATAGCTTAAGTTATTTTACCATAGAATAGTTAGTTATTCATTGGGTCTATTACATTAACCAAAATGGTCGTCAGGTGACAACATTCGCATAGATACTAGGGATTGACGTTAAACAAAAGACAGGAAGATTCCACAAGCGAAATACATTAGAGCATCACTTACGTGTCATCGAGTTCTTCGACAATTGCAAGCACCGTTGAACATAGAAAAAGCCCTACAATATAAAAGCAAAATGAACAGTTAATGTGAAAATCATCACGTTAACAATTAAGCAACACAGTTACACGAATGCTTCTGCAATTTGAGATATGCTGCTAACATTACCTACGGCTTGCAACCTCATGATACATCAGCTAGAATAGCTCGCGCCCTTAGCTAGCTACGTTACTGTCCGTGCATTTTGCACCACAATTCCACCCAAGCAAAAAAAAAATCGGACAAGTTGTCAAGGTAATGCAACGAATAACGCATTTATTAACAAAACAGAAACGGTTAGAAAGTGTAAGTACCTGCACAAACCAAGGTGGCTTTCACTTTTGCCATTGCTCCGAAAGGAAACATCAAGCAGGAAATAAATACAAGCAGTATTTTCCGTCTGTCTGAGCATGCGCTGTGATTACGCTGCATTAAATCAGAAGCATCACAAGGTTGCAGGCATCAGAAATGCATAAATAATATTACTTTTATAATAATAACTTAAGGCCCATGTAGTCTTTCAGTGTTAATCATAATTACATTTACAGACAATCTCTTTCTTTGGCATATTTATTTTCCTGCTGTTAAATTAACTGTAGCCTACAATTGATTCCGTTTAACCAATAATAAATAATAATTTATTGCATTTGTAAAGTGCTTTTCCTCATAAAGAATAATAAGTGTATGAAATAAAAATAAAAACCAAATAGAAAAAAATGGACACAACTAGACACTGCAACTGACCCAAAACAATACAGCTGACTCTATGTGGCAAGGACACCAAGGAGCACAGCTATCAACACAAAGCCTTCCTAAAGAGAAAGGTCTTTAGACCCATTTTAAAGGAGCCCAGAGTTTCCTTCAGGTGGTCTGGGAGGGCATTCCAGAGGCTGGAGCAGGCCAATGCCTTATGGGGCCGATTCCGACCTGAGTTAAGCCCTGTAAATTGAATGTAATTCCCTTCTTATGCACTTTTCTCTCTATGCCTATTCTGACCTTCAGTTTAAGCATGAGAATGGAATTCTGTTCTCCCGCTATTCGTTGGAGGTGGAGATCTAAGAAATGAAGTTGTGGTAGAGGTGTCTACAGACACACCTTATTCTGACCTTGAATTCACTCATAGATCCATCACCATGGATGAAGTCGAGTGAACCTGCCGGTTCCAAGTGGAAGAAGCATCTACTTCATTCTTTTTAGTAGAAATAACAGCATTCTCCATGCACTGCAATTTATAACCTCGTAAGAGCTATTGACAGTGGAAACCCGTCATTCAGGGCCTGTTTTGAGCCCACATAAAAATGAAAATAAAGTTATTCAAAAAAAGAAAAAATCTCTAGATATATATATATATATTATTTTTTATTTTTTTTTGGGGGGGGGGGCTTGCCTGTTTTGCATGTTATTTTGGCATTAATGCATGTCACATATTTATAGCCACTATGATGCATCAGTTTGGCTACAGGTCTTGTTGGACCAGAATGTTGTTAGGCTCAATTTTGGATGGTAAAATTATATTTCAATTATATTTCAATGGTGTCACCATCATATTACTTTAATTAATTTGAGTAGAAAAGTCACCAGGGCTGCATTCAGTACAGAAATAAAAGGCAACGTTGTTCTGAACAACTAGTTTAAAAAACGGGCAGGGGTTGTGGGTTCAAAATTCACCGCTGGCCTTCAAATATGTCACTCACTGTTTCAAGCCACACCCTGCCACACCTACCAAACAACACCATCCGTTAAACAATGTAGCAAACATTCAATCGAACTGAACGCAACCCAGAACTGACTTTCTCACAGTCCTTCTACCAAAAAATTGCCAAGCATGGTTACTTTCTGAACTTATTTTTTTTTTTTTCACCTTTATTTAAATAGGCCATAGTGGCAAAATAATTACAATATAGCAATTAAACACTGGCGTGATAGATATGCAGAAGATGAGTGTGAAAGTAGAGATACTGGGGTGCAAAGGAGAAAAATAAATAACAGTATGGGGATGAGGTAGTTGGACGGGCTATTTACATATGGGCTATGTACCGGTGCAGTGATCTGTGAGCTGCTCTGACAGCTGGTGCTTAAAGCTAGTGAGGGAGATATTAGTGTCCAGCTTCAGTGATTTTTGCAGTTCGTTCCAGTCATTGGCAGCAGAGAACTGGAAGGAAAGGTGGCCAAAGGAGGATTTGGCTTTGTGGGTGACCAGTGAAATATACTTGTTGTGGCGCATGCTACGGGTGGGTGCTGCTATGGTGACCAGTGAGCTGAGATAAGGCGGGGCTTTACCTAAGCAAAGACTTATAGATGACCTGGAGCCAGTGGGTTTGGTGACGAATATGAAGCGAGGGCCATCAAACGAGAGAATACTGGTCGCAGTGGTGGGTAGTATATGGGGCTTTGGTGACAAAACAGATGGCACTGTGATAGACTGCATCCAATTTGCTGTGTAGAGTGTTGGAGGCTATTTTGTAAATGACATCGCCGAAGTCAAGGATCGGTAGGATAGTCAGTTTTACAAGGGTAAAACATATACAGTTGAAGTCAGAAGTTTACATACACTTAAGTTGGAGCTGTCACACCCTGACCTTAGAGAGCCGTTTTATTTCTCTATTTGGTTAGGTCAGGGTGTGATGTGGGGTGGGCATTCTATTTTTTGTTTTTTTAGGTTTCTTTATTTCTATGTTTTGGCCCGATATGGTTCTCAATCAGCGACAGCTGTCTATCATTGTCTCTGATTGGGGATCATACTTAGGTAGCCCTTTTTCCCCTCCTTTCCGTGTGGGTAGTTGTCTTTGTTAGGGGCACTATAGTCTTTGTAAGCTTCACGGTCATTTATTTTTTTATTTTGGGGGAGGGGGTTATTTCTTGTTTTGTTAGTGATATTTTACAATAATAAAAATAAAATGTACGCTCACCACGCTGCACTTTGGTCCACTTCTTTCAACAGCCGTGACAGAGTCATTAACTGGTTTTTCAACCACTCCACGCATTTTTTGTTTACAAACTATAGTATTGGCAAGTCGGTTAAGACATCTACTTTGTGCATGACACAAGTAATTTTTCCAACAATTGTTTACAGACAGATTATTTCACTTATAACTCATTGCATCACAATTTCAGTGGGTCAGAAGTTTACATACACTGAGTTGACTGTGCCTTTAAACAGCTTGGAAAATCCCAGAAAATTATGTCATGGCTTCAGAAGTTTCTGATAGGCTAATTGACATCATTTGAGTCAATTGGAGGTGTACCTGTGGATGTTTTTCACGGCCTACCTTCAAACTCGGTGCCTCTTTGCTTGACATCATGGGAAAATCAAAAGAAATCAGCCAAGACCTCAGAAAAAAAGCAATTTCCAAACGCCTAAAGGTACCATGTCCGTCTGTACAAACAATGGTACGCAATTATAAACACCATGGGACCACGCAGCTCTCATACCGCTCAGAAAGGAGACGCGTTCTGTCTCCTAGAGATGAACATACTTTGGTGCGAAAAGTGCAAATCAATCCCCGACCAACAGCAAAGGACCTTGTGAAGATGCTGGAGGAAACAGGTACAAAAGTATCTATATCCACATTAAAACGAGTCCTATATCGACATAACCTGAAAGGCCGTTCAGCATGGAAGAACCCACGGCTCCAAAACCTCCATAAAAAAGCCAGACTACGGTTTGAAACTGCACATGGGGACAAAGATCGTACTTTTTGGAGAAATGTCCTCTGGTCTGATGAAACAAAAATAGAACTGTTTGGCCACAATGACCATCGTTATGTTTGGAGGAAAAAGGGGGAAGCTTGCAAGCCGAAGAACACAATCCCAACCGTGAAGCATGGGGGTGGCAGTATCATGTTGTGGGGGTGCTTTGCTGCATGAGGGACTGGTGCACTTCACAAAATACATGGCATCATGAGGAGGGAAAATTATGTGGATATATTGAAGCAACATCTCAAGACATCAGTCAGGAAGTTAAAGCTTGGTCGCAAATGGGTCTTCCAAATGGACATTGACCCCAATCATACTTAAAGTTGTGGCAAAATGGCTTAAATTGTCCGTGTAGACCAATTTGGGTTTCCAATCTCTCCAAAAGAATGTGGTGATCGACGATATCAAAAGCAACACTAAGGTCTAGGGCCACGAGGACAGATACAGAGCCTCGGTCTGATGCCATTAAAAGGTAATTTACCACCTTCACAAGTGCAGTCGTAGTGCTATGATGGAGTCTAAAACCAGACTGAAGCGTTTCATATTCATTGTTTGTCTTCAGGAAGGCTTTATTACTGCCACTTTTAGTGAGTTTGGTACACATCTGGTGGATAGGGAGCCGTTTAAGTTCAACATAGGGGGGCCAAGCACAGGAAACAGCTCTTTCAGTAGTTTAGTTGGAATAGGGTCCAGTATGAAGCTTGAAGATTTAGAGGCCATGATTGAGATGTAGTATTAAAAAACTTGAGCATCTCCTTTGATCCTAGGTCCTGGAAGTGTTGTGCAGACTCAGGACAACTGAGCTTTGGAGAAATACGCAGCTTTAAAGAGGAGTCCGTAATTTGCTTTCTAATGATCATGATCTTTTCCTCAAAGAAGTTCATGAATTTCACTGTCAACGAAGCATGATTTGTGCCGCGCTCAAAAGAACTGCTAACTTGGAACTGCGAAAACTTGACTTCAGTTAGTTCAAGACAACTGGGAAGTCAGGAACAAACGAGCTCAGACTGGCAAAATATGTTTTGAATGGTCATCCACCTCGGGAATTGTAAATCCGGCCTCTTTCTAGAGCTACGACCTGAAGATCAATGACACCATCATGATTTGACCTTGTTTTTTTCTGAGTTCCCAGTTGTTTTGAAAGCACCATAAATCCAGAGAATGCCAGACTTTGATGACAAAATTTGCCCACGAAGGACTGCCACGTCACCTTCCTGTTCAAGTGAGCACAGCACAACAAGGCGAGTCCAAAAAATGTATTGTTTGCTGCTGCATAAGTTATGTAATATGCCAAGGAGATATGTATACTGTAGCTAAGAAAGTTATACTAAGTGTACATTATGTTGTGTAGTAAGATGTTAGTAGCCCATGTGCCTCACCCTAATAATTCAGTCTATTTACCCTTCTTAATTTTGCCTACTGTCCTGACTTGGTGGTGCACATGTAGCATATAATCTGTTTTAGAGAAATGTAATCATCAAATATTGTAAGAGCTTTCAATCTGCTTATATCCCCCCTTCATTTATCCTACGGTTCTGACTTGGTGTACAGGGAGAACACTGTAAGAACGGCCATTGTTCTGAATTATGTCACTGTACATTTCAAAAGTGTTAAACAAATAGTTATATTGACTACGTCCGTCCTAGCTCGCTCATTAATATCTTAATCGAAACGACGGATTGCTTCTTATCCGCTTGTCTTCCCCTTATGCCATAGTTTGTGCATGTCAATTCTCATTAGAAACCACATTTGTTTCAGCAAGTCAGCCCTTTTTAAAGGCAGTAAATGAGGCTGAATGAACTGTTTCACGGATGGCCAGGTGTAGCACTGGTAAGATGTTGGGACAGCTTTGTGTAGGCCCTAACAGTTTGTGGGCACCGTTTCAGCATGCACAGCGCCATTGAGGCTATCTCCATTTTGACGTAATCAATTTTCTTCTTCACGATTGGCTGATCCCTCCTGATGACTCGGTTGGACATGACTCCAACAGGTTCACCAGGAGCGATCAGCCAATGAAGTTGGAAGCCCCAGACAGTTTACATTAAAATGGTGGAAGATCTCAATGGCACTGCCCATGCTAATACAGCCTTTTGGCCACTAGATAACTCTATCATTCTCTATGGTTTTACCATATAACCTAAAATATAAGGTTTTATTACTCGATTATTTATGTTTTGTTGTCATCAGTCTTTGTAGACAATGTACATCCATGGACTTAAATAATTCAATTCTGATTGTGTGTAACTCTGATACCTACCACAAGAGAGCCCTGTTTTACACATCCTGAAGCTGTAGGCCTTGAGTTGCAGTACCTGTTGATTTTTTATTCTTCCATTGAGGTATAATGCTCAGATATTGCCTCAATTATAAAAGAGTAACAGTCAAGGTTATTTTTTTTATTACAAAACATCTTTAATATAATTGTTACATAGTCTACCAATCATAGGCAGAATGAATGCTTCTAAATAAGTATTAACCCTTGGCTTACAATGTCCGCACCCCTGCGGAAATCGAATTAACATTATACAAAAAAAACATCAATCTGTCTGTTTAAGCTAGAGATATGTTTTTTTTGCATGGGCTGCATCTCAATCCACCGCATCTGCCGATATCACCCGTGGGCATCTGTGGTGAAAGGTGGCAGAGCTAGTGCAGTGTTTGTCAAAACCATGAGACATCACGAAAATCGGTCTCCTCACGAAAACCTCTGTAGCGTCCGAACCGTTTGGCCTACAAACGATTGAAAGAGGACTCTTACGAACACGACAATGTTCTCCGTTTTGCTCAACCATTCCCACAAGACTCGTCTGAAGACAGTATACCCTCTTATGCCAACTTCTGTCTGTAGCGCCTGGAACGGTCGCCCCTCTGTGGAAAGCTGAGACTCTCACAAACATGACGATGTTCTCCGTTTTAAGGACGCATGACTTTCAACCTTCGTCTCTCCCGAGGCCGTACGGGAGTTGTAGCGATGAGACAAGATAGTAGCTACTAAAATCAATTGGATACCACGAAATTGGGGAGAAAAAGGGGCAAAATAAAATATATATATATATATATATATATATGGATGTTCTCCGTTTCGCTCTAGGACGCCCACAAGCCTCACAAGACTGAAGGTCCCGGTAACAGTTCAAATAATATATTGAAGTATAGTTTATGGAGATATTTTAGGCACTAAACTAAGGGGATAAATACATGTAAAAACAAAGAGTTCCCTGATCTTATATCACTCAGATATTCGACAGACACTTCAGAATAAACTTCTTTAGAATATATATTTTTTTTTACCTGTTATTCAATGTGTTTCTATTGGTTAATAACAGTAGGCCTAATGCCAAATTAAATGTTTCATCCAATATATTTTGGGGGATACCTTAAGGAGCCTTAACATTCAAAATCAAATAGCTAAATAATCCTTGGTATGACCATCTTATAACAATTCAATTTGTTAGTTTAGAGCCCCCCACCAGACAGGATTTAGACTCTTGATTAATATAATTAATAATACTGAGCAGATGCAGTATGTTTCAAGATATGTCTCACACTGGCCGTAAGCATATCAACAAGGTTACAAGGCGGGTCACGGTTAGCTTAGCGATATGACAGCCAGTCTGTCAAACATTTGGACTATAAAAATAAATAACCTCTTAACATTATATTAAATTAGAATATCATTGTAATAAAACAAAAAGCATCTTCCAAATGATCACACCGATGTCTGACATTTGTTGAACTTGACATACTGGTGTGTTCAAAGAGTGTGGCGGAGAGACCAGAGTACTGGAGTTTGGTTGGGTACTCCTGAGGCCACACCGGATTAGTTGAGTACCGTTTAGACATGACTGGTGGATGGATGGATGCATGCACACTGCACAAGGTCCTTCACGAATCAATGTCTACTGTCTTGACTGACTCGGAACAGAAATGAATACAAATCAACCGTTCCATTCATCATGTATAATTTTCCTTTTAAATAGTCCAGTTCCTTATTTCAGCATTGAGTTGCTAGTGGTGGGATTTTCCTTCTCTCCCAGAGAGCATTAAGAAGGATGTGGTGCCATTTCTCCAACGCAGCCAGTCAACAGAACCACCTCCAGTGCCCAAAAATATGTGCTTTTCCTCCTCTTTAGGCTCTCTGCCGCTGAGAAAATAGAGAAGAAAGCAGGAAGAGAAAAAAGTGGGATAGTTTCACATGTTGAGAAAGACCTGGGTTGTCTCACGGGCTGAGCAATGGGCATGACTGTGTTGCTAACTAGGGGAGGGGAGTTTAGGGTCGGGTAAAGGCCCCATGTGCCAAGTTTCAGAATGTTCAGTGCCTGTGGATTCAGGGGAGGGGCAAACCCCTGTGGCTACAGAACAATACAGAGCAGAGGAAGACAGACAGCTAGCTACGTAGCTACCTACCCAGTAGCCAGAGGGCTCAATGCTGCTGCAGCTTCACACATACAGAGAAAAACTAGACTCACTTCTGTAGGGAGACAGGAACACATGTGAGCGACTAAACAAGTTACCACTACATCTACAGGACTGCTGAAGGTGCAGACAGCTGGAAAACCTTCCAATGGAAACAAATGCTGAGTCAATTATTTTGTTTTTTTCATCTTTAATTTGACTTGAAATGTGGACAGAAACCATGTTGGGGCATGCCATATTTTCAAATGTGCCATTCCCACATGTTTGGTGTCCAAATGATGTCTTATTTAGTGATATTGGGGAAATCATGTTGTGGCTGTGTTTAAACTGATGTTTATTTGCCAAACAACAGAAAGAGGAAAAATCCAGTGTTGGCCTAAATTCCCTTATAGTGGTTTTCCACACAACATTGTCATTTGTTATCTTTAGAAACAGAGAATATTTGTTTCTCCAGTGGCTGGCTACGCTGCCGACTCCCACACAGAGACTATAGTCAGCTGTTGGACTGAGTTGTGGAATTACAGTAGCCTATACAGCATAATACAGGGTCTGACATGGCCTTGCTTGAACCAGCAAAACACTGCTTGCGTACACTATGCACATGATAACAATCCCCTAGACGAAGATTACGCAACTGTTCAATTTTTGCTACTCAAACCAATCTGGTACTGTCATTCATACAGTGATGTAGTGTTCCGATTTGATGTTTTGAACACAATAACATCCCTAACCTGTCGTCCTAACATATAGGTGTGGTAGGTATAGGTGTGGTGTGGTGAGGAAAAGTCACATTGAACCAAAAAAAAGTTAATTTCCCATTCAATCCCAATTAGAAAAGTCAAGCTATCACTCCACATAAAACAATAATCTTTCGTAATACTGGTTGTAATGACAAGACTGCAGTTTAAGGCTGATACTGAACACAGTTCTATGAAGTACACCAAGTTCAATCCCAAAGAAAACTAAAATGCACAATTGTAGAGGAGAGAGGACACAGGAAGCAAGAAATGGGCAATCTCCTTATTTCCTTATAACCACATCTTGAGGATAGAGGACGAGGCACACTGGTGATATCACAGACATTGGACTTTGTAAGCCAGTGATATTACATCTCTCTATATACAATCTTGCTGTGAGTAATACTACAGTCTGTGTGTATGTCTGTCCATACAGCCGCTGAACCCCAGGATCTGCTCTCCGATTCGACAGAGACAAAGCTGCCATGACAAACGTTGGCCTTTAAGCAGCAGTAGCAAAGTTAATCGGTGAAGTTGTGCAGCTACTGTAACATTTGTGGCCAACATGCTGGACAAAGCTGTCCACAGCTAGGTCACATGACATGGGTTGGTTTCTGACAGCATCTGAGCAGGCAGTGATGCTAACCGTCAGCCATTTTGGCTCCTCATTCCAGGATGTCCGTCTCAAAGGGGACCAGATGGTAGTAAGACAGGTTTGTGACGTAGGCATCGGAGTCATCGTCACTGATGTCTGGTTCCACCGTCAGGAACTCCCTGCCATCCTCGTACCTAAGAGAGGAAAACGCCAGACATGGGTATCACTCAACTCACTGGGCACACACCAGTTGAATCATAGTTGTTTCCACATCCTATTAATTCAGGTACGTTAAATCAATGTGGAATAGATGTTGAATTGACGTCCGTGCCCAGTAGGAATGGACCAAGTGGTCAACCCATACTAAGACACTAAATTTACTAAAACATGTGTTCAATAGGAGAGTAGGGAGGTAAGGCAATAAATAGGCCATGGAGGCAAAATAATTACAATTTAGCATTAACACTGGAATGACAGATGTGCAAGTAGAGAATAGAGATACTGGGGTACAAAAGTGCAAGAGGATAAGTAACAATATGGGGATGAGGTAGTTGGCTGTGCTATTTACAGATTGGCTGTGTATAGGTACAGTGATGATACACTGTGTACAGGTACAATGACAACTGATGCTTAAACTTAGAGAGAGGGAGATATAAGACTCCAGCTTCAGTGATTTGTTTTGTGGCAATTTTTTTGTAAAGACTTATAGTTGACCTGGAGCCAGTGGGTTTGGTGACGAATATGAAGCGAGGATCATCCAACGAGGGAATACTGGTCCCAGTGGTGGGTAGGATATGGGCTTTGGTGACAAAACGGATGGCACTGTGATAGACTGCATCCAATTTGTTGAGTAGAGTGTTGGAGGCTATTTTGTAAATGACATCGCCGAAGTCAAGGATCGGTAGGATGGTCAGTTTTACAAGGGCATGTTTGGCAGCATGAGTGAAGGATGCTTTGTTGCGAAATAGGAAGCCAATTCTAAATTCAATTTTGGATTGGAGATGCTTAATACGAGTCCGGAAGGAGAGTCCAGAGTAGCGATGCTGAATGAGCGGGCAGGTGTGGGCAGCGATTGGTTGAAGAGCATGCATTTAGTTTTACTTGCATTTAAGAGCAGTTGGAGGCAACGGAAGGAGAATTTTATGGCATTGAAGCTCATCTGGAGGGTTGTTAACACAGTGTCCAAAGAAGGGCCAGAAGTATACAGAATGGTGTTGTCTGCGTAGAGGTGGATCAGAGAATCACCAGCAGCAAGAGCAACATCATTGATATACACAGAGAAGAGTCGGCCCGATAATTGAACCCTGTGACACCCCCATAGAGACTTCCAGAGGTCCAGACAATAGGCCCTCTGATTTGACACACTGAACACTATCAGAGAAGTAGTTGGTGAACCAGGCGAGGCAGTCATTTGAGAAACCAAGGCTGTTTAGTCTGCCGATAAGAATGTGGTGATTGACAGAGTCGAAAGCCTTGGCCAGGTCGACAAATACGGCTGCACAGTAATGTCTCTTATCGATGGCGGTTATGATATCGTTTAGGACCTTGAGCGTGGCTGAGGTGCACCCATGACCAGCTCTGAAACCAGATTGCATAACAGAGAAGGTACGGTGGGATTCTAAATGGTTGGAAAATCTGTTGACTTGGCTTTCGAAGACGTTAGAAAGGCAGGGTAGGATAAATATAGGTCTGTAGTAGTTTGGGTCTAGAGTGTCTCTCCCTTTGAAGAGGGAGATGATCGCGATAGCTTTCCAATCGTTGGGAATCTCAGAAAGAGAGATTGAACAGGCTAGTAATAGAGGTTGCAACAATTTCGGCATATAATTTTAGAATGAGAGGGTCCAGATTGTCTAGCCCGGCTGATTTGTAGGGGTCCAGATTTTGCAGCTCTTTCAGAACATCAGCTTTCTGGATTTGGGTGAAGGAGAAATGGGGAGGCTTGGGCGAGTTGCTGTGGGGGGTGCCGGGTAGTTGACCGGAGTAGGGGTAGCCAGGTGGAAAGCATGGCCAGCCGTAGAAAAATGCTTATTGAAATTCTCAATTATAGTGGATTTATCGTGGTGACAGTGTTTCCTATTCTCAGTGCTGTGGACAGCTGGGAGGAGCTGCTCTTATTCTCCATGGACTTTAGTGTCCCAGAACTTTTTTTTGAGTTTGTGCTACAGGATGCAAATTGCTGTTTGAAAAATCTAGCCTTAGCTTTCCTAAATGCCTGTGTATACTGGTTCCTAATTTCCCTAAAAAGTTGAATATCACGGGGGCTATTCGATGCTAATGCAGTACGCCACAGGATGTGTTTGTGCTGGTCAAGGGCAGTCGGGTCTGGAGTGAACCAAGGGCTATATCTATTCCTGGTTCTAAAATTTTTGAACGGAGCAGGCTAATTTAAGAGGGTGAGGAAGGCACTTTTAAAGAATAACCAGGCATCCTCTACTGACGGGATGAGGTCAGTATTATTCCAGGATACCCCGGCCAGGTCGATTAGAAAGGCCTGCTCGCTGAAGTGTTTTAGGGAGTGTTTGACAGTGAGGAGGGGTGGTCGTTTGACCACAGACCCATTACGGATGCAGGCAATGAGGCAGTGATCGCTGAGATCTTGGTTGAAAACAGCAGAGGTGTATTTGGAGGGCAGGTTGGTTAGGATGATATCTATGAGGGTGCCCATGTTTACCGATTTGGGGTTGTACCTGGTAGGTTCATTGATAATTTGTGTGAGATTGAGGGCATCAAGCTTAGATTATAGGATGGCCTGGGTATTAAGCATGTCCCAGTTTAGGTCACCTAGCAGCATGAGCTCTGAAGATGGATTGGGGGCAATCAATTCACATATGGTGTCCAGGTCAGAGGGTGGTCTATAGCAAGCGGCAAGGGTGAGAGACTTGTTTTTGGAAAGGTGGATTTTTAAAAGTAGAAGCTCGAATTGTTTGGGTACAGACCTGGATAATAAGAGAAGGCCTGCAGAGGCAGGCTAACTCCGCCCCCTTCGGCAGTTCAATCTTGGCGGAAAATGTTATAGTTTGGGATGGAAATTTTAGGGGGTTTTGGTGGTCTTCCTAAGCCAGGATTCAGACACGGCTAAGACAACCGGGTTGGCAGAGTGTGCTAAAGCAGTGAATAAAACAAACTTAGGGAGGAGGCTTCTAGTGTTAACATGCATGAAACCAAGGCTTTTAACGTTACAGAAGTCAACAAATGAGATCACCTGGGGAATAGGAGTGGAGCTAGGCACTGCAGGTCCTGGATTAACCTCTACATCACCAGAGGAGTAGGATAAGGGTACGGCTAAAGGCTATAAGAACTGGTCGTCTAGTACGTTCGGAACACAGAGTAAAAGGAGCAGGTTTCTGGGCGCGATAGAATAGATTCAAGGCATAATGTACAGACATAGGTATGGTAGGATGTGAGTACATTGGAAGTAAATCTAGGCATTGAGTGATGAGACAGATATTGTCTCGAGAAACATTTAAACCAGGTGATGTCATCGCATATGTGGGAGATGGAACTAAATGGTTGTTTAAGGCATATTGAGCAGGGCTAGAGGCTCTACAGTGAAATAAAACAATCACTAACCAGAACAGTGAAGGCATATTGACATTAGGGAAAGGCATGCGTAGCCGAGTAATCTTACGGGTCCAGTGAATGGTTGTGCTGGCTGGAGACACGGCGATTCAGACTGCTAGCAGGCCGGGGCTAGCAAGCTAGCAGAAGGGTCTTAGAGGGATGTCGCGACGGAGGAAAGTCTGTTTTAGCCTCCTCGTGCGGTTCCGTCGATAGGCCAGTCGTGATAGATTAGTAGGGTTCCGTGTAGCAGAGGGGTCCAGTCCAATTGACAAATGGATCTATTCAGCTAACAGTCCAATATGCTCTAGACAGCTAGCGGGCCACGGCTAGCAGGCTAGCAGATGGGCATTCAGGGGACGTCGAGACCAAGGGGCCTGTTGGAAAAAAGACCCTGGGGCAGATTACGTCGGTAGTCCAGCCGTGATGGATAAGCAGGGCTTTGTGTGGTAAAAGGGGCCCAGGCCGATTGGCAAAATAGGAATAGTGGTACGAGAAACTGGCCCGCCGGACCTATTAGCTAACAGTCCGATATGGTCTAGACAGCTAGTGGGAGCTAGCGGGACGCGGCTAGCAGATGGGCATTCAGGGAACGTCACGACGTAGGAGCCAGTTGAGTAACCCCCTCGAGCAGATTAAGTCGCTAGTCCAGTCGTGAAGAATTGGCGGGGTTCCGTACCCCGTACCGGCAGTAAAAGGGGTCCAGGAGTGGCTGATTGACCTCTTCAGCTAGCTGGGAGATTGGCCTAGTATGGGCTAGCTCCAGGCTAATTGGTGCTTGCTTCGGGACAGATACGTTAGCCAGAAGTGTTCACTCGGATTGCAGCTAGCTAGCTATGATGATCCAGGTGAGAAGATTCAGTTAAAGTCGGAAGTTTACATACACCTTAGCCAAATATATTTAAACTCAGTTTTTCACAATTCCTGACATTTAATCCATGTAAAAATCCCCTGTTTTAGGTCAGCTAGGATCACCACTTTATTTTAAGAATGTGAAATGTCAGAATAATAGTAGAGAGAATTATTTATTTCAGCTTTAATTTCTTTCATCACATTCCCAGTGGGTCAGAAGTTAACATACACTCAATTAGTATTTGGTAGCAATGCCTTTAAATTGTTTAACTTGAGTCAAATATTTTGGGTAGCCTTCCAAACTTCCCACAATAAGTTGGGTGAATTTTGGCCCATTCCTCCTGACAGAGCTGGTGTAACCGAGTCAGGTTTGTAAGTCTCCTTACTCGCACATTTTCTATAGGATGAGGTCAGGGCTTTGTGATGGCCCCTCCAATACCTTGACATGGTTGTCCTTAAGACATTTTGCCACAACTTTAAGTATGCTTGGGGTCATTGTCCATTTGGAAGACCCATTTGCGACCAAGCTTTAACTTCCTGACTGATGTCTTGATATGTTGCTTCAATTTATCCACGTAATTTTCCCACCTCATGATGCCATCTATTTTGTGAAGTGCACCAGTCCCTCGGGCAGCAAAGCATCCCCACAACATGATGCTGCCACTCCCGTGATTCACGGTCGGGATGGTGTTCTTCGGCTTGCTAGCCTGCCCCTTTTTCCTCCAAACATAACGATGGTCATTATGGACAAACAGTTCTATTTTTGTTTCATCAGACCAGAGGACATTTCTCCAAAAAGTACGATCTTTGTCCCCATGTGCAGCTGCAAACCGTAGTCTGGCTTTTTTATGCCGGTTATGGAGCAGTGTCTTCTTCCTTGCTGAGCGGCCATTCAGGTTAGGTCGATATAGGAATTGTTTTACTGTGGATATAGATACTTTTGTACCTGTTCCCCCAGCATCTTCACAAGGTCCTTTGCTGTTGTTCTGGGATTGATTTGCACTTTTCGCACCAAAGTATGTTCATCTCTAGGAGACAGAACGCGTCTCCTTCCTGAGCGGTATCACGGCTGCGTGGTCCCATGGTGCTTATACTTGCGTACTATTGTTTGTGGTGAATGTGGTACCTTCAGGCGTTTGGAGATTGCTGCAATGTTTTTTTCTGGCTGATTTAAAAAAAATCTTCCCATGATGTCAAGCAAAGAGCATTGAGTTTGAGTACCTCCAATTTTTTTTTTTTTTTTGTATTTATTAGACCTTTATTTAACCAGGCAAGTCAGTTAAGAACAAATTCTTATTTTCAATGACGGCCTAGGAACAGTGGGTTAGCTGCGTGTTCAGGGGCAGAACGACAGATTAGTACCCTGTCAGCTCAGGGGTTTGAACTTGCAACCTTCCGGTTCCTAGTCCAACTCTCTAACCACTAGGCTACCCTGCCGCCCCAATTAAATCAAATGATGTCATGCACAAAGTAGATGTCCTAACCTACTTTCCAAAGCAATATTTTGTTAACAAAAAAAATTGTGGAGTGGCTTAAAAACAAGTTTGAATGACTTTAATGACTGACTTTAACCGCATTGTAATATTTGGTGAAAAATATTTGGTTGTGGAGACTGAGTAAAGGTCCCTCCCTAGCTTCCCTCCTCACACCCCACCCAGGGAAGGAAGCACTGAGACATTTCCTGAGGGGGACCCTGGAACCTCTTTGAAATTCAAGGAACAAACACTTGTGATCCTAAAAGGTCCCTGTAGGTGTGTGTGTAGTAAAGATAATGTGTAGTAAAGATAATGTGAACTGTACGAAAAGTAACAGGATATATCATGTTTGTACAATAAAATAGGCCTAAATTCAGGAGAAAACACTTTTCTTCTTCAACCTCAGTCATTCTGGTTAACGCGTGATACTGCCATGCTTCTCTGGTTGTGGTGCAGGGAGTTACAGTCCAAAGTCAACATTGTATTAGAAATATTAAAATATCTACGGCACACACAATTTCACCTCTTATGAGGATGAAGAAATGCCCATTTGTCTCAATACACAATGACATTGATACTGACTGGTAAGGTGAATCTAACAGGTAAAAAAAGTCGTAAAGTCACGTGTTACTTACAGGTGTTCTGCAGAGCCAGCAGCAGAGTCAGTGGATGAGGGTCTCTCTGCGTCCTGTGGCAGACTCTCATCAAACACGATTGTCTCAGTGTTGGCCAGACAGAAGCCATTGGAACGCATGATCTCTGTAGGGCACAGAACACATTCTACAGTTTAGGACATGAACAGTCTACCCCATGTTTTGTCTGTTGTTTATATGTCCTGTAAGGAATTCTTTAACGCAAGGCACATTTCTGTGAAAACAGACGATACAATTCCAGCTTATCTTATATTACTCAGAGGTTTCCTGGTTCAGATGTCAAGTGGGGCATGCTGTTGTTGTTGAATTGCATTGGTTGTTTGGGTGGTTAAAAGGAAAGTTACTTTGTTTTTAAATTTGATTTAACTAGGCAAGTCAGTTAAGAAACCATTCTTATTTACAATGACAGTCTACCCGTCATGGCCGGTTGGGATACAGCCTGGAATCAAACCAGGATCTGTAGTGACGCCTCCAGGACTGGGATGCAGTGCCTTAGACCGCTGCGCCACTCGGGAGCCCCAGTTAAT
Source organism: Oncorhynchus mykiss (assembly GCF_057628025.1). NCBI lineage: Eukaryota > Metazoa > Chordata > Actinopteri > Salmoniformes > Salmonidae > Oncorhynchus > Oncorhynchus mykiss. The sequence goes on from NC_143036.1 coordinate 27,131,870, forward strand.
ACTGGGAAGAAAGCCGAGTGTTTTCCCTGTGTTTCACCACGAATCAATACCTGATATCTTGTATGGACTCTGGAAGCATGGCTGGATCTTGTGGACGTTGTCATTTTTCAGCACTTGGTCCAGCGGTGATCGCTCAAAGAATGTCAACACCACCTCTGACCTAGAATACTGGGGAGACAGACAGCACAGATAGTATGAGCATGGGTTCTATTTATGAGAGCCATACAAAAATGCATTATAACTAATCTCAAATGTGGTATGTTGGAAGGTGTATAAATGAATAGGTTTGCATACAAGTTGATCAAATCCAAATGTGTAGAGGGGCAGTCCTAAACGACTAGTGACCCACCTTCCATGGCATGTTGATTGCATTCTTCAGTAGCTTCTCCACCTCATTTAGTTTCAGCTCAATGTCACTGGCCTCTTTAATCTTAACCAGACCTAAACACAAAATGACACAAACATAACGCAGTCAAAGGTTATTACATGGTTATTACCACTTTATTGTATTAATCTCACAAAACTGAAAATCTTAGGCCTCAAGTAAATTCTCAGGTAACAAACCAGGTACACATTTAAACTCGATTTGATTCCCAAGACAAACCAAAAAACATAATTTTGAGACAGCCTGAGCTTTCAGATCAAAATAACTCTCCTACTGAGATAACATGAGGTAAATCCTATCTGTGCATCCACCATAACAATAGGGCAGCTACTTTGACCTTTGTGTCAACTAGCATCTTATCTATCCACAGGCCAGAACACACAACAAAGGCTAAATGGGAGGAGGGCCCAATTCAACTTTACTCATGTAAAAAAGGTTGCCAAAAAAAATATAATTGAAAAGGTGGCAATCAGTAAAATGAGAACCTTTATATTCACAATCACAATGCTCCTGTGATATTTGTTCTGGGCATGGCAAGTACAGAGAAACACAAATAGACTTATTTAAATTAAGTGGACATAGTTTTAAGAGCACGCAACTGCACGTGTCACAAATAGGATAACCAGCAAGAATGCCAACACGGCTCAGTAAAATGCTAGGTAATAGGCAGCACAGGATCTGAAAGTGGCAACAGCAGAATATAGGAAAACTGCAGTATAGACGTACAGCACACCTATCTACCTCAGCAGCATGATACATGGATTAACAATGCAAAGTATAAGAGAGGTTTTAGATTTAGAAGCTGGGTGGAAAGTTTCACTTCGGGAATAAGCACTAGCAATGAGGGCTTTAATATTGGCAAACACATGTCCAAAAAAAGAGTGGAAAGTAGCCTGCTTAGTTGGTTTGGACCTTTCATAAACAGGGGGATGTGTGAGTGAATATGTACTTAAGCCTTTACAATCCAATGATGCAGAGTGAAAACTAGTGACTATGACGCATTAGTCATTGGATCTGCCTTCCACTTCCAACTAGTCCCAAAATAGCATGTACGGCCATTCATAGTCATGATGACTACGATAGTGAGGTTGATGATGACGATCCTCCAGAAAACTACTGATGAGGTCTTACTGAGGTGATGCGACTAGTGCGCACGATGCAGCCACAGAGCTGCTCCCTTCGGATAGATAGAGGGCTGCGTAAGAGGATGCGAGGCAGCGCTCTGCTGATGTAACAATCTCATTCATTTCTAATGGCCCACAGTCATGACATTAAGCCCCAGGGTTTGAGGAGTGATTAGGTCATGAAATGTTTTTGGTTAAAAAAAATGTAAAAAGTAGTGCACACTTATAGGGAATATGATGCCATTTGAGAGCAAATTTGAGACCAATAAGTGCTTGTTTGTCTGCAAATAAGAGGTTTATTGTATTGTTGTTTTTTTAATCATAGGCTTAGACGTATGATTAGTATTCTTGGTTATGTCATGGTAGAGATACAGTGTGCCATTTTGAATATCATATGGTCTTCTCTTCTTTATTGGATGTTTCATTTGAAAGACATGCCTAATAACCCTGGGAGCATAGCCTCAAGGAAAATGCAACAAATCTACACCACACATGGCGGTTGCTCAAATGCAACAAACATGAAGATAACTGTCCTCTCAGACAACACTCGAAAACCGCCTCGCTGTTTTCCGTGTAAACAGATGTTTGGAAATCTGTTCACAGGATTTCACCTTTGATATGGAAACGTGAGCAACATGAGCGCTGGCGTGGAATGCCAAAATAAAGTTGTAGATTTAAAATGGAACACAACCACTGAACATATTCCTCTCTCAATTAATTATATTTCGAAGTTGAAGCTAAATGTATAGAAATAGTGGTCCTCTGAAAATAAGCCATGAAATATTTTGAAACTAAAAATCAGCTGTGTTTGTTCCGACCAGGCTCCCTGAGTGCATGTCCTCACTTCCTGTGGAAGAGTCCATTTCCTGTCTCCACTTCCTGGAATCGCGTTGAAGAGGGAAACACTAAACTTGTGTTTTCTGTTCTCCTTGTGTAACACAATAAGTAAGGGGCCAAATTGGTCTAATAATTGTCCTCTCTACCAGCATTCTGGCCATTCAAACTGTTCCCATGTGCACATCAAAGAATTTGCCTGTAGCCAAGAAATAGGCCAACAGTAGTTCATAGCCTACATTTAGTTGGCTGAGGAACACTGCACAGATACTGCTAGTATCTTTACCAACAAAAATCTGTTGTTTTCTGCCCATTGTAGCGAGCATATTATTACGTTCTCGCTTTTTTTTAAAGTGTAGCTACAACCATTTATGGTAATAGATTTCGTAATTAAACAAGCTTACAATGCAATGAAAAAGTGTAGTTACACAACTACTTAATGTGATACCTGTTTGTGCTGTCATTTGCATATCAACCATGGCCTCCACATCATCCTTACACATGATATTTCAACATTTATAAGACCTTATCAACAGCTATTTCACAATGACATCCTACAGCACATCAGACCGGCCCATGTCAGCATGATACTACAACATTATAGCCTTTAGTAGTGTCATGTACTGCAACATTATCTAACCACCATCACCCCGGTTAGATGAGTATGTTCCATAAGGTGTTGCCGTTTGATCATTAGATACAGAGCACCAAATTCCATAATAAATCTTAGGTTAAGCCTTTAAACAGTGTTCTCGGCTGTCCTCTCCGTCACCAGTCTGAGTCTGTTATGTCTAGATGTTTGGGCGGTGCCCTCGTGACTGGCTCTCATGCCAGCAGAACCAGCACATCACTTCCTGTCTGTGATGCCCACTCCAGGGTAACATGTCAGGTGACTGATGAAGGCCTAAGCAGGCCACAGTAGGGGCTAGCCTAAATATAGGAGGCCCACTCCTTCAGCCAGGCCTGTATATCACCCTCTCACCACAATGACCTCAGCCTGAAAGTTCCCTAGAAGTTCTGCACGCCTCTCTTGTTGCCTAGGTACAGCACAGAAACAAGAGTAGGGCCAGAAACAGTGTGAATAAAGAACACAACATAGGGAAGCAAGGACAGCTCGAGCTAGGTCCACTTTTCATCTGAGTGCCAATTAGAAGACGGATCGAAATAAAATATCGAGCCGAGGTGGAAATTAAAGGGCATGGGGAAACGGAATGGTATTCATCTGTGGCCAGCTATCCATCACTGACATGATTCAACTCTACCTACACCACTACTGGAGTAACACTTGGATGAAGTCCCTATTTCAATACCCATCTCCCTCCATCCGTATCTCAAACAACAAGACATGAGAATGGACGATGAGACACCAGGAAAAGAAGAAGTGCAAAATGAGTTGTTTTGCATCACACGCAGCCGAGAAAGGAGAAGAGCCAATCCTCAGCAGTGACAGCTATTTCGGTGTATGGGAAGGAAACAGAGCCTTCCAGTCGCCACAAAAAGGCTGGCGTGGGGGTACAGTTTACAAAACACACTTACTGTAAGCTGAATGGACACAGACAAAATAGAAGTACCAAAGAGGCTGTGCAAGGTGAACACCCAGCTATCACATTTGGTTCCTTGGAAGTTGTGGGAACATACGTTTTTGGTTTCCCATTGGTTCTGGGAACGAAGCCATAAGGTTCCTGACCAATAAAACTGAACGTTTTTTAAACGTTCTGAGAACAAAATGTTTTTGGGGGCCTGTTCTGGGAATGTACATTTTCATGTATAGTAGGGAGGTTCCTTTCACTGAATGTTTCAATAAGGGTTTTAATAACACTGCTAGCTTAGTTTGGATAACTGATTTCAACTCCAAACACAGATAAACATTTATTTGCTTATGCTTTAAAACATGCAAACACATTTATTTTTTTATTGTGGCATGGCATCAGTGAGATTCAAACATATGATATTCTGTTCACTATCCAAGGAATTAGCCCACTGCACCACCAGGATGGAGCTAGCCTGCCATGTTTTTTTGTGTTTTAAAAAAAACTAATACGAAGCTGTTCCTTTTAGTCTATTCAAACAGGCTCTGCTACCTTTCAAAAGAAATAAGCACTCATTAAGATCAGGTGTGGCCAATTAGTGGGCTCGGCCAACAGAGCTGCAGAAAATGTTATGCTGAAAGTACTGAACGTTTCTTAACATTCTCTGAACATTGACTTTAAACAGAACCACGTGGAAACCTGCTGAAAGTGTTATGCTGAAGAACCACGCTCTAAGAAACATATGGTTCTCAGAATGTTATGTGCTAGCTGGGCATAGAAGTGGCATGAGCTGGGCATCCTGCCAGACAGCACCCAGCCTGGGCAATGTCAGGGCACCATCGTGACAGACAGGGCAGTAAGAGGTATACAACCCAGGGCCGTGTGTTTGGCTTTCATGTGTCACAAACCTTTCCAACTGTCTGGGGGTTCTGTTTATCTTTACCCATTACTACGGGATAGGATCTGCTTCTATTGCAGAACAAGCTGGTCAACAATTCAATCACGCGGGACATACAGTAGATTAGCCTAATCACAACCTAAACATTTAATGTATTATAGAAATGGTCCACAAACACTCGATAGGGGGGAGTAACTGAGCCTTTCAGCGTTACCTCAACATTATTAAAGCCAACATGCAATGGATAGGCCGCCTCCTAATTTATCAAAAAAATTCACTGACAAATCCACACATTAACCTTTTCCAATATGATTTTAATTTTGACAGTTAGCCTGTGCTACTATAAACCTAACCCATAGCCTCCAGCTCTGAAAACCAAACAACCAAAAATGTGCTAGTGATAAAGTATAGCCTAGTGATGGCCAGTTAAATCAGTCCTATTGCTCTTGACTTAAGTTCCAGTCAATCATGTTAGGGGGTTCCCAGAGAACCTAAAACAGTATCCGGAATCATGTAGACCAAAGAGCAGCTATTTGATAGGTCTGGTATTATGTGTTCTCCAAAGGACAGTGTCTACCTGGGTCATGAAAACAACAATTAATCCTTATTTATCCACTGTAAATAATACAACAGATCTATCTATCTATCTTTCTGTATCAACAGATCTATCTATATCAAATGTGCCCATGCAATTCCCACCTGTCAAAAATACCCATTTGAATACAATAATTGATGACAAAGTTCTCAACACTTCAAAACATTGGCTGATCTTTAAAAAAAAAAGTTTAAACTAATTGGTCTTTTGACCAATCACATCAGCTATGAAACAGAGCTGACGTGAAAAGACCTTATGTGATTGGTCAAAAGGCCAATTAATAGAAAAAACATCCGAACTGTATTGTGGCTATTGTCTTCAAATGACCATATAATTCATTACTTAATTGGTTAATTGATTAAACACAATTTCCAGTGGCATGGGGTACACTATACCAACCTTCGATAAGCGGCGACTTGGAGAGAGCTCTTCTGTCCTCAGGGAATGATTCAACCAGTCTTTTGAACAATCTCCCAAAATCGGAATAACTCCTGTGCAAATACAAAACGTTTCTGTCTGACCACTCGGTTCTGATCTCGTAGAATTCTTCTTCCTCTCCTCGCTGATTTATGATCAGTCTCCGGATCCCGTTCACCCAGCAATCCTTGACAAACATGTTGACCAGAGACGTCCCCTCGAATATCGCCGATGCCATTCCTCAGCAGTCAGTCCAGCATTCTGAGAAGGAGTGGGACGTTGGAGTGAAGTCATGGACTTTGGAATAACATTGCCCACCCTGAACCGGGTAAAATAACAATTTCAAATAAATCATTAACTTGTAAGCATGTGGGGGGAAATGCTAATATAAGGAATAGTGGCCAAGACCACTTCAAAAACCTCCGTCATAACTCTAAAACCGTTACAATGTAGAAAACCAACAAAATTATTTCAGTTTCGCTTGCTCAGCCCATCACAGACGCAGTCTTAAACGTGGCACTGTCACCGCCTTCATAGTCATTAGTCACCACAGGGTAAGAAAATAATGAATTTTTACTTGATAATCCTCCCAGAATTCAAATGGACTCGAAAATAGCTATTTAGCTGTTGTTCAATAACAATGATTTATTTACTAGTCCACTTTAAGTTCAGGGTCACAGATGATGACGCCTTAAAACAGTTAGTTGCCCTTCACAAAATGTTAGTATATTGTTATTTTATCGTCTTACTGTTCTTCTACGAGTCTTCTGATTAACTTCATGCGTAGAACTGAATGCAAAAGAATTGCATATTCGATGTCCTGTTCTTCAAGGCTTTACTCCCCTGACAGTTTGTCGACGTTTGCCTTTAGAGGATGCATCTTGCACACTGATTCCAGAGTTGACGGCTTTTGTCGCTCAGGCGAAAAATATCCGTCGGTTTCCTCCCCTCGGAGAAGTTGACTCCTCTCTCCCTCCCCTCTTCTTCTTCCTCGCTCCTTGTCAACAGTGTGGATACTATGCAAGGAATGCAACTGCTCAAAGAGAGATCGAATTGTCCCTGTAAGCTGCCTAGGCTACTTCAAAACTTGCATACCTTTTCTTTCTGATGTACAGTTGTGTTCAGCAGTTATAGTATGTCAACCTGAACTCAGGGGTAGATGTAGTAACCCTCATGAAAAAGTACTACTGAACTACTACACAAGATCTACACAACCTACTGGTATTACTACTTGATTGCTGTTGAGATGTGTAGTAAACGAGTAGTGAGTTATGTGTTAATTTCAGTAGTGATGAGTGATAAATTGGGACGTTTCACTACTGGTGAACACTACATATTTCTTATTCAAATCGCTACATAATTCTCCCTTAATGACTACTGTGTAACTCCTGAGCTTTTGGGTATCTACAACTTAAAACCTACACAATTTCTACATGCTGAATGTAGAATGACCACAGTAATACCTACACAATTTCTACATGCTGAATGTATAATGACCACGTAATGCCTACACATTCCTGCATTATGCCAACTCAATCCCTCTTGAATTACTACTGCCATTTGTCTGTGTAGTGTTGTCACTACTGAATTACTCCTTATCCTTTTTCATTTCTGACATAAACACTTTTGAATTACTATTGAAAACGGACACATTTACTACCGTTTGCCTATTCAAAATCACAATTGACATCTTGTTTCCCTACTGTGTCACTACTAGACGAGTGCACCTGTTATTTCCTAAAGTTTCTAACTGTAGTAATCAAACAATCAATAACAAACATATACACATGCAATTGAATTAGTTTAAATTCAAATGAATTACATATTTGCACTTTTTTGTTTATCACTTTGAGGCCTCTTCATTCAGCTTTTACTTAACTATCTTCAGATCCTTTTTTGTGTTGCAGCCACTTTTCTCCACCACGTAACCTTTTAGAAAATAAAGACGAGCACCAGAGACAAACCAATTATAACCCATTATCAATCATCTGCTAACAGAGGTCACATAAGACAACACAGAAAAACATTTGATAAGCAATGTTAATGACCTCCAGTCTTATGTCGAGGGCCTCCTTGGCAACCGGTCAAAAGAGGTAAGTATGAACGTACTACTGTACATTTGCAAACAAGTACACATACAGTCCCTTCAGAAGGTATTCACACCCCTTGACTTTTTTCCAAATTCTGTTATGTTACAGCCTTTTTCTGTCACTGGCCTATACACAGTACCCCATAATGGAAAAGTGGAATTATGTTTAGACATTTTCGCAAATTAATTCCAAATGAAAAGCTGAAATGTCTTGAGTATTATGGCGAGCCTAAATAAGTTCAGAAGTGAACATGTGTTTAACTTCGTCACATAATAAGTTGCATGGACTCACTCTGTGTGCAATAATAGTGTTTAACATGATTTTTGAATGACTACCTCATCTCTGTACCCCAGACATACAATTATCTGTAAGGTCCCTCAGTCGAGCAGTATATTTCAAACAGATTCAACCACAAAGACCAGGGAGGTTTTCCAATGCATCGCAAAGAAGGGCACCTATTGGTAGGTGGGGGGGGGGGGAAATAAAACACATTAAATATCCCTTTGAACATGGTGAAGTTATTAATTACACTTTGGATGGTGTATCAATACACCCAGTCACTACAAAGATACAGGCATCCTTCCTAACGCAGTTGCCAGAGAGGAAGGAAACCGTTTAGGTATTTAACCATGAGGACAAAGATGACTTTAAAACAGTTAGAGTTTAATGGCTGTGGTATGAAAACTGAGGATTGATTAACATTGTACTGTAGTTACTCCACAATACTAACCTAATTGACAGAGTGAAAAGAAGGAAGCATGTACAGAATATGAATCTTCCAAAACAAACAACCTGTTTGCAACAAGGCCCTAAAGTAAGACTGCAAACAATTTGGTAAAGAAATTAACTTTTGTCCTGAATACAAAGTGTTATGTTTAGGGCAAATCCAATGCAACACATTGCTGAGTACCACTCTCCATATTTTCAAGCATAGTGGTGGCTGCATCATGTTATGGGTATGCTTGTAATCGTTAAGGACTGGGGAGTTTTACAGGATAAAAAATAAACAGAATGGAGCTAAGCACAGACATAATCCTAGAGGAAAACCTGGTCAAGTCTGCTTTTCCACCAGACACTGGAAGATTAATTCACATTTCAGCAGGACAAAACCTAAAACAGAAAGCCAAAGCTACACTGGAGGTGCTTACCAAGAAGACAGTGAATGTTTCTGACTGGCCGAGTTACAGTTTTGACTTTTGAAAAGCTATGGCAAGACTTAAAAATGGTTGTCTAGTAATGATCAACAACCAATTTTAGAGTCTTTACTATTATTCTACGATGTAGAAAATAGTAAAAAATAAAGAAAAATCCTGGAATGAGTAGGTGTGTCCAACCTTTTGACTGGTACTGTATATAAACGGCTAAACAGCGACATGAAAGTATCCACAAAACATAAAGGAAAGTTAAACTTACAGATGGTGCGGTGCCAGCACAAGGGCTACGAAAGACAGAACGATGAAGGATGGAAGATGATTACAAAAGCCTGTGTAGTAAAGCTGTAGTGTTTTGAGTACTTGCTGTATTTACTACCAACATCAGAAAGTAAAAATCTCAAACTGATTAATACTGGAAACCCTACCGTTTTCCTACTGAAAACTACAAAACTCTACTTGTGTATCTTGAGTAGTGCATAAACTGCACATTCACCATGCACTCCCTACAACTTTCTTCATAGTCACTACTGCACAAATGGGTTTTGTGTAGTAATTCAGTAGTACTTTGTCATGAGGGAACATATGAAACGTAAATCTATCTCCCTCCATTTAGTATGAGACACTATATATACAAAAGTATGAGGACACCCCTTCAAATGAGTGGATTTGGCTATTTCAGCCACACCCGTTGCTGACAGGTGTATAAAATCGAGCACACAGCCGTGCAAGCTCAATAGACAAACATTGACAGTAGAATGGCCCATACTGAAGAGCTCAGTGACTTTCAACATGGCACTGTCATAGGATGCCACCTTTCCAACAAGTCAGTTTGTAAAATTTCTCCCCTGCTAGAGCTGCCCCGGTCAACTGTAAGTGCTGTCTAGGAGCAGCATCAACGGCTCAGCCATGAAGTGGTAGGCCACACAACCTCACAGAATGGGACTGCCTAGTGCTGACGTGTATAAAAATAGTCTGTCCTCTACTGCAACACTCACTACTAAAATTCCAAACTGCCTCTGGAAGCAACGTCAGCGCAATAACTGTTCATCGGGAGTTCATGAAATGGGTTTCCATGGCCAAGCAGCCACACACAAGTCTAAGATCACCATGCGCAATGCCAAGCATCGGCTGGAGTGGTGTAAAGCTCGCCATCATTTGACTCTGGAGTAGTGGAAACGCGTTCTCTGGAGTGAGGAATCACGCTTCCGATGGACGAATCTAGGTTTGGCTGATGCCATTTAAAACACTACCTGCCAAATGCATAGTGCCAACTGTAAAGTTTGGTGGAGGAGGAATAATGGTCTGGAGTTGTTTTTCATGCTTCGGGCTAGGCCCCTTAGTTCAAAAGAAGGGAAATCTTAATGCTACAGCATACAATGACATTGTTGTCCATGACATGTTGTCCATAAAGAGATTCGAACACAAACCTTTGGGTTGCTAGATGTTCCTCCTTTTGTTTTTGCCTTAAGGGACCAGTTGAAATGTACACAATTGTTACCCTGGGAGGAAAATGGGGAAGGGTCATGCTTTTTAAATTTCAGTCAGGAGGAGGGTTTTAGTATTTTGAATTTAGTCCAGAGGAGGTCATGTCATTTTTTATCGATTTTAAATGTCATATTGCTCAAGGTTTGACAATTAGTTGCTTATTATATCTTGATGTGTGCCCGATGATGCCCCTCATCCCTGATTCTCTTCTGGGTGCGCAATATCAAGTGTGCCTAGTGTGGTCTCAATCAAATTATCCATAGCCTATACGGTAGGCCTAGGCTATACGAAGAGCATGCTCGGAGAAACTCAGGGCAAAGACATTATTTCCAAGAGAATGTACTTCCTTCCCAAGTTTTTGACCTGCTGGGAGGGTGTACCTGTATATAAAATGACGCTACACTGCAGTGGATAGGCATTCCCAATCATAAGCCCTGGCCTGCCCTGCTTTTGCTGATGTAAACCCTTTGTGCTGCCTAACCAATGACTGCTGTGTATGTAGCACTTCAGGAGGTGCATGGAAAAGGCCTATATGTTCTGTTTCGTTTGAGAGGGAGAACGCAAAGATGAGATAGAGGACCAGAGGTAAGCTGGCTATTGCTATAATTGATTATGATAAAAACAATATGTTTTGTGGCCCATAATGAAGCTATTTAAGTTATTAACCTCAGAATAAGCATATTCATGTAAGCTACGTATGCCTAGTTTGTTAATTTAGCCTAGCAGATGCTCTTATATTCCATGCCCTAATCACAGTCAACACAAATCTATTTTGTAAAAACAATATCATGGAATTAAATAGGATAACTAAGAGCTTATAGGCCTGCCGGATGACATGTGGCTGCTGTGTTAAACACCAAATGGCATTTTCTAAAATTCATTGATGATCATGTACTTCGGTTGTAACTGGTTAAATTGCTGTCAATGTTTACAGTTGACAGACAACTTTAGCACTGTTCCGAACTTAGACTATCCTCTTCTCTGATTCAGAGGGGTTGGGCTAAATGCAGAAGACACATTTCAGTTGAAGGCATTCAGTTGTACAACTGACTAGGTATCCCCATTTCCCTTTCCTTTCCCCTTTTTAACAATAGCCTGTATAGAAATCGAAACGTCTCCAGTGCTGCAGCATGCGCTCATTCGTTGTCATGCTCTGTTGTGGTATTAAAAAATTAGAGAAATGTAGCAATGCATAGTGGTGCGTTTTATAAACTTTATCGGACGGCAAATAAGCTATTTTAATAATGTAGATCTTTTGACCCCTACCTGTGTCTGCAGCGGTCTGCGAATCCACAACCTTCTGCCATGTAATGCTTACAAAACGAAGAACAGTTTCTAAAACAGAATATCTAAGGCTCTGCTCTGTCCTAGGAGTGAGGGTAAACAGTAGGCATGCTCTCTGCTATCCACTTGATGTTTTCATTATTATTTTAGGTATACGGGAGAGTCACTTGTTTTTTTTTCTTCTTCAAGCAATCAGGGAGGTTAGGTAAAACTATATTACTGAAGGGAGGGCCATCCATTTCAATTTCAGACATCTGTTTCTTTCAGGTATCTCTCATTAAAAATAATGTACAGTCCCTAACCTTCTGTCTTATGTAGGCCTAACCATACCATACCAAACGTAACATATCAAACTAATTTGAGTGCCCGGATTTCAGTTTACTATGTTACATCTAGACAATGAGTCCTGGCTGAGTACGTGTGTCAAATGTTCCCTTCTCTGACTTTTCTCATGACATGCAAACATCCCTTTTTATTTTTCATATGGATGTCCCCCTCCAATTTTGCATAATGCTGTTCCTTGCTAGTCTGTTGATTGTATTTTCAGTTTCAAACCCATCACAGCTTTTAACCCATCAGACAAAAAAAAAAAAGTGTCAACAGAACTGAGACGACTAACCCCCCCCAAAAGTCTGAGATGATAAGGTGATCAGACATGGAATATTCTGTAATAGAACAGTATCTCTGTCTCTGCAACATCAGATGGTGATAATGGCCCAGTACATGACAAATGAATAAAGTGCTCAGATACAGTGCTACCCGCAGACCTTTCGTTGTATGTGATGATGTTCGAACTTTGGCAAATGTTGTTTTCTTTAACCAAAGGATATCACTTGGGAGTAAAAAACAGAGACTGTAGAAGTGCTTTGTCATAAGGTTACAAAGAGGCCATGCATTCGAAATCGGTTGTCATGAATGCAGCAGCTAAATTACCACGTTTTAGGGATTCTCAGCTGGGCGCTTTCGTGAAGTTACCTCTGCAAGAGTGACTCAAAAGTTGTGGCTGTGTCCACTTTGACCCTAGCCTTGTGAAACCAGCCTGATCTCACAATTGCTATACTTGATCAGGCTAGTTTGACACCCAGTTTGTTTTTCATCAGTATTCATACAGTAATAGAAACATGTGCTTTATTTTGCAACTGTAGAATACAAATGAATGCCCACCTACAGGCCAAGAGAAGAAAGGAACTGTTCTACAGTAAGCTAGTTATCCCCTCTTCCAGAGAGTTATCCCCTCTTCCATGGCCCATTAACCACTACTATACAGCCCGGAAATGTTTTATTACTGAGTGCTTTAAGGAGTGGCTGGCTGGGTCCAGTCTACTGGTTCAGAGGAAAACCCATAACCATTCACCATAATGAGGATTGAGCTGTATTCTCAATGACTGTCTTCAGGCTATCACTGCTGGCAAACACTATTAATGACAATTGATTATACAAGAAATTACGAGTTAATTGCAAGTTGTAAAATATATGCTTACTCTATTGGTCACATAGTAACAGACACACACACAATACAAGATGGCATGCTTTAGTGAGAACAAGTATATGTATGACTGTGAATGTAGAAGACCATACGCATTTAAAACCGAGCTAGAGAACATTGAAAAAAGCAACTCCCATCTAATGTGCATGTAGAATCTCATGAAACGGAACAGATGTGGGGTGTAAAAGTGCACGTTTGCATGCTCACAACTTCCCTTGGAGCGGCACTCAATTGCACCTCTGTGGTTATTTCACCATCACCATGGATGTCAGGTACATCCCAAATGGCACCCTCTTCCCTATATAATGCACTACCGTAGGGTATAGGGTGCCATTTGGCACTGGAACGGAGGAAATGGGTCCAGTCAGGTGAGTATAATGTAGCGTGATGTTCCAGTGTGTCAAGCGCCACATAAAATGTTCTATCATAATGACTTTATCAGTCAAATTAACACAAGGAGGCCCTCTTTAACATAAGGCATCTTTATATCCAACTGTTCCTCAATGGACTTTCTACATTCTCTTTTATAGGTGGGGGACACATAAAGGATAACACTGTCTTATTAATATGTCCTTTAAAACAGGAAGAAAGGTTCTGGAAGAGAAAGACTCAGTGATTGTGGGACTTGCTTCTGCTTTCATGTTTTATGAAGTGTTAACTCCACCAACTAATCATTTGATAACTTGACTGGACAAAATGTTGTCATATGCGCTCTTGTATTGTATAGACATCTAACACATTATGAGTGTTGTTTAGTCACAGATTGGCATACAGCTTTATCATCCTGTGATAACTTTGGGGTAATGAAGTAGCGAGTCCTAGATCACCAAATACCTACTGTAAATGTAAAAAAAATGGCATCACTCTGTCCTCTCTACTGGGTCAAATGGACGCCAATGTTTTCCAGTAGCCTGTGAACGAATGGAGACGTGTCTGTTACAATATGGCAACACACACCAAAATGAAAAGCCATTGCCTATCTAAGCTTTTCTTTCCCATGTTATATTAACAAGGAGTAATCCTCCATGAAACCCACTGGTGTAATATTACAGATTTGTAATCAGTCCTTGCAGCATCTCAAAATAGACCCTTTCTCTCACTGGGGATCTGATGTGAATTATAAATCCTAAACTTGCGCTTACATGAGATAAATTATATCCATGGTAGCCTGCTCACAGAATACTAACAGGTACTTGTGTTGATGTGATGTATATCTAATAGGAGAAGGTGGATTCCTGAGACCTCTACTGCTGTGCTGATGTGTTAGCACAGTGCTGTGCTATAACTCAGTGTTAAGGCAAAATGATCATGGGGATATCCTTCATATTACGGATTACGGATAACACTGATGGAAAAAGGGCTTTAGAAATAAGCAACAAAAAAAGAAGCGTTCCTTTTTCAGGACACTGTCTTTCAAAGAGAATTCGTAAAAATCAAAGTAACTTCACAGATCTTCATTGTAAAAAGTCTAAATACTGTTTCAACACTGAACATGCACCTGTGGAACGGTCGTTAAGACACTAACAACTTACAGACGGTAGGCAGTTAAGGTCACAGTTATGAAAACTTTGAACACTAAAGAGGCCTTTCTACTGACTCTGAAAAACACCAAAAGAAAGATGCCCAGGGTCCCTGCTCATCTGCGTGAACGTGCCTTAGGCGTGCTGCAAGGAGGCATGAGGACTGCTGATGTGGTCAGGGCAATAAATTGCAATGTCCGTACCTTGAGGCACCTAAGACAGCGCTACAGGGAGACAGGATGGACAGCTGATCGTCCTCGCAGTGGCAGACCACGTGTAACCACACCTGCACAGGATCGATACATCCGAACATCACACCTGCGGGACAGGTACAGGATGGTAACAACAACTGCCCCGAGTTACACCAGGAAAGCACAATCCCTCCATCAGTGCTCAGACTGTTCGCTAAAGGCTGAGAGAGGCTGGACTGAGGGCTTGTAGGCCTGTTGTAAAGCAGATCCTCACCAGACATCACCGGCAACAACGTCGCCTATGGGCACAAACCCACCATCACTGGACCAGACATGACTGGCAAAAAAGTGCTCTTCTCTGACGAGTCGCTGTACACCGAGGCCTGTACTCTGGAGTGGGATCGATTTGGAGGTGGAGGGTCCATCATGGTCTGGGGCGGTGTGTCACAGCATCATCATGTCATTGCAGGCAATCTCAACGCTGTGCGTTACAGGGAAGACATCCTCCTCCCTCATGTGGTACCCTTCCTGCAGGCTCATCCTGACATGATCCTCCAGCATGATAATGCCACCAGCCATACTGCTCGTTCTGTGCGTGATTTCCTGCAAGACAGGAATGTCAGTGTTCTGCCATGGCCAGCGAACAGCCCGGATCTCAATCCCATTGAGCATGTCTGGGACCTGTTGGATCGGGGGGTGAGGGCTAGGGCCATTCCCCCCAGAAATGTCCAGGAACTTGCAGGTGTCTTGGTGGAAGAGTGGGCTAACATCTCACAGCAAGAACTGGCAAACCTGGTGCAGTCCATGCACTGCAGTACTTAGTAGTGCACTATTCCCTTTTGACCAGGGCCCATAAGGCAAGGTTTCGTGTCCCTTAAATTAGGTGACACCGGTGTGTTTCAGAGAGATAGATACTTGATTTGTCCTGTTGTTTTTAGGCCGAGTGGAACGTTTTATGGGAGCTCAGGTGGGATAATAGATTTGCCAACAGCTACCTATTCACTCCCGCACAGAGACATTGGTTAGCTCCAACCATCAGCCTCCCTGATACATTCTGTTGTTTACTATATAGCTTTTCATGAGTCATAACCACTGATGCATGTCAGTCTATGGTCCTAACCCTTCTAAAACACCGGCATCATTACTATAGGGATTTTCAAAGGGAGTAATATAGCTGTGAGAAACAGTTGGGAGTACAGCTGCTTTGACCAATAGGTTGAATCATCATCCAGTGGTAGGGATCTTTGCTGAGTAATTGTTATTTGCAGTGTGGTGATGTCTACTGTTTTTCTGTGCTCAAGCCATACGCTTCCAGTAACAGCATATCACACACACACACACACACACACACACACACACACATTTCCCAATAAATACCCTTTTTCTTATACAATAATAGGATCCCTCTGTTTGGAGCGAGGCCTTGCTCTGTCGTTGCGCTGCATTGACAGTGTCAGCAAATATCCCCTTTTCACTTAGGTGTAATTCCTTTGAAAAAGAAAACATCAAATTGAAAAATAAATCCCACTACTCATCCAGCGATGGTAGTATCAAGACAGAACCATGTTTATGTTCTAAGCACATTTGTCTCCTATTACAACACAGCCAGTGCCAAACCTGTGTGCATGTGCGTTTGTTTGGAAAGGGGGTGCTTGAAGTTTGGTGAGGGGTTTTGGCGGCAGGGGAAGAGATGAATGCCTGCTTCACCACCAAAGAGGGGGAGGATGGGAGGATTCTATGATCCTTTGCCAAAGCACCATTAAAATAATATTTGAGATTTTCCACAAACCACAAAGTTCTGCTAGTCACATGGATGATTTGTCAAGTGTCACGGTGTGGTCTTAGCAGAATGAACACAGCACGGCCATTACCAACAGTTTCAAATAGTTTCAAATCTCAAATCAAGTTTTAGCCACAATGCATTTCATTGGAGCTCCATGTTTAAAAAAAAAAAAGAAGAAAGAAAAAAAGAAAAAAAAGAAGTGAAACAGCCAATCCAACGTCAGTCTCCTTCTGTCCTGTTTCTTCAGACCTAGATCTACCAAAAGTAAAACGGTATTCAGCACAGCTCAGGTGGTGGTGGACATTACCCTCTTGTTTGCAGCACCCTGCAGGACTCGGCTTCAATACAGTTTAGGCCTTTTTTTTCCTTCTTTTTTTACGACTCCTACAAAAGTGCAGACACACACAAAATGAAGACACCTGCAGCTACTCCTGTTCTCTAATCCTTCACACACTACCGCCCAGGATTTTAAACAGCAGCCACACCCTGGAGAATTCTGGGTGAGAATTCTGGGTGGGTGTGAACAGAGTGGGCCTCTAGTCAAACGCAGACTGACCGACTACCCTTTTGCATGTGGACAACTTCATGTGTGCGGTATCTTTTAATCAGTCTGTCTGGATGTGTATTGTCTTTCTACATTTTTCTAATTGACAGTAAAAAAAATAACAACCGTTAGGTATTTTAGATAAATGATGGTTGATCAACTTCTGCTCAGACTCGTATGGTTAGGAATCTTATTGAAGCTTGAGCACTTCTGCCAGTGCATAGGGTAAAAAGCCATCGGAATGGGCTGCACTTCTCCCCTTTAATCAAACTATATTTCACTTTGTCTCAGGCCCAACAGTCCCTTTGAGCATGCTGTAACTCTTCCGCAAGGACGCAGATGTTTAGTGTGTCTGTGCACGGATGCGATGCCATGCAAGTTTGTGTGTTTGCGTCAATATGCGTCCCACCGGAGGAAACTGCCTGGCTGGCGATGTTTAACATGATAAAGTATTGCAATTCTTTACTGATAACACTAGCAATAAACCTAGAGAATTGCCCCCCTAAGTCATTAAGGGTGTCCAACCTCCACAGCAAATCGGGCTGGCATATGAATCTGAGTCTGCTTTCCCACATCTTCCCTCGGATTCAACCATAAATCCCAGCCTCCGACAAGGCCATATGCTTGGGGCGTGCTTCCAATACTGCTCCCCCTAACCCCTGCAAATCCTCCACCGACCCCTCCCCTCGCACAAACCAAACAGAGGAATGCCATAAAACTACAATGGGGGAAAAAGGAGTGAAAAAACAAACTAAAAGACAAAGGGACAGAGGCATCTGTCAGGGAACAAAGAACATCTGCGTCGCTGGAGTCACTCAATGACAGGCGATGTGGCCCTAGTGGGCCAGAGCCATTACCTCCTCACAAACTCGTTCACCAGGAGGAAGTCATCTGGAGCTGGAGCCATAACTCTGACCCATCCACACTCCCAGACAAAGCCCAGTGAAAAGCAGAGGGGCAGGGGAGACGGTACGCTAGCTAAAGGGCCTGAGTGTTTTTAACTGACCCGGTAATGGACTGTGGTCGCCATCAAGGAGCATCTGCTGGAGTCCATGTTTTATGGTCATATTGTGTCTCCGCTGAAGCAGAGAGAGTAAAGGCTCCTGACTCCTGTAAAAGGATGAGCCCTGAAGTCCGCTTGCGATATTTCAGCTCAATGACAAACCAACTTTGAAAGGCCCCTGAGCTTATTGTGGCGGCCGACTGCTTCACTTCTCTCTCTGACCCACAACTTTCTTTTACACAAGAATACCACTGATATGATTGTCTACCCACCATGGACCATAGTAAAATAAAATGTTACTGTATGGCTGTGGCAGGTCTTGTTGGTTTCAAACCCGGGTCTGTACTGATAGATCTTGTGAGTGTGACCAACATAGCAGAGAGGAGGGTTTGTAGTGTGGGTTGTTTGTGGGACGTGTGGGCGGCAGGCGGAGGAGGATCCTCTTTATTGTAAAGACGAGCTATTACTTACACCACATTTCCATTAAGGATGTTAGGTAAAGAAGGCGGTGGAATAAGCTAGCTGACAATTATTTTTATATCAGGTTGAGTATATCTCCATATCCACAGATCCTACATATGCTCATTTCACATACAGTATGAGTGACATAAATGTGTTATCACAGGTCCATTTCGCAATTAAAAATTAACTGCACCCATAACCTAATAGGAAAGGGTCGGGGGACGCATAAAGAAAACTCTTTAATTGAGACAATGGAAACAACTCCAAAGTCAAAATCAAATATGGAGGATGAGGACCACATAGACTCATTCACAGCCTTACTGTAAGTCATATACAGCCACCTCCAATAACAGATACTCCAGTCTGCTCTGAGTCCACACTGGGCCGTAGGGGAGGGCAGACAGCATACAGCCTACGTAGGCCCGGGTCTGTGATTTAGTGGGCATGGTGGGAAAGGGGCCTCCACTAATGGAATATCTAATGTCTGCACGGCCGACACTTTAATCTCTGGTGAGACCGGAGGTCCGCACATTTACTGAATAAATCAGAGACGACGGGGAGCTCAGAGTAAACCCGCGCCGGCCGTAAGTTACGATCTGCAACCTCTCTTCCATGAAAAACACTGGAGGAATCTCTGCGTCCCAAATGGCACCCTATTCTCTATATAGTGCACTACTTTTGACCAAGGCCCACAGAACTCTGGTCAAAGGTAGTGCACTACTTAGCAAATAGTGTGCCATTTTGGATGCTACCTTAGACTTGGCTGTGATGCATCATACAGTGGAGGGAACCATTGAGGTTGTCTGAGCTGAGACAGGCCAGGATCCAGCAGACATTCTGCTATCCTCCTGTAGGAATAGTGAAGGGAGACACTAGACAGTCAGAAGAAAGATACCTTTTCCACATATATTTTGTTTACTGGTTTTGAGGGAGACAGTAATAAGCAGTCATGTTGAACAGTCATGTTGCACAGGACTCCCAAATGGAACCCTATTCCTACAGTGCTGCCCTACTTTTGACCAGAGCCCTATAGAGAATTGGGTGCCATTTGGGACTCAGGCTCTAACCTCTTTGTTCCCTGTGGTTACAAGACAAAATTCCCAAACAATCAATACTCCAACAAAACAGAAAGCAAAGTTCCATAAGCCAATCAGTGTGTCTGCACTCACAAAGATCCTCCCATTCAGTTCTGCCAGGTCACATTGAACCAGGTATGTGATCAAGAGTAAATATTCAGAGAGAGGATATGTGATACCAATCAGGCCCTCATGGAATGGAGTTGCCCATCCCTGTTCTGTAGACAGGTGTGTGCCGTTCCAAATCATGTCCAATCAATTGAATTTACCACATGTCCAATCAAGCTGTAGAAACATCTCAAGGATGATCAATGGAAACAGGATGCACCTGAACTAAATGTAAAGTCTCAAAGCAAAGGGTCTGAATACTTATGTAAATAAGGTATTTCTGTTTTGTATTTTTAATAAATTAGCTAACTTTTCTAAAAACTTTTTTTTTTTTTTGCTTAGTCATTTGAGGATTTTGTGTGTAGATTGATGAGGAAATGTGGAAAAATGGAATGGGTCTGAATCCTTTCCAAACTCTGAAAACATTACATTTGCCTCTGGCACGTCTTCCATTTGCCAGGTTGTGAACTTTTATGTTTCTGTGTTACCACTCTGCAAGGGACTTCCATGTTGCAATGCAGAACAACTCGAGGATGCTTCCAAAATAACACCATTTATGGCTACAAACTAAAATGCCACGTGCAGACAAATCTTGCAGGCTACTTTTTGAATGTCTTTAGTTACTCTACCAATGGTCATGTGCTGGAAGCAAGCTACACTAAATGTGGACAACTGCTAGTCGAACATCTCATTCCAAAATCATGGGCATTAATGTGGAGTTGGTCCTCTCTGCTGCTATAACAGCCTCCACTCTTCTGGGAAGGCTTTCCACTAGACGTTGGAACATTTCTGCTGGGACTTGCTTCCATTCAGCCACGAGCATTAGTGAGGTCGGCACTGATTAGGCCTGGATCGCAGTCGGCGGTCTAATTCATCCCAATAGTGTTTGATGGGGTTGAAGTCAGGGCTCTGTGCAGGCCAGTCAATCCTTCTACCCTGATTTCCGACAAAGCACTCCATCCGACCCTTGGCATTGTGCATGGTGATCTTAGGCTTGTGTGCGGCTGCTCGGCCATTGAAACCCATTTCATGAAGATCCCGACGAACAGTTCTTGTGCTGCCTTTGCTTCCAGAGGTTGCAACCGAGGACAGATGATTTTTATGCGCTACACGCTTCGGCAATTGGCAGTCCCGTTCTGTGAGCTTGTGTGGCCTACAACTTTGCGGCCGAGCTGTTGTTGCTCCTAGTCATTTCCACTTCACAATAACGATAACAATCCTTACAGTTGACCGGGGAAGCTCTAGCAGGGCAGAAATGAGATGAACTGACTTGTTGGAAAGGCGGCATGCTATGATGGTGCCACATTGAAAGTCAATGAGCTCTTCAGTAAGGCCATTCTACTGCAAATGTTTGTCTATGGAGATTGCATGGCTGTGTTCTCGATTTTACACAGTTGTCAGCAACGGGGTGGCACGTAGCCTAGTGGTTAGAGTGTTGGACTAGTAACCGAAAGGTTGCAAGATCGAATCCCGAGCTGACAAGGTAAAAATCTGTCGTTCTGCCCCTGAACAAGGCAGTTAACCCACTGTTCCTAGGCCGTCATTGAAAATAAGAATTTGTTCTTAACTGACTTGCCTAGTTAAATAAAGGTAAAAAAAAACGAGTGTGGCTGAAATAGCCAAATCCACTAATTTGAATGGGTGTCCACATACTTTTGTATATTTAGTGTATCTATCAATCCGGTGCTGCATAAAGATCTTTATAAAATGTGTTATGCTAAAATGTGGTTTCCTTGGTCTGTACTTTCCCTTCACAGAGCCAATGACTGCCTGTCTTTCTCTAGTACAGCAGCATTACGACTGAAATGTCTGACATGACGGTTCTCATTGAAAATGTGATGGAGTGAAATAGGTTTCATGACAGCACGAAATGCCATTACCCATGTTCAACTTGAATGTGCCATCTTCACTTTCTATTTGTGAATATGAAGTGAATAGGGCTTAGGCTGCCTTCTGGCCCATACGACCAAGGTGTAATGGGGTGCTCTTCTCATTATGAATACAGTGTAAATTAAAACTGTCTTGTACAGTACAAATCACAACAAGATGCCCGACATCTAGTTATTCTTATTGTGTTATTTTTTATTATTACTTTTTATTTTAGCCTACTTGGTAAATATTTTCTTCTTCTTAAACTGCACTGTAGGTTAAGGGCTTGTAAGTAAGCATTTCAATTTTTACAGTTGGACTTTTGCCTATGTAGATACATTGAAACAATGCACTCTATTTATTTAGACTATAAATACAAATGTTGCACAAATTCATTGAGAAAGTGGAAGAAGCTTTGGATGGTGGGGGTGGAGGATGAATGATGCCATTCATCATCATCTTGGGACTTGTGGGGGGTGAACAGCTCTGTGATATTTCCCTCATGCTTAAAAACTGACCGGGAGAGGGGAATTTTGCATGCGCTACAGACTGCTATATCGGTCCTCTAATACAGGATTAGTAAAGGGGGGGAATCCCAAGGTAAAATTATATCTATTTTTTATTCTGATTTTTCAAGGTCAGAACCTCTACTTCCCGCGGCTATGGGTATACAGGTCTAAAATCTTTACAGACTGTAACTGTACTGTGAAGAGGTAAAGAAAACGCTTACTTCTATGGTAATCTTGTTCTGCTCTTTTAGGGTGATGTTAGTTCAGAGAGGCTGTAAAACATACATTTTTATTTTTTCAGAGAGGCTGTAAGAGAGAAGGAACTTTCGAAAGTGATTGTGAGTGACAGAATCCCCAGTGGAGGGAGTGCCTGAGAATACCCTGGTTTTAGGTTTTGCTTTTAAACTATGAATAGCTGGGAATAGACCAACACTTGTCTAGAAATTTTACCAGCCACTTTCCCCTTGCCACTGTCAGCATTCTCTCAAACATCACTGTCCCCTAGTGGACAAAAATATACTTTTAGCGATTTCAGTCAACCCAGTACGTCGCGGCTGCTGTAGAGGGCAGAAGTACAGTTTTTTTGCAGTTCTGTGTACTGTGTACAATACATTGAAGGAAGAAACACCCCGGCTGAGAAATGGCCGATGTAGAGATGGATATCGCGTCTAGCAGAATGAATAACGGAAACGAGCACGTGTAAGACATTTTAGAAGATTAGACGACCATGCAACTTATTTGTAGTACTTTCACCCGATTCAGTGCTTTTGGCAAGTCGACGTTGTCGTCGGTGTATCTGTTTTCTGCAGCGTTGAAACAGTATCAGGCTAGCTAAATAGAGCTAGCCAGCTAACTCTTAGCTATCCCAGTGTTCGAAAGGCTTTGCTGACATGTTTAAATGTTTTCTATAGCGAAACCATACCATAAACCAATCAAACCCGAGTGTCCTAAAATGCAACTTAACATTCTAGTTAACTCGCTAACTATCTGGCTAGCTATGCTTATTGCATACGTAGCGAAGAAGCTAACGTAGCAAGCTAGCCATTGTTTGCTACCGTGGCTTGCTAGCGCGTTAGCTAGCGGTCAGCTAACTAGCTGACTTGGCGGTCAAGTCGGGAAGCAAGGATAGCTAGCAGTTAGAGATTTTGTTTGCTGTGTTTTAAAGTCATATTTTGGACAATTCATGTTGTAGCTAGCCAAGTTACAAAAAAATGGTTTGGTTTAAATTATATATTTTACCAATCTTTGTACCTTAGGAAAGAAGATTTGGAGAGCCATGACAAGAGTGGGAGTGAGGAGGAGAGTGGTGAGAATTCAGAAGAAGAAGAAGAGCGGGAGGAGAAAGAAGTCGGGGAGGGAGAAGCAGAAACTAACGGAGAAAAGACAGCGAAGGTGTCCAAACATCACAGCAGTGGCAGCAAACACAAGAAGAAGAAACACAAACACCGCAGCAAGCACAAAAAACACAAGCACGCGTCCGAAGAGGACAAGGACCGAAAGCGCAAACATCGACACAAACACAAGAAACACAAACGTAAAGATGGCTCCTCTTCTTCTGCCCCTGGCATCAACAGCGCCTCCAGCCAGAGAAAGACTCACATCTCCCCCTCATCTGACGACAAGGCCTTATTGGAGGAGTTGGAGAAACAGAGGGCCATGATTAAAGCTGAGCTGGACAGCCAGGTGATGGAGGGGGGTAAGGTGCAGTCAGGCATGGGCCTCATCCTACAGGGTTATAACTCTGGCTCTGAGGAGGGAGACGGAGAGGGCAGGGTCCGGAACGGGGAGCAGCGTCAGAAGGGCAGTATGGGGAAACCCCCCTCCCCTAGGGGTAGGAGTGGTAAAGCCAGACGGGACTCCACAGAAGCCAGCAAGTCCAGCTCTAAGCGCCACAGTCGGAGCAAGTCCAAGGAGAGGACAGGCAAGGAATCCAAGTCGGACAAAACAACCAAAGTCAGCAAAGATGTGGCCGCCAAAGGCCGTGGCCGCAGCAAATCAAAAGAGAGGAAGCGTTCCCAAAGCGGGGGCAGGTCCAAAGAGAGAAACAAGAAGTCTCCTTCCCCCTCCAGCAGGAGGGCAGAGCAGAGGAGCGGCCGATCAGACAAACGCTCTTCGCCCCAGCCTGACGACAGACCAAACACGGAGCGTGGCAGCCGGAGGTCCAGATCACGGGAGCGTCCAGGGCGGTCGGAGTCAGAAAGAGAGCGAGACAAGAGGCCGACAAAGTCACCTTCCAAGGATGCTTCGTCAGGGAAAGAGAACCGCTCTCCCCACAGGCGAGGAGGAGGAGTGGCCATTAGCCCCTCGAGGAGACGCAGCGCCTCCCCACGCCCCACCAGAGACTCCCAGCAGGCATCCGCTTCAGCTTCCACCTCCAAACAGGGCTCTCCTTCCAGATCAGCCAGGTCCCCAGCAAGGAGAGGCCGCAGTCGCTCCCCAGATGCCAGGAGGAGGGATGCTGATAGACCGGGCTCCTCACCACTCCGGTCTGTTTACTATGGATTAACCTGCAGTCCACCCCCTTATTGTCCTATACCAAACAACAGTAGTGGTCTGTACATGGCATGGGCAACTATTTGAGGGCGCATACTGTTTTAGGATGGGGCATTAAGAATGTGCTGCTATCCACCACTGATCTTCTAAACTTTATATTCTCTCCCACAGAAAGCGAATACGCCCAGAAGCAGGGCCAGGGGGTAGAGCGAGGTCACGGGAGACCAGCCCCAGAGGTGCTCCCCAACGTCGCAGGATGAGCCGCTCACCCTTCAGAAGAAGGTCCCCCTCGCCCTTCCGAAGACGGAGCAGGTCTCCAATGAGACGCAGGTGAGATGGGACAAGCTGAAACTTGTGGATGTGCTGAGCCAAATTAAATCTGCAGGGGCTTCTTCAAGCCTCCAGAAGTTAAGATGATGCCTGTAAGTAATTGCTTTTGCAAAAGCTAACATGCTGACCACACCGCTCGCGTTGCGTGCACTGCAAAATAAATGTACACATACATGTTATTCAATCATTGCACCCACACTGCTTGCGCGTGCCAATGAGCGTCTGCGTTGCCAAGCGCTAAAATAGAAGTCAGTTCTATTTGGGACGCTGAACGTGGTGCAAGTCCTGCCTCTCCCATCCCCTCATTGGTTTATAGAAGCAGATACCTACGTGCCATCTTGTCATTGGTTATACCCACATGGGTGATTAAAAAATTAACTTCGGTCAGTATGTCATGGTAATACACCTATGAAAGTTAGATGCCAAGTCCAAAGAAGAAAAAGCCTGGAAGGAGGAGCGATGACTAGAAACGATTCTGTTGACCGTTTTACAGTTGAATTCAGAAGTTTACATACACTTAACAAATTGTTCAACCACTCCACAAATTTCTTGTTAGCAAACTATAGTTTTGGCAAGTCGGTTAGGACATCTACCTTGTGCATAACACAAGTAATTCTTCCAACAATTGTTTACAGACAGATTATTTCACTTATGATTCACTGTATCACAATTCCAGTGGGTCAGAAGTTTACATACACTAAGTTGACTGTGCCTTTAAACAGCTTGGAACATTCCAGAAAATTATGTCATGGCTTTAGAAGCTTCTGATAGGCTAATTGACATAATTTGAGACAATTGGAGGTGTACCTGTGGATGTATTTCAAGGCCTACCTTCAAACTCGGTGCCTCTTTGCTTGACATCATGGGAAGTTCAAAAGAAATCTGCCAAGACCTCAGAAAAAATATTGTAGACTTCCACAAGTCTGGTTCATCCTTGGGAGCAATTTCCAAATGCCTGAAGGTACCACTTTCATCTGTACAATCAAGTATAAACACCATGGGACCACGCAGTCGTCATACCGCTCAGGAAGGAGACGCGTTCTGTCTCCTAGAGATTAACGTACTTTGGTGCGAAAAGTGTAAATCAATCCCAGAACAACAGCAAAGGATCTTGTGAAGATGCTGGAGGAAACAGGTACAAAAGTATCTATAGCCACAGTAAAACAAGTCCTATATTGACAACCTGAAAGGCCTCTCAGCAAGGAAGAAGCCACCGCTCCAGAACCGCTATAAAAAGCCAGACTACAGTTTGCAGCTGCACATGGGGACAAAGATCGTACTTTTTGGAGAAATGTCCTCTGGTCTGATGAAACAAAAATATAACTGTTTGTCCATAATGACCATCGTTATGTTTGGAGGGGAAAGGGGAGGCTAGCAAGCCGTAGAACACCATCCCAACTGTAAAGCACGAGGGTGGCAGCATCATGTTGTTGAGGTGCTTTGCTGCAGGAGGGACTGGTGCACTTCACAAAATAGATGGCATCATGAGGTGGGAAAATTATGTGGATATATTGAAGCAACATCTCAAGACACCAGTCAGGAAAGTTAAAGCTTGGTTGCAAATGGGTCTTCCAAATGGACAATGACCGCAAGCATACTTCCAAAGCTGTGGCAAAATGGCTTAAGGACAACAAGGTCAAGGTATTGGAGTAGCCATCACAAAGTCCTGACCTCAATCCTATAGAACATTTGTGGGCAGAACTGGAAAAAGCGTGTGTGAGCAAGGAGGTCTACAAACCTGACTTAATTACACCAGTTCTGTCAGGAGGAATGGGCTGATATTCACCCAACTTATTGTGGGAAGCTTGAGGAAGGCTACCCAAAACGTTTGACCCAAGTTGAACGATTTAAAGGCAATGCTACCAAATACTAATTGAGTGTATGTAAACTTATGATCCACTGGGAATGTGATGAAAGAAATAAAAGCTGAAATAAATAATTCTCTATTCTGACATTTCACATTCTTAAAATAGTGGTCATCCTATCTGACGTAAGACAGGGATTTTTTACTCTGATTAAATTCAGGAATTGTGAAAAACTGAGTTTAAATGTATTTGGCTAAGGTGTATGTAAACTACAACTGTATGTGTGAATTAATTGTCGGAGTAGAGGTAAAATGACTCAACGTCATTCCAAGGACAAATTAGCTAGCAACAGCAAGCTAGCTAAATAGGACAAATTAGCTTGTAACTGCAAGCTAGCTAGCCATAAATGTTTAATGATTTTCGACCTGTCCCCAAATAAATATAATTGGCCCAAATAAATATAATTGGTTCAGAGTTTGTCTTGATATTTGAACCTGCATGTCGTGATTGTTTGGTGTGGGGGGGACAAAATCAATTTGCGCACATCCGTTTTTGGGTACGGTGTAATGGGGATCCTAATAAAATACTAATAGTACAATATTGTATTACTTTTACAGATACTGGATCTGTGTAGCTAGTTGCAATTATTGTCATCAAATAGGCAGGCAATGCTGTCTGTTAAGTTCATGTTTTGAATATCCCTATATTTCTGTTGTTACGGGGTTATCACTCTGTTATTAGGGCATCTGCGCAGGAGTCTCGGAGTAGATGAACCTGGCCTGAGTGCAATGGCAACCATGTAGTGTGCTATTATGGCTTAGTAAACGTTGTTTAACTGGAACCTTGTCGTTGTGTCATTTCGAGTTAACATTGGTAGCAGAGGATGGCTAATAACTACAATGTGCTACCTCGGTTCGACAAGAAGAGGTTGTATGAAAGATGGAAACATTAACTTGGAATCTGGACATGAGTTACTAATCTGGACGAGAAAAAGCAAGCACTTGCGGTGGTATTATCGCTCGAGGGAAGAGCGAGAGATACAGCACTGGAAATATCCGTTGGATTTGAACAAGGATGACGGTATTGGAACTTTGATTAGAGCAGTGGATTCTGTGTTTCTTAAAGAAGAGGGAGACCGTAACCATGACAGTGTTACTAGAGATATTTCGGTTGCAGTGACAGACTACATAATTGATTTCCAACAGAGGTACAATAAGATGCGCAAGTACGACATGGTTCTCCCGGATGCAGTGTTAGCTTTCAAGTTTCTAGATACTGCCTGTCTGGATGGTGGGGAGAAACAGTTGGCTTTGACTGCTTGTACCGTGGTGACTTTTGCGCCAATGAAGTCGGCACTAAAAATACTTTTGGGTGAAAAGACGTCAGTCGCGCCAATAACAGATGGAATGCAAGTGAGTGATGCAGCATATTACACAGAGGCAGAGTAAAGGTGCCAACAACCAGAAGAGGGCGCCATTGCCCGGAACAAATCCACTAGACAAATATGGAAGGAGATCAAAATGTGCCATTTGTCAAAGCACTTACCATTGGGTTAGACTGTCCTCATAAAAAATGAACAAGTTAAACAGAGGAAAATGTATACAGAGAGAGCAGTGTAACATTACACTGTTTTCAAACAAATCTGATGCTGAGATCTTTATAGTTGAATCCTTAGGATTGTGATCGTCCATTCTAACAAGAGTTAAGATACCAGCAAAAATTGGTCAGACTGTCACCTTGAAACAGAGGTGGTCCCTACAGATATCCCCTTACTATTAAGCAAAGCTTCCTCAAGAAGGCAGGGGCTATACTAGACATAAAAAATGACAAGGCATTGATGATTAAACAACCAGTGACCCTTGAACTTACTACCTCATGCCACTATTGTGTAAACATTTTAGACAAAGACATCACACATGTAAAAATGAGATTCTGACAGACACAGAGCACACAGAGATTCTGACAGTCAGAGAACATGAACACAAAAGAAAAACAAAGTATTGTTAAATACATGGACAGAGAAAGTGGTATTCCACATACAGCAACCGTCATTGGACGAGCAGGAAAAGCCAAAGGAAAACACCAGAACTGGTACAACTTGCAGTACTCTGACCCAGCTACACTTTCTGGTACAACAGGGTCAGTTGATCTGTCACTTGTAGATAATCACAGAATTGAACCAATGGAAAAGCGAGAAAAAACAGGAATGACATTCAAAATGATGTACTTGAAACAAGGATGTGTCATTTGACTCAGCTAAGCTAGATGAGCTCAGTAATTGGAGGAAAAATTGAGTGTTTGAGGAAGTCAAAGACATTGGTCAAAAATGTGTCTCAAGAAGGTGGGTGTGTAAGAATCTTTAACTGGAATAGTGCCAAAAGCACGTCTAGTGGTTAGAGGTTTTTAGGCGCTGGCTGCTAAAGAACTCCCAAAAGACTCGCTGACGTGCCTCAGAGTCACTCAGATTGCTGATGACAGTGATCTGCCAGAAAAAATGGAATCTTCACTCCATAGACATCAAATCTGCATTTTTGCAGGGAACAGAGCTGTCAAGGGACATTTACATCTGACCTCCGCCTGAAGCTAAGAGTGAAGGAACACTGTGGAAACTAAAAAAGTGTGTGTATGGCCTGGTAGATGCATCACTCTACTGGTACAGCAAAGTCAAGGCAACAATCCTGAGTACAAGTGGATCCTGCAGTCTTCTATTGGCTTGATCAATGTGACTGGAGTACTTGCCTGTCATGTTGATGACTTCATCTAGGGTGGCTCACAGACCTTTGCTACAACTGTGATTCCACACCTCAAAGCTGTTTTTTCCAGGTCGGCCATGAGGAGCATGATCATTTTTATGTTGGCATAGAGTTTATTACAGTTGATGGAACAGTACCAATGTAACAGGAAAGCTATTTCAAGAATCTTCAACCTATCCACATGGATTCAAGAGCCGTACAAAGGAATTCCCCTCTCTGTGGAATTGAAGCTGATTAATTGAGGTCAAAGATGGGTCAAATTCTATGGGTTGCTAGACAGAGTAGACCTGATGTAAATGCTTGATGGCTGCAACTTGGCATCCAACACAAAACACGCCGCTGTACAAACCATTCATGAGGCAAACAAAGTTGTTCGTAAACTGAAATCACAACAGGTGACTAAAGTTTCAGCATGTTGGAAAAGATGACTCTCTGAAACAAGTTGTCTTCAGTGATGCTTCCCTAGGGAACCTTACAGATGGAGGCACACAAGGTGGACACCTAATCGTGTAAAGGGGTGAAGGAGGAAGATTATCATCTGTTGGCAGTCAAAAAGGATCAGATGAGTTGTCCGAAGCACGCTTGCAGGAGAAACACTTGCTCTTGCGGATGGATTTGACAATGCTATCTTTCTTGCAACTCTGTTCTCAGAGTTTACCACTGGTGAGACAAAACGGCATATTCTACCTGTAGTCTATGTCACTGACAACTACTTCTTAGTTGATGCTGTGAAGTCAACCAAGTCTGTCAAGGAGAAAATACTTTGTCTTGAGATTAGCAGCATCAAGGAACTTATTTGTGGTCGACCACAAAGTAACAGCTTGCTGACTGTCTGACTAAAAAGGAGCATCCAGTCTTGCTCCTACAGGCTCACAGTAATGGAAAGTGGCAGCGTGAGTAATACAAAAAAAAACTGTCACACAACCCATTTGTAATGAGGGACTTGAATAATACTTGGACATTTATGTTGTTGAAGTTTTCTGTAAAAAAAAAGTGTGAGACTGTGAAGTTCATGTTTTTAAGTATCCCTATTTTTCTGTTATAACGGGGCTATCACTCTGTTATTCAGGCGCCTGCGCAGGAGTCTCGGGGTAGATGAACCTGGCCTGAGTGCAATGGCAAACATGTAGTGTGCGAATACGGTTTAGTAAACGTTGTTAAACTGGAACCTTGTCGTTGTGTCATTTTGAGTTAACACTGTCATGGTAGTGGTAAGATGGTTTCCTTACAGATTATGTCTGGTTCTAGTGATGAAGCTTTGGTGATGTCGGAGTATGAGGCTCATTGGCCAAGGTTGTCTAAATATTTTCTATGTTGTGCGCTGCAGGTCGCCGGAAAGAGACAGATACGGCCGTCTCAGACAGTACGGCCGGCGCTCCAACTCCCGGGACCGGGACAGGAGGAGGAGACATGGCCGGGACGAGGACAAGTTCAAGGGCAGCCTCTCTGAGGGCATGAAGGCCGACAAGGAGTCCTCCGAGGAGGAAGTGTGAGTAGAGGGTGAACACCCACACACAAACAGACAAATGCTACACTGCAATATGGTAATTATCTGGGTGATTATGTGTTTTTGTAAGTGGGTTAATTTTGTTACCAGGCTTGAGGACTTTGACGGTGAGGAGGTGGATGAAGAGGCCATCATAGAGCAGCGCCGGCAGCAGCGCCTGGCTATCGTCCAGGTCAGTTCCCCATCCGTCATCCAGGGCTCCAGACTAACATTTCTCCCTGGTGGCACAAACCTTTTCAGTTTGCTGTAGTCCACGATCAGCTCCTTTGTCATGCCAACGTTGAGAGGTCTCTGACCTCCCTATAGACTGTCTCATCATCATCGGTGATCAGGCCTACCACCGTCATGTGGTCTGCCAACTTAATGATGGTGTTGGAGTCGTGTGCGGCCACACAGTCGTGGGTGAACGGAGTACAGGAGGAGACCTAGCACGCACCCCTGAAGGTCCCCCGTGTTGAGGGTCAGCGTTGCAAATGTGTTGTTGCCTACCCTCACCACCTGGGGTCGGCCCGTCAGGAAGGCCAGGATCCAGTTGCAGAGGGAGGTGTTTAGTCCCAGGGTCCTTAGCTTAGTGATGATCTTGGATGCTGGTGTTTAACAGTGAGCTGTAATCAGTGAACAGCATTCCCACCTTTTGTCCAGGTGGGAAAGGGCAGTGTGGAATGCAATAGATTGTGTCATCTGTGGATCTGTTGGGGCGGTATGTGAATTGGAGTGGGTCCAGGGCGATAGTCATTTAAAAAGGATACCTTGGCGTTCTTGGGCACAGGGACTATGCTAGTCTGCTTGAAACATGTAGGTATTACAGACTGGGTCAGGGAGAGGTTGAAAATGTTGGTGAAGACACTTGCCATTCTCTGAGAACGCATCTTGGCAATCCGCCTGGCCCTGCAGCCTTGTGAATGTTCACCTGTTTAAAGGTCTATGGACAGCGTGATTACGGAGTCGTCCAGAACAGCTGGTGCTCTCATACATGGTTCAGTGTTGCTTGCCTCAAAGCGAGCATAGACGGCATTTAGCTCCTCTGGTAGGCTTGCGTCACTGGGCTGCTCGTGGCTGGGTTGCCCTTTGTAATCCATGATTGCTTGCAAGACCGGTGTAGTAGGTGCCGGTGTAGTAGGATTCGATCTTAGTCCACTATTGATTGGTTGTTGGATGGCGTAGCAGAATTTTTTTTATAAGCGTCTAGTCCGGAACCTGCTGGTTTTCTGTCCTACCTGACAACTAATTGCACCAACCTGATGTCCCAGGTCTTAGTCTCTGATTAGAGGGAACATTGAAAAAGCACAATGTAATTGGTTCCGAGGTCCAGAGTTGAGTTTGAAGGGCCGAGGCCAATATGCACACACAAAAAAACATGCAGGCAAGTGAATCTCTAAAGAGTCAAAAATATATCTGATTACTCTGGATCGAATTATGACACATCAACATATCCATCATGCTTTCTCTGAACATGTTAGATGAAATAGATAACTTCTTTCATGTCTGTCTTGGCAGTAAAAAGAGTCAGTCTAGAGCCCTCCTGTTTAGCTGACTTGCGTCAAAGTATAGTCATTTGATACCTGATTCACTGAATGAGGGAATTATTTTATTCGACTTTTTGGTTGTAGGCTAATATTCTAATGTAAAGGCATAGCACCTCGAAGAGAGCTACAGGGTGTATATGCTTCTGTTCCAGCCCTATTCTAACACACCAGAATCTACAAATCAACTAAACAGGATGAGTAAGTCTGGAGCCATGATCATCACATCCATCTGCTGTTGAACTGTACATAGTTGTTGCAGGGATCCCCAGCCCAGTGTTTCATATTGGGCTACTACTCCAATATAGGATGTTTTCTGATTTGCCTTTTCATTATTGAAATTGACCCCCTCGAAACCCATATCTTGTTTTTACTTAATTCCATTGTTGTGACCACTCTATACCTGGCACTACCTCTCTCTCTCCCTGTGCAGAAATACCGTGGTGGCAACGAGGACAGCATGGCGTCCATGGCGTCGGAGCCCAGCAGCCCGCAGAGCAGCACACGGAGCCGCTCGCCCTCGCCAGACGACATCCTGGAGCGTGTGGCGGCTGACGTCAAGGAGTACGAGCTGGAGAATCTAGACACGTTTGAGGAGAACATCAAGGCCAAGCAAGGCCTCATCACGCAGGAGAAGGATGGTGAGTAAAGGGATTCAGGCTGGGAGAAAAGAAAGGGAATATAGGGAATAGGGTGCCATTTGGTCTGCTCTGTATTGCCGTCTCAAAATATTAGCTCATATGCAATGTGCAATCTGGGTGGGTCATCTTGGTGATAACTTTTTATGTTTTTAGTTTATTTTGAAGTTTACAGGTGTTCTTTAGTAATACAGGTTGTTTGCTGAATGTGCCCGCATTAGCTGTAACTGTGGCCGTGTCTAGACTTGACAGTTCATACAGCTTTAGTATTCTGATCATAGAGTTCTGATCATGGAATGTATATTCAACTATATTTTAAATGTGCGTACCGTGTCCACAGTGTGTCTGGATTCCCTTTTCCCTCGCTATATTCAGACTTTAACGAGGCAAGTCAGTTAAGAACACATTCTTATTTTCAATGACGGCCTAGGAACGGTGGGTTAACTGCCTTGTTCAGGGACAGAACGACAGATTTTTACCTTGTCAGCTCAGGGATTCAATCTTGCAACCTTGCGGTTAACTAGTCCAACGCTCTAACCACCTGCCTCACGAGGAGCCTGCCTGTTACGCGAATGCAGTAAGAAGCCAAGGTAAGTTGCTAGCTGGCATTAAACTTATCTTATAAAAAACAATCATAATCACTAGTTATAACTACACATGGTTGATGATATTACTAGTTTATCTAGCGTGTCCTGCGTTGCATAAAATCGATGCAGTGCGCATTCGCGAAAAAGGACTCTTTGCTCCAACGTGTACCTAACCATAAACATCAATGCCTTTCTTAAAATCAATACACAGAGGTATATATTTTTAAACCTCCATATTTAGCTAAAAGAATGGTTAGCAGGCAATATTAACTAGGTGAAATTGTCACTATTGCGTTCATTGCACACAGAGTCGGGGTTTATGCAACAGTTTGGGCCACCTTGCTCATTGCGAACTAATTTGCCAGAATTTTACGTAATTATGACATAACATTGAAGGTTGTGCAATGTAACAGCAATATTTAGACTTAGGGATGCCATCCGTTAGATAAAATACGGAACGGTTCCGTATTTCACTGAAATAATAAACATTTTGTTTTCGAAATGATAGTTTCCGTTTTCGACCATATTAATGACCTAAGGCTCGTATTTCTGTGTGTTATGTTATAATGAAGTCTATGATTTGATAGAGCAGTCTTACTGAGCAATGGTAGGCACCAGCAGGCTCATAAGCATTCATTCAAACAGCACTTTTGTGCGTTTTGACATCAGCTCTTCGCAATGCTTCAAGCATTCACGCTAGTTAGCGGGGTGCGCGCTAATAGCGTTTCAAGCGTCACTCGCTCTGAGACTTGGAGTAGTTGTTCCCCTTGCTCTGCATGGGTAATGCTGCTTCGAGGGTGGCTGTTGTCGATGTGTTCCTGGTTCGAGCCCAGGTAGGAGCGAGGAGAGGGATGAAAGCTATACTGTTACACTGGCAATAATAAAGTGCCTATAAGAACATCCAATAGTCAAAGGTATATGAAATACAAATCGTATAGAGAGAAATAGTCCTATAATTCCTGTAACTACAACCTAAAACTTCTTACCTGGGAATATTGGAGACTCATGTTAAAAGGAACCACCAGCTTTCATATGTTTTCATGTTCTGAGCAAGGAACTTAAACATTAGCTTTCTTACAAGGCACATATTGCACTTTTGCTTTCTTCTCCAACACTTTGTTTTTGCATTATTTAAACCAAATTGAGCATGTTTCATTATTTATTTGAGGCTAAATTGATTTTATTGATGTATTAAATTAAGTTAAAATAAGTGTTCAATCAGTATTGTTGTAATTGTCATTATTACAAATACATTTAAAAAATCAGCCGATTAATCGGTATCGGCTTTTTTTGGTCCTCCAATAATCGGTATCGCCGTTGAAAAATCATAATCGGTCGACCTCTAATAACAACACAACAAAAACTGACAGAAGCTAACTAGCCAGCTAACCTCTCGCTAGCTAGCAATCAATGCTAAAGGGATTACACATGGGTCGATATAACTCCAGCCAACTTCTTATATTTATTGGCTAGCATTTTTGAGGTAGCAAACACATTCCTCTCACACTAGGAACATATTTCCTCCCACTTTATAATGAAAAGGTGCCTCTCGGTCCCAAAACACAATTTTTCTGGAGACTTTTGGAAGGAGTGTTGATGACGTTGCCCACTGTATGCGCTTTTGATAGCCTGATTGCATATAGACTGAGGAGAAATCCACACACAATGTATCCCAGACTACCTCCCTTACCATCATCTGGTCAGCCAGATCTGAACAAAATCGGAACCGCAAAAAACAGTCTCAATATCAACAGTGAAGAGATGACTCTGGGATGCAGAGTTGCAAAGAAAAAGCCATATCTCAAACTGGCCAATGATGTCTGTGTTCTTTTACCCATCTTAATCTTTTCTTTTTATTGGCCAGTCTGAGATATTGCTTTTTCTTTGCAAATGCTAATGCTCCAGATACTCAACTAGTCTAAAGGCCAGTTTTATTACTTCTTTAATTAGCAAAACAGTTTTCAGCTTTGCTAACATAATTGCTAAAAGGTTCTCTAATAATCAATTAGCCTTTTTAAAATTATGAACTTGGATTAGCTAACACAACGTGCCATTGGAACACAGGAGTGATGGTTGCTGATAATTGGCCTCTGTATGCCTGTGTAGATATTCCAGCTACAATAGTAATTTAAAACTTTAATATCTACACTGTATTTCTGATCAATTTGATGTTGTTTTAATGGACAGAAATGTGCTTTTCAAAAACAAGGACATTTCTAAGTGACCCCAAATGTTTTAATGGTAGTGTAACTATTCAGACCCTTTACTCAGTACTTTGTCGAATCACCTTTGGCAGCAATTACAGCCTCGCCTTTTTGGGTATACGGTACAAGCTTGGCACACCTGTATTTACGGAGTTTCTCCCATTCTCTGCAGATCCTCTCAAGCTCTGTCCGGTTAGATGAGGAGTGTCGCCGTGCAGCTTTTTTCAGGTCTCTCCAGAGATGTTCGATCAAGTTCATGTCCGGGCTCTGGCTGCGCCACTCAAGGACATTCAGAGACTTGTCCTGAAGCCACTCTTGTGTTGTCTTGGCTGTGTACTTAAGGTTGTTGTCCTGTTGGAAGGTGAACCTTTGCCCCAGTCTGAGGTCCTGAGTGCTCTGGAGCAGATTTTCATCAAGGATCTCTGTACTTTGCTCCGTTCATCTTTCCATTGATCCTGACTAGTCTCCCTGTCTCTGCCGCTGAAAAACATCCCCACAGCATGATGCTGCCACCACCATGCTTCACAGTAGGGATGATGCCAGGTTTCCTCCAGAATTGACGCTTGGCATTCAGGCTGAATAGTTAAATCTTGGTTTCTTCAGACCAGAGAATCTTGTTTGTCATGGTCTGAGTCCTTTAGGTGCATTTTGGAAAACTCCAAGCGGGCTGTTGTGAATTGTACTGAGGAGTTGCTTCTGTCTGGCCACTCAACCATAAAGGCCTGGAGTGTTGCAGAGATTTGTCCCCTTCTGGATGTTCTCCCATCTCCACAGAGGAACTCTTAAGCTCAGAGTGACCATGGGGTTCTTGATCACCTCCCTGACCATGCCCTTCTGCCCCGATTGCTACGTTTGGCCCTGGCTGTCAGCTCTAGGAAGAGTGTTGGTTCCAAACTTCTTCAATTTAAGAATGATGATGGCCACTGTTCTTGGGGACCTTCAATGTTGCAGAAATGTTTTGTGCTTCAACACAATCCTGTCTCGGAGCTTTAAGGACAATTCCTTCGACCTCATGGCTTGATTTTTGCTCTGACATGCACTGTCAACTGTGGGACCATATATAGACAGGTGTGTGCCTTTTCAAATCATGTCGAATCAATTGAATTTACCACAGGTGGACGGACTCCACTCAAGTTGTAGAAACATCTCAAGGATGGTCAATGGAAACAGGATGTACCTGATCTCAATTTCGAGTCTCATAGCAAAGGGTCTGAATACATATGTAAATAAGGTGTTTCTGTTTTTTATTTTGTAATCATTTGCAAAAATGTTTTTTTTTATTTGCCATTATGGGGTATTGTGTGTAGATTGAGGATTTTTTCAAATCCCCCTTTTCAAAAATATGGAAAAAGGGGAAGGGGTCTGAATACTTTCCGAATGCCCTGTAAGTGTCAAGTGTAGACACCGCCTTTGTGGCAGACTGGGATGTGTAATCTCATGTTTCCTCCCTTCCCCTTCCTCCAGGGACCCTCTTATAAGGTGTGCTGGCATTGACAGGGGATACAGCGCAATGGCTCGCTCTCTCTCTCTCTCTCTCTCTCTCTCTCTCTCTCTCTCTCTCTCTCTCTCTCTCTCTCATGTTTGACACCTTTGTCTCGTGTGGTAGAAAGTTGCAACGTGGTGACGTTACACATATGACTAACATTGACCAAATGCGGAGTTGTAAATTAGTCTGGTTCCCCAGTGGTCATTCATTTCACGTCATATTTTTGGGCCGTAACGTGCCGGTTGAAGCATGTTTCCGTTAAGTGTACTTAATCTCTCGTTTCCTCCCTCTGTCTGTCAGGACCCAAAAAGCCCTCGGCCCCTGATATGTTTACGGAGTCGGACGTCATGTTTGAAGCAGCCATTGATGTAAGTCTTACAGGAGCCTCACTCCCCTCCACTGATCTCCAGCCATGTTTATATCTCTGATCTTTAGAGTGCTACTCTGGGCTAAACATGCAAACCCATCTTCTGAGTGATCTGTCTGTGGCAAGTAGTTCATTATGCGAGTGTGGTTAAATGTTTGGTCATGTTGGTCTACACAGAGTGCCAGGATGAGAGCAGCAGGTGTTGGGGGGAAGGACTTCAAAGAGAACCCCAACCTCCGGGACAACTGGACCGATGCAGAGGGTTACTACCGTAAGTGTCCTTGACTGGACACACTCTTACAAATGCTACAAATTCATCGATGAAAGACTGCTGGGCTTTTCGCTCTCTCAATCATCCATGTGTCCAAACAGTCCATGTCGTCTTAGTATTCCGCTGTGTATGAGTGCAGTCCTTTTGATTTCACTATTGGTTAATAGTGTTATTTGAGGCCTAGTAACTGGATATCTCATTGAGGAAATAGCCAAGACTCTCTAAACATGCCCCTCGTGTCTATCCTACTGTGTTTTAGGCGTGAACATCGGGGAGACGCTGGACAAGCGCTACGACGTGTACGGCTACACAGGCCAAGGAATGTTCAGCAACGTGATCAGGGGCAGGGACACGGCCCGCGCCGGACAGGATGTGGCCGTCAAGATCATCCGCAACAACGAGCTCATGTAGGTCCTCAGGCAGGCAGCCTCAGGACTCAAATGGCACCCCGTTCCCTGTGTAGTGTACTACTTTTGACCAGGACTCTGGTCAAAAGTAGTGCACTATGAAGGTATGTAAGGTGAACGAGCTAATTGTTAGTCGCTCTGGATAAGAGAGTCTGTTAAAAGACTAATGGAGCCATTTGAGACGCATCCTGGTTCGCTCATGGTTTGGGGAACATATTGCCTTCGCCACCACATTTGAATGTGCCCTCTCATTAGAAGTATTCCAGCAACGTCTATGTGGATTGTCCAGGGCTTTTTTGGAAAATATATATTTACCTCAATAGAACCTACCTGGATAAATAAACCAATAGATGCTGACCTTGCTGATTTTGTGTTTTGGGTCTCCAGGCAGAAGACTGGCCTGAAGGAGCTGGAGTTCCTCAAGAGGCTCAACGATGCCGACCCAGACGACAAGTTCCACTGCTTGCGCCTCTTCAGACACTTCTACCACAAGCAGCACCTGTGTCTGGTGTTCGAGCCCCTCAGGTACTAACTGGGAGACTACCACTACTGCACTGTGGCAGTAGTGGGAAATAGCAACCTATTCCTTTTACTACTGCTCAACATTTGTGCACTATAAGGAGTAGGGTGTCATTCCAGATGCACCCCATGTCCTCAGTGGCAGGACACACCGCAATGTGTTTTGTCATCTAGCACACTTCTTCACTGGCTCTAACTCGTGTCTCTCTGTGAAATGTGTGTCTCAGTATGAACCTGCGCGAGGTGCTGAAGAAGTACGGTAAGGACGTGGGCCTTCACATCAAGGCTGTCCGCTCCTACACCCAGCAGCTCTTCCTGGCACTCAAACTCCTCAAACGTTGCAGCATCCTCCACGCTGACATCAAGCCTGACAACATCCTGGTACGAGGCCCATATTATCATCACATGACTGTTACAACTGCACTGAGGCCGGGTCGTGTTCAACTGCACAAAATGGAAGAAAGAGGACTGAAACTGGGAGAGATAAAATAATAAATAAATAAAAAAACACTTATTTTTGCTTTGCGTTGAAAAATGTATTGAAGCGTTTTGCGATACTGTGCCGTAATGAATAAGACCATGGCCTGAAGGTCCCATCTAACAGTGTGTTTCTCTATCTCTCCCCTACAAGGTGAACGAGTCGAAGACCATCTTGAAACTCTGCGATTTTGGCTCGGCGTCCCATGTTGCAGACAATGACATCACGCCGTACCTCGTCAGCAGATTCTACAGAGCTCCAGAAATCAGTACATTTTACTTTGAGATTGTTTGCTTATAACGGTTTAGCTGTAATGGAGCTCTCTGTTGTCCCTGCTTGGATCACAGTCCTCATGATGTCTTGTCTCTGTCACAGTCATTGGGAAGCCATACGACTACAGCATAGACATGTGGTCAGTGGGCTGCACGCTGTACGAACTCTACACCGGCAAGATCCTTTTCCCTGGCTCCTCCAACAACCACATGATCAAACTGGCCATGGACCTCAAGGGCAAGATGCCCAACAAGGTAAACTGTACACATTACTGGACCTGGCTGGTCTCTCCTAGCCTTAGTCTCTCTCTCTGTGTTAGATTTTGACAGGAAGTCATAACCTGGGGCGTTGTACACTGTGCTGTAGCATACAGATGATGTAATGGTTCTTTTGTTCTCAGATGATTCGGAAAGGCCTGTTCAAAGACCAGCACTTTGATCAGAACCTCAACTTCCTCTACATTGAAGTAGACAAAGTGACCGAAAGGGTTTGTATATGTTATGTTATACGACTTTTATTATCTAAGAAATGGGTTAAAAACAGCTAGATTTGCTGGGCTAGTCATGAAGGCTCATTCAGATGCTTCATATTTTTTGAATAGTTTCTCACTGTGGTCCTCTGTAGCTCGCTAGTGCATGGCTCCAGTATACTGGGTTTGAAACCTGGGACCACCTGTATGTAAAATGTATGCTTAAAAGCATCTGTTAAATCATATATTTATTTATTTATTTATTTCCCTCCACCCACTCCTTCTCCATCCTCACCCCACCTCCCTCCACACACCACAGGAGAAGGTAACAGTGATGAGCACAATCAACCCCACCAAGGACTTGCTGTGTGACATGGTGGGTGGCCAGCGGCTGCCCGAGGAGCAGAGGAAGAAGGTCCTGGTCCTAAAAGACCTGATCGACGGCACGCTGATGCTGGACCCTGCCAAACGCATCAGCATCAACCAGGCCCTGCAGCACCCCTTCATCCAGGAGAAGATCTGAACTCAGACCAGTCCAACAATCAACCAGGCCCTGCAGCACCCCTTGATCCAGGAGAAGATCTGAACTCAGACCAGCCCAACCATTAGCCAGGCCCTGCAGCACCCCTTCATCCAGGAGAAGATCTGACCTCAAACCAGCCCAACCATCAACCAGACCAGCCTTGCCAGGTAGAAATACAAGACCAGGCGCCCCATTGAGAATGTTATGGATAAATTGTTTCCCCTATTTTGATTATGATGGGTACGATAACCTGGTATGTTTTAATTGTAAATAAGTAAAATAGACATTCATGAAGAAAAAATCATTTTGATTTATCATAAACCCCACCCCCCTCCGGCGGTGATGCAGCAGTTATGGACTATTTCTATTTAGCTGGCATTGAAGTGAATGACATTAAAATAATACAATTATTGTAAACATGTCTAATGCATTGTCGAAGTATCTGAGTGTAGGTCGGTTTAGAAATGTGTGTTGTGTACTAGTCGCATCAAGGAGATGCACCATCTTCAACGGTAAAATTTTTAATGATCACCAACATTGCTCATTCTGCGACTGTGCATGCTTTTGAATGTGCACCCCTTCGTTGTGCTCTAGATGTGTCTAGCATAAGCCTGTGTACTGTTAATGCTCTCTGTAACCAGGTTTCCAGCCAACCTTTTTATGCGAGGAAAGTACACGTTAGATACAAAATGTCAAGACTGATGGAAACGGCACGTTTTTGTTGGTGAACTTTCCAAAATGTCTGCAAAATAAAACACCAGACAGGGTGGGATGTTTTTGTCAGTAAAATTCATTACGTGAGAAATGGCAGAAACCTTTTTGTTTTTTTTCCCCCCCACAGAAACTTATATAATAACCAGTCACGCAATGATTGTCCTCCAACTACGACTCGAGAAAGCATGCAGTTAAATAGGCTACAGATAAAATAAGTTATGGTGAACTTCATATGGGGGTGAAAGTGCACGGTGATGAGCTTGATGCTCCTTTCCTAATAAATGTAGAGGGTCTTATTCTGGTGACACGATT
Source organism: Oncorhynchus mykiss (assembly GCF_057628025.1). Lineage (NCBI taxonomy): Eukaryota > Metazoa > Chordata > Actinopteri > Salmoniformes > Salmonidae > Oncorhynchus > Oncorhynchus mykiss. Next base: position 27,173,875 of record NC_143036.1, read on the forward strand.
GATGCTTGACTGCCGTTTGACAAATACAAATAATCTCACTTTTATCCATAATAATCTCATGTAGGTAGCCTAACCGCACTGTATCTGCAAGCTGTTGGCTAAAGCACACGTACTAAGACCAGAGCGGGTACATTTGCTATATAACGCAACTTTTGTTGTGCCGAAAACCATCAGTGGAGTTGAAAATGTGATGGAAACCAATTGAACTTATTCTGTACACTTAAATGAACTGCGCTACACCACGTTCAGCCTTTTATCTGGAACAAGTCATTTTGATGGAAATATCTCTGGTGGGGAAATGTGCATATTGTTTTTGTGGATTTTAGAATATTCACCAATTGGATGGTAACCTAGTGTGTGTGCGTAGCAGCATTGATGTCCCACATGATGGCACCACAATCCCCATTTCACAGGTCCCAGGCCTGTGCTTAAGGAATGGACTCAACAGTAGTACTGTACTCCCCTCGAACAATAAGACCGTTCCATTTCAAGGTCTGTCATTGTGTTATTTTACAGAACAGAGCAGCCCCACTGACTCCAACGGTTTCACATATTTCCTCCTCTCTCTCTGACACGGTCCTGGCTATAGGCTCTCAGATTTAAGTGCCTCCTGTATGAGCCTTGTGTGTAGAACACAGAACAATGCCGGCCTGTGAAAGCCGCCACCTCGTTCTCCTCCCATGTTGTATATATTCCATTGTTGCCACAGTCTTTCTCCATGTTAAAGATTTTCATGTTTGATTTCTTTCTTTTCTCATTGAGGGAAAACATATTGTGATTTAAGCAAAGAACTGAGATGTGAAAGAGCACCTTCAGTGCACCACCACTTTTAGTAATAAAATATTTCCTATTCAATATTGTTTTTGTTCCTCTGTTCTCAAGTATAATACAATACAAATATACACCAGTGTAATTTCTCTATCTATTTCCTGAATTAAGGTAGCCCAGTGGTTAGAGCCTTGGCCAAGAACCGTAAGGTTGCTGGGTTGAATCCCCTAGCTGACAAGGTAAAAATCTGTCTTTCTGCCCCTGAACAAGGCATTTAACCCACTTTTCCCCGGTAGGCTGTCATTGTAAATAAGAATTTGTTTCTTAACTGATTTGCCTAGTTAAATAAAGAATAAAACAATGAAGCCATTCTAATTATTGATGGGGTTCTGTGGCTAAGGCAAATGGATAACTGGGTGGAGGGCATCCTTGTCTTCAGTGTAATTTCTAAGCAATGCCTTGTTGACTTTGTACGTTTGGATGTTGACTCAGGAAGAGATATTGAAAACATGACCTCGCACTGATGGGTATCCCCATCTCTCCATTTACCAGTGAAGTTTTGCCCTGAGAGCACCAACCTGGCCCCTGACTCCCCCTACCATTTGAGTCTGAGGCAGACTGAGGAGACATAGCTAGAGGCAGAGTCACGAAGAAGAGAAATGTCTTTCTAAAGGAGACTGGTCTTCAAAGCCAAAGAGCCCATCTCATGTGTCCAGTTGGAACCATTTTTAGCTCTTCTCATTGCTGAAATCTTCTGACGCTAGGTAGTAGGTACCCTTTTGAGAGTCCTCCATTTCCTCTGTGATTGCAGTGGTAAGAGCATTTAGGAAAGGGTCTACCCATCAAAGTCTCAATGTCCAGTGGAAAGGCAAAATTATGTGAATCCCGGCTTTACTTCCGTCAAGGGCACCTAAAGGACTTGAAATGGATGCTGATGGGTTGGGTTGCCAATGTTAAAGGATTGGGTGAATTATGGGCATTGTGAAATGGCAGATGGTGAAGAGATCAATCTGAGAGATTCGGGGACTGATGAGCCATTACCTTTGATCTCTGGACTGGAGCCACAGAGAATCTACGGAGGGAAAACCGTTGGTCAAAATAAAATAATCTCAGTGCATCACAGAAGATTGGGGATTCACTGTATTTGCACATTTGCTTATGTATACAATAAAAAGCCAATTAAGAAGATAATGTTTTTGGACAAACCCAAAGGTAAATGCATTCCTTTATGCAATTCAGGGAATTTGTCATTTAAATGCAATTCTTACTCCTGATCAGAAGGGGGCAACAAAAGCACAGAATGCTTCTCCTTAATTCAATGTGTAAGAATTGAGGGTAGGTAGTTTGATACAGTCAGTGAGTTCGACCAGTGGCCTAGCAAGTTGCATTTCCCTTTGGTGTGTGTACTTTTTCCTCTTAGATAATAAAAAAAAAAGTATTTGGCGCTAGACATTAACCCAATATGTTGGCACGACATTTGATTTGAGAGTACAGAAGCTCTGAACCGGAGGTTTATACATAAATTGTTTAGTGATTTAATCCCATTTCAAGGCCAGTGAATTCTTAGTAATGTAGTAATTCTTAGTAATGTGGTTTGTCTCATGCAGAAATGGCAGTGACGTTCGCAGTCAATGAATGGTTCATTCTATCCCATTTACTTATGTGTTATGGTGGGTTGATGACCTTAGTCTAACAAACCCATGTAACCTATGGAAGATTGGCCCCTTATCCATCCGAGTGTGTTTTATATCGTATCCAAACCAGCACACATGCAAGACAGGAGACTTTAAATATAATTTCCTTTTTTTTATTAAAACCATACAAACATTTGTGGTCAGTTATAAAATAGCAAAGTGGCTCTTCTGGCAGACGGGCAGTGCTGAGCACTACGTGCACCATTCAGAGCCAAATCTGCCTGGACTAGAAGCAGGGTCTGGGAATCCCTGCTTTAAGAGTAATTTCTTTATTGGCCCCTCGTGCCTCATCCTCATATCTGAGCTAAACCTACAGAAAGAATAATGTATTTACAGGTATAAAAACACAAAAAGGCAAGAAAATGTGGAAAAAAAAAAAAACTAAAGATGCATTTTACACATCTTGACCTTTTCAATAATCATTTTTTTTAATATAAATGTTTATGTACATTTTACAGGTCTCACAAAACACTTAGCATGTGTATTTTTTTTCATAATTAACAATGGAAGATTGGCAGTGATCTTTTTCTTTTCCGACAGGCAGATTTTAAGGCACATACCCTCATGGCCATTCCCTCTGGTCTCCTTTGACAAGGGAATGAATTCTTACCTCTTTCAAAACAAAACACCATTGATGCACAGCTAAAAAAGACAAGTACCAAAAAACACCAAAACGATTCCGTACCTCATTGCTTTGCCACTGAAGAATAAGGAAACAATTTAATATACTGTACACACTGTCATGTGAGACTGTAAGGTGATACTAACACTGTTGAAAAAGTCGCTGCACTCCATAGTGGCAAGACATACGGTGCTGTACTACTTTGGAGAATAGAATATGGATTATCCACTATTTGAATGTCTAATAGACATCAGAATCAGATTTCTAAAATGGTCAAATATAATGGATAAAAACTAACAGAACATACAAACGCTACACTTTTGGTCTGTGAATCATGTGCTACTCTTAGAATTAATGGATCTGTTGGATCTGACAGCGAGAATCTGATTCTCACAAAGAAAATATACAAAAAAAAACATTGTTATATACACCTGTGAGTACCATTACGGACAATGTAAAATCAAGCAATTGGAGTATGAATTGAAGAGCTACTTATGACGCTTGTGTGAATTCTAAGACTTTGAAGGCTGGTCCTTTTAAACGTGGGCTCAATACCATATTATTTGTAATACTCTGTCAAACACACACCATCAATTGGTAAGACTTGGTAGAAGCACTGAGAAACACTAACATTTACATATTCGCAAAAGTAACATACGAACAAAATGACAATAGCAAAGGTGTAAATATCATTTTATAAAGCAAGTCATTATAGAAGGATAACGCCATGGGCATCCGTTGTACCATAATGGTAAATGGCACATCCAATAGGATTAGATACTTGGCACGTGCTAGTCTACGTACTTATAAAGACAGTGTTTATGTTTGACCTTGAATACAACATGCATTTATACCAACAGTGTACAGCAAAGAAAAACAAAAAAAACAGCGACGATACACAGAATACTGTTTCAAAGGGACGAGACCAGAGAGGCCGTCAGAGGCCTCACTTGCTCACCATCGTAATACAAAGGGAAGGGCTTCCAAAAATAGCCTTCATTCCAGAAAAGGAATATATCTATATATACTTTTTGTCACATCCCCTGTCTCAGAAGGGAGGGGATGACACTTTTACAAAATAAATCTGATTGGCAACAAATTTGTTTCGGGGTGCACTATGTAAGTATAATAAACTCGTAATCTGTCACTTTGTCTTAAGCGCCGCCACCTTTTCCCCTCTGTTCTTTACATGCGTCAGTTTTTTCCTCTACTTCCTTTCACCAACGGGAGGGAGGGATGGAGCAAAGGAAGGAGGGAGAGTTACTGCATGATGGCTAGGAACTTGCTCTCCTCGGCGAGGGTGGTGAGCAGGGAGCTCATGTCCCCGATGGCCATGTTACTGAGGTTGGAGGGCATCATGCCCGCGGTGCTGTGGAAGGTGGCGGAGACCCGGGGCGTGGTGAGGCGGGACGAGTTCCGGGACATGCCCTGGAAGATGGAGGGGCTGATCACCCCCGACACCAGACTACCCTGGTCATAGCCCACCCGCACGTCCTCTATCATGGCTCCGAAATCCAGCGGCAACACGTTGTCTAGCACGTTGACCAAGCCGCCCGCGCGGCTGTCCACCGTGCTTGTCACCTGGTCAGCCACCGGGGAGAGGAGGGAGGCCACGACCGAGGAGTCCCCGCCTAGCCCCACCTGCTCGTTCATGGTCTCCAGCAGACACTGCTCCTCCATTGGAGAGAAAGACGAGGTCTTGGTCTCCAGCGGGTCAAAGCACACAGCCTGGTCGCTGAAGCTCTGGTCCAGGTAGCCCTGGTCGGGAGCCTCCAGCTTCAGCCCGGACACCTGGTGGGCCAGGGAGCAGTGACTGGCTTGGTTCCTCAGACTCTGCTGCTGCTGGGTGAGGTTCTGCTGGGTAAGGTTTACATGGCTACCGTTGGTGGTGCTCTGTTGGGCATTCAGGTACTGCTGTGGTCTGGCGGGGTGCCTATAGCTGCTGTTGGCCTGCTGCAGGCGGGGGGCGGGGGCTTGGGGGTGGTGGTGGAGCGCTGGGGCCTGTGAGAGGCTGTCCACGGAGGCCCGGCTGAGGAGCAGGTTGTCTCCAATCTGCCTGGAGATTCCATGGTTCTGGGTCTGGTACTGCTGCTGGCTGTAGCCCTGGGGCAGAGGCCTCACAGAGATCTGGGAGAAGTCAGGCCGGCTGAAAGTGTGTGTGGGGTTGTGGCCGTTCCCTCTCATCTCCATGCAGGAGTGGGTGGTCGCCTCTAGCTTCACCCCGCCATTGACTCTGCATAGGGGTTGGGGCTGGCCTGGCTGGGCACAGTGGTTCTGGAAGTCTCTGGTAGTAACTGTCTGTTGTTGCTGCTGCACCACCATGTTCCCAAACCTCCCGAATGATGAACCGGCACCCAGACCTTGGTGCTGCTCTGTGGCGGCCCATCGGCCACACCTCTGCTGGGCCTGGACCTGGGGCTGCCTCTGGGGAGACCTCTCAGCACTCCCTGAGCTGACCTCGTTCCACTGAATGGGCATGCCGTCTTTACTGGGGCCCTCTCTCTCCAGTCCCTGCTGCTGTTGGTGGCGCTGCTGGAGACTGTGGATGCACTGGTTCAGCCCTGGGCCCTGGTCCTGTAACTCCCCTCCAGGGAGATGGCCGTTGTCCCCAGCCACATGGTTCTCCATGTGGTTGTTGTAGGAGTCTGCCTGGTCCTGTGAGCGGAGGTACTGCACCAGGTCGTCAGGCAGCATGTCCTCATCCCCCAGCAGCAGGGCTCCCTCCTCCTCCATAGCCAGGGCCTCCAGGGCCGCATGCTCCATGATACTGGGGGGGCAGGGAGAGGAAAGCAGGCCCCCTCTCTGGAGATTCCCCTCTGAGCGTGTGTAGTTCTGCAGGCTGAAGCTGCGGCCCTCTGCCGTGGGATGCTGGAGGCCTGCTAGAGGGGGAAGTGGGTGGATGTTGTTAAGGCTGCTGAAGCGCTGGACCTGGGGCAGCCCGAGGAACTCCGGGTGGGTTTGCTGAGGCTGGGTCCGCACAGGGTCGCTAGCCCTCCGGTCCGGGCCGTTCCCCGGGCCCTCGCCGGGGTAATAGCCCCTACGCCGGTAGTCTCGGTACCCGCAGTGGCCCCCGTACCCATTGGTGGTGCTGCCGTCGCTGCAGCGGCGCGGCCTGACCAGTGGGGGCAGCGCGTGGTTGCCTCCACATCCGTCTTGGCCATCGCCCATCATGGCCATGCGGGTCTTCAGGCTCATGCGCTCCATGTTGGGCAGCGGAGTGGGGGGTGGGCCGCCCGTGGCAGCAGCGTACTTGGCCTTCAGGTGGTAGTGCTGCGCCGGCGTGAGGTTGAGCATACCCTTGGAGCCTCCCCCGACGCCCGCCCACCCTCCACCCACAAACACTCCACCTCCTCCCCCGCACTGGCTGGCCTCGCTGGAACGGCGTGAGGCATCAGTGGAGATGGGGTCATAGGAGTCGGTGGAGCTAAGGTTGTGGTGGCGGCGGTGGTGACCAGGGGTGTTGGCCGCCTCGCTCTGGGACGCCTGGCTGGAGCGCCGTGACGAGAAGCACGGAGAGATGCCCGAGGAGCGCCGGCTGCTGCTCAGGTAGGCCGAGCTGGTGGCGCTGCCACTGCTGTCCCGCCGGTCACCGTGCTCGATGCCGCGGAGCAGGCTGAGCACCGTCAGCTCTGTGCTACCCAGCTCGGGACGAGGAGGAGGCTGGGATAACCTGCCCAGGCATGAACCTGAGAGAGAGGGGGGGAGTGAGAGAGCGAGGGAAGACGGGGAGAGAGGAAAAGAGAGAGAGAAAGAGACAGAGGGTGGAAGGGAAAAGGAGGGGCGGTGGAAGTGTATGTGGGGGGGAAACAGAGAAAGAGGGGGAGAAAGAGAGAGTGTGGAGAGAGAGAAAGATGAACACAATATAAGTGAGGAGAGATCCCTCAGACAGATGCAACCTTCTCACAAACACAGTTTGGCCATGAAATTCTATTACATGCTCTAATCACTGATGTGATATATGATGTGATATGATATGGGTTTGATTCTGATTTCCAGCGGAACATTTGTTAAGCCTGTGAATTCAAGTCCGATCTGCAGGGAGGGAAATTCCAGGTAATCAAACCGCGATCTGCTGAGACATTTGGAGTTCTTTTCACAACCCAATACTAGTGTCAATATTATTGTACATATCTATTGGCCTTTACAGTGTTCAGGGATGTTTAATACTGATATTGAATGTCCATGGAGTAAAACACACTTCTCAGCCGAAGTCTCTGTAATGAAACACTATTATTCTTTGTGTAACATAAGCATGGCCTCAGAGGACCAGGACAGACAGGGTGGTGGATATGAGCATGGTGGATCCTTACCCAGCACGGCAGGTCCCTTGGGTGGCGGTGTGGGGGACAGGGGGCCCACCCTGGGCATAAGGGCTCCTCCTCCTCCATTCACCTGCTTCAGCCTCTCCATCTTCATGTGCTCCATCCATCTCATGGGCCGGCCCACGTTCCTCCTCGCCTGCAGCGCCAACGTAGCCGCCGTGGCTGTCGACACCGTGGAGTCCATTATGGGGGCGTCACGGCCCCCCTCCAACTCCTCCAAACCCTCCTCCTCCTCCAGCTCCTCGTCTTCCTCTCCCGGCCCCTCGCCCAGTCCCACCACCCCTCCCCTCACAGCAAGCTGGACTCCATGGCTGGGATAGGCGCTGATGGGGGACTGGTCACTGCTGCATGTAGACTGACCGCCAGGGCTTGGCTGAGACGTCTGTGTGGGGGGCGGGTGTAAGGGTATAGGGAGGATCAAGTAAAAGATGAGAAGAAGTAGAATCGATTATTACCAAGTACACGTGACACACTGAGAACACGTTCATTTTCTCAAAGGTCTGCGAAATATGATTAAAACACACGATGACACCATGTGATGCAGCTGCCTGGGACATGCTTTCCACAGGAGTAAACAACAACACAATGGCATTTCTGATTGTGATTGGTCATATTAATTCATTGAGTCCGGGCATGACCTACCACCTTCATATCTACAGACCAGGTTTGCATTTAACTGTCATTGCAGCAGTAGACATGAACACAGAGCACGGTTTGTCCATTGGTTTGTCCAATGTCTTCTGTTTTGTAAACAACGTCAACTGAATCACGGAAGCGTGAGTAACGCCTCCCCTGTGTGTCGTCCAATGGACCGGTCCAGACTATAACAAACACTCCTGTGAAGGTAGTGGGATATAGACTATTTTCAGACAAGGGGGTGGGGGTGGACAAAGGCTTCTTTTCAGCCTAACTAAGGCCTAATTGGGTTGTTTACTCTGATTTACCCAAAATGGAGATCAGTGAAGAGAAAAATATTCACTTTTTGGCACGGTGCAAAACTGCAAAGCGAGACATTCCTTTCCTGTAGTTTGAATGGTCCAGACTCCACCAAATGCATTCGGCTGCACAATAGAGCCCCCGGCAGTGTTGGGAATACTTTTAATACACATAAACAATGTTGGAAATACACTTAGTTCTGCCCCAAGGTATTTCACTTTTGCTCTCCAAAATAAGAAAACGTTTTGATGAGAATGAAGATTTCTCATTGCCACATTGCAATGTGAAGTGTGTAAAAGAGAGAAAAAGACGTAGCGGCCGTGACCGTGGACAGTTTTCTAAAGACGTCTAATGAGCTAAATGATGATGCCACAAGGGAGGAGGATAAAAGGTAAACAGACTCATTTTGAATGAAATGGCTACTGAAAGGATGTTAATAACAAGGTGAATGAGGCACGAGGGTTTTTACAAATGCAATATGGCAACATGAAGGGACACCTATCTCACCTGATTACCCACTGTCCATAGAGAGAGAGAGAGAGAGAGAGAGAGAGAGAGAGAAAGGGAAGAGCAAAGCACGGCGCATTGGACAAAAGAAAACATTCATTTGTTATAGTGTTATTCGTAAGAGGTTAGATCACACGTAAAACCCATGTGCTGTACACGTCCCTGGCTGACGTCCCAGTAATCATGTTCGGTTTAAGTGAGCATCATGGTATAGTACATGGTTAGAGTTAAAGTGAATATATACTGAGTATACCAAACATTAGGAACACCATTTAGTTGCACCCCCCCCCCCCCCCTTTTACCCTCACAACAGCCTCAATTCGTCAGGGTATTTGGTATTTTATTAGGATCCCCATTAGCTGTTGTAAAAGCAGCAGCTACTCTTCCTGGATTCTACAAAGTGTCGAAAGTGTTCCACAGGGATGCTGGCCCATGTTGACTCCAATGCTTCCCACATTTGTGTCAAGTTGGCTGGATGTCCTTTGACACAAATCAGTGCGCCTGGCATCTACTACCATACCCCGTTCAAAGGCACTTAAATCACTGTCTTGCCCATTCACCCTCTGAATGGCACAGACACAATCCATGTCTCAATTGTGTCAGGGCTTAAAAATCCTTGTTTAACCAATCTTCTCCCCTTTATCTATACTGATCTCAGTGGATTTAACAACATTAAATGATCATAGCTTTCACTTGAGCAGGTGTCCTTAATGTTTTGTCCACCCAGTAGAGCATCGTTAGAACCTATTAAGGTGACATTTCAGATAGATGGCCTGCTATCCCCATAGAAATATAATTACTAAATCGGGCAATCCCCATCCAATTTACCATTCCGTGATGGGTGAACCAACAGCAGTAATTATATTTCTCGGGTTATCCCATCATGCAGTGTATGTTACAGTGTGCCCTCAGAGAGGGGCTCACCATAGGCTTCTCCGTCTTGATGGACTTGACCTGCAGACATTCGTCCTGTTTCGAGGTAGCGTGGTTGTACTCCCTTTGGTCTGCGTATCCCCCTAGTTGCCCCGGCGACCGGCCCTGTCCGTTGCCCCCCTCTCGGGACTGCGGCGGGGGACGTGGGAAGGCGTCGCTGCGCTGCTTCTTGGTCACGTGCGCCTCTGGCCCGTGCACGGTCTTTACGTGCTTGCGTAGGGAGCTGGGGTCCGTGTAGCGTTTGGTGCAGCCAGGGATCTTACACACGTAGGGTTTCTGGAACATAGAGATACATTATATTGCATTATATTATTAGTATAGGATATTATGTTAGTATACGGTTCTATTTAATTCTATGTTCTGGAAGGAGAGAGGAGAACAGATGGGGCCAGTGACAGGATGCTTCTGTTTCTAAAGGCCTCCAGCAATGAACCGCATACACATATACAGTCAGTGGCGTACGGAGATAACTTGTTGCTGAGCTGTGTGTGTGCGCGCTGTGTGTGTGTGTGAATGTGTGTGAATGTGTGTGTGTGTGTGTGTGTGTGTGTGTGTGTGTGTGTGTGTGTGTGTGTGTGTGAACCTGTGTGTTTGCGTGTGTGTGTGTGTGTGTGTGTGTGTGTGTGTGTGTGTGTGTGTGTGTGTGTGTGTGTGTGTGTGTGAGTAAACCTGTGTGTTTGCGTGCGTGCGTGCGTGCGTGCGTGCGTGCGTGTGTGTGTGTGTGTGTACCTCGTTGGAGTGTGTGCGGTTCTGGTGCTTGGCTCTGTCGGAGGCGTTGGAGAAGGCCTTGTTGCAGCCCTCGTGTTCACAGACGTACGGCTTCTCTCCGGTGTGGGAGCGCAAATGAGTCTTCAGGTTCTCCAGGCGAGAGTAGGCCTTGGGACATCCCTCAAACTGCGAAGAAGAAGAAGAAGAATGAGAAAAGAGAGCGATGAGGAGTCGGAACCCACACACTCATCAAACACAGCTCTAATGCTTCCTCCTGGCCGAGACCAGTTAACCTCAACCATATATATAACTGACGAAGGTAGAAGTGTGACAGATTGTTTATTAAATGTAAGGATGCACCATCATCACATACCCACAACCATCTAACAACAGCTAACTCTTTATGTATTCCCATATCTAAGCCCATGATGTAAAATAAACATTGTGGGAGTGTTGTGGGAGCGTTCTCACGGTGCATCTGTGTGGTTTCTCCCCGGTGTGTCTCCTCATGTGGACCACCAGCATGTACTGGGCCTTAAAGGGCTTCTGTTCCCGAGAACATTCATCCCAGTGACACACAAACTCCTTCTTCTCCCCGTGGATGTGGTCGTTGTTGATGTGCTGAGAGAGGAAACAAGCAGAGGTTTTTTTTTTTTATTTTTTTTTTTTATTTCACCTTTATTTAACCAGGTAGGCTAGTTGAGAACAAGTTCTCATTTGCAACTGCGACCTGGCCAAGATAAGGCATAGCAGTGTGAACAGACAACACAGAGTTACACATGGAGTAAACAATTAACAAGTCAATAACACAGTAGAAAAAAAGGGGAGTCTATATATACATTGTGTGCAAAAGGCATGAGGTAGGCAAATAATTACAATTATGCAGATTAACACTGGAGTGATAAATGATCAGATGGTTATGTACAGGTAGAGATATTGGTGTGCAAAAGAGCAGAAAAATAAAAATAAATAAATAAAAACAGTATGGGGATGAGGTAGGTGAAAATGGGTGGGCTATTTACCAATAGACTATGTACAGCTGCAGCGATCGGTTAGCTGCTCAGATAGCAGATGTTTGAAGTTGGTGAGGGAGATAAAAGTCTCCAACTTCAGCGATTTTTGCAATTCGTTCCAGTCACAGGCAGCAGAGAACTGGAACGAAAGGCGGCCAAATGAGGTGTTGGCTTTAGGGATGATCAGTGAGATACACCTGCTGGAGCGCGTGCTACGGATGGGTGTTGCCATCGTAACCAGTGAACTGAGATAAGGCGGAGCTTTACCTAGCATGGACTTGTAGATGACCTGGAGCCAGTGGGTCTGGCGACGAATATGTAGCGAGGGCCAGCCGACTAGAGCATACAAGTCGCAGTGGTGGGTGGTATAAGGTGCTTTAGTGACAAAACGGATGGCACTGTGATAAACTGCATCCAGTTTGCTGAGTAGAGTGTTGGAAGCAATTTTGTAGATGACGTCGCCGAAGTCGAGGATCGGTAGGATAGTCAGTTTTACTAGGGTAAGTTTGGCGGCGTGAGTAAAGGAGGCTTTGTTGCGGAATAGAAAGCCGACTCTTGATTTGATTTTCGATTGGAGATGTTTGATATGGGTCTGGAAGGAGAGTTTAGAGTCTAGCCAGACACCTAGGTACTTATAGATGTCCACATATTCAAGGTCGGAACCATCCAGGGTGGTGATGCTGGTCAGGCGTGCGGGTGCAGGCAGCGAACGGTTGAAAAGCATGCATTTGGTTTTACTAGCGTTTAAGAGCAGTTGGAGGCCACGGAAGGAGTGCTGTATGGCATTGAAGCTCGTTTGGAGGTTAGATAGCACAGTGTCCAAGGACGGGCCGGAAGTATATAGAATGGTGTCGTCTGCGTAGAGGTGGATCAGGGAATCGCCCGCAGCATGAGAAACATCATTGATATATACAGAGAAAAGAGTCGGCCCGAGAATTGAACCCTGTGGCACCCCCATAGAGACTGCCAGAGGACCGGACAGCATGCCCTCCGATTTGACACACTGAACTCTGTCTGCAAAGTAATTGGTGAACCAGGCAAGGCAGTCATCCGAAAAAGAGGTCAATCACAAGTCAATCTGGATTCAATGTGATTTGTTATGATTCAATATATGCATTATGATTCAGTTGATTCGTTATTCATTATGAATCAAGACCGGTAGGAGTCAACAGTATTTTGTCTGTAGAGAAGCTGCTTTAACCAGACGTGTAGTGACTGGCGAGCACCACAAGGGGGCCAAGGGACCCAGAATAAGTGCAGTGTTACCAGAGTATGTGAGCAGAGCATGGAGCAGAGCGTTCCTAATTTGACTGGAGCGTGGAGCATCGGCCTTCTCGCCTTGTCCAATTTCGCTCCAGTAGCACTCACGTCTACTTGTGTGTTGTTACAGCCCCTTGCTTTAGCTACTGTCATGGAGTTCGCTAAATCTTTTCAGAAAACTGATTAAAAAAACCCAGGTGCAAAATCAAGGTGAGGACCAAGAGCAAGAGAGGGTCATTGTGGAATCTGAAAAGACGGGAATCCCAAAAGCATGATGGTGTACTTACTATGTGCACATGCTAAAATAAAGGAATGAGGTGGCTAGATAACTAAGTGTGTCATTTTAGCAAAGTATTTATAAACTAAAATTCACATCTCTTAAAAGTGTCCTTCATGTATGTTATATTATCTATACAATAGGCCATAATTGATTTTGGCCCAATAGGCCTGGCATATTCCAATTTTCAAGGAGCTTTCCATTTTGATTGGGTTATTTTGCCTAAAAACCTTCCGGGCCTACATATATATATATATATAAATAAATAAAGAAAACCCTGAATCCCTGTCCAGCCTGGCAAGAGTGGCCAAAAGGGTGTTTAGCATCCTCAGTGGCTCTGCAAGTGAGGAGAGGATATCCTCCGCTGTTGGTCTGCTCTCCAGGCACCATCTCATGATCCTGAAGCCACAGACTGGCCAAACTCGTGTTTCTAAAAATGTAGACTGCCTAATAAGGCATTTTTTTGTTTAATTTGTATTTAATTCTAAGTAAGTCACAGCCTATGATGACAATTTATAGACTGTGATGAATTAATACAACAAAATGTTATTTAGTGCTTAATGTCCCCGAATCCATACAAGCCCGTTGTATTGCACTTGAAAATGCGTCACAATATATTTCTTTGTAGGCTATAGCCTTGAAATAATTGAAATAATATAGCCTAAATAATTCATGTCTGTTCTTCTTAGGCTCCCTGTCTGGCTCCTGACCTATTTAGAGTGTTTATATGCTGTTTAATATGACATGTAGCCTATTTGAAATGAGAGCTTCTTACAATCACCTTTTCATGTTTATTAAAATAATTTTGAAGCGGCAGTTTTAGCGCAGCAGTTGGAAAAGACTTCGAGCGCCGGAGCGCTCAGGAGTCCACGAGCGATGAGCGGGAAATCCGACTGCTCAACTCACATCCTCTGAGTGTTACAGAGAACGAAGCAGTAGGAAGCAAATAACGGCAGTTGGAGAAAGGGAACTCTTTCTGTTATTATGTATGTATACACATGACAGAGCAGGGAAACCACGTATTTAATGGAAAAGGAACATTCAAAATAAGGACTAAATCCCACAGTTGACAGAGACTTATTTACTTTGTGCCAAGTCCAGTAAATCCCTACTGAAGTTCCTTCCTCATCATTTATTTTCTTAGCTTTCTTTTCAGTGTTATCATCCATCATTGTTTCCCCAATCATTTTTTCTCTCTCTAACTTTCTATCTTTTCCCATTGTTTCATATTCTCTCTCTCCATTCCCTTTTCTTCCATTCAAATTTGTACTCTGAGGAATAAAGGGGAGACTCGTGAGTCTCAGTGTCCGATCTGAACAGGCTTTTCAAATAAAACCCTGTCACTTCCCATCACATGGGGGCTCCTGCCCCTCCGTGACAAGTGCTGACAGTTGTGCTGCCGTGGCAACTTCCAATCTGAGGCTTGGGGGGGGACCTAAAGTTCACTCAAAGTGTCTCAAATGCCAGAGCTTTACATCTCCAGCAAAGCATTATATCTAGTGAGCACGACACAGCCCTGGTTTCTCTCTCTCACCTCCTCTCTCTCTCTCACCTCCTCTTCCCTCTCTCACCTCCTCTCTCTCGCCTCATCCCTCCCTCTCTAAACTCTCTCTCTCTGTCTCTCTGTCTGTCTCTGTCTGTCTCTCTCTGTCTGTCTTACACACTGACCAGTAAAAAGGGGTAAGTGGACGGTTAAAGGGGGATAAGAGAGTAAAGACAAAGAGAAGAAGAAAAAAAAAGGCACACAGACTTGGAATCCTCCGGGGATGAAGTCAACATCTGGCCCTCTCACAAAGACAACAGTGTAGTGTGGTGGCCTCTGAAGGGCCTTTCCGAGAGCAATTTAAACCAAGGGAGACAGACACAATATCCTGACCAAAAGGAACCTGTCTTATTACATTCCTGAGCAGAGACGGGGAGAGAGACCTCTGCCTTAGGGGGATGGGAAAGAAACAGGGGGATAAATAGAGACTTGACTTTGAGAGATCTTAAACGTCTGGGAGAAACAAGTCATTGTTAGAGTATCTTTGTGTTGTCTTGTAACACATTTTGAGCAACCAAACAACAGGAGGAGAACAGCAGAAGACAAGAATAAGAGAAAGAAGGGGGAGTCAGTTGAGTGTTAGAGGTAAAGAGGTGCAGAGGGAGGGGAGTTCATCCTCCCATTCCACTTTATGACACAAAGGCAGCCTGTCCTGCCTCTTCAACTACTGTACTGAAGAACCCACATACTTATAAAGACACTCCCAAGAAGTCAGGGCAGTGTGTGTGTGTGTGTGTGTGTGTGTGTGTGTGTATGTGTGTGTGTGTGTGTGTGTGTGTGTGTGTGTGTGTGTGTGTGTGTGTGTGTGTGTGTGTGTGTGTGTGTGTGTGTGTGTGTGTGTGTGTGTGTGTGTGTGTGTGCGCCTGTGTGTGTGTGTGCGCCTGTGTGTGTGTGTGCGCCTGTGTGGGTGTGTGTGTCCAGACAAAGGTAGCATTGTCCCCAGCCAGCAGCCCCTCCCCCTGTCCAGTCTGTGACCCAACACTCAAGCCTGTGGGGTCCTGACCAGGGCACCGTCACAGACTTTTGTTCCCATCAAAGGAAGGGATGTACCCCTAAACAGACAGAACCCTATGAAGTCGGACCTTACTTCAAGAGAAAGGCCCCCATGGGCCCTCGAGACCCAGAAAAATTGCACTTAACTAACCCCTTATGTAGTGGGAGCCAGGGGTGTCCTACACAGGCAATATGATGACAGAACAAGTGCGCTAAAACTGCCATCTCTTCACCAGCCACATGCACTTTCCTGCCCTGTTCTGCTCTCAGAGTCCAACTACATCAATCCGTTACACAATGCAATCGTTAAGTTCCGGCTCCAATTGACTTTACGTATCAACAAGGGTCCTCCATTCATTTCAACCTGACACGTTTACATTTTTGGAGTGACAAAAAAATTATAATCCCAGAGAGAAAACGATTGGGGGGTTGGAGATTGAGAGCCGTGGACATTCGTTTTCCCTTAGATTGATCTTCCCTCCTCCTGTCACAAAACCGCTCCTCACTCCTTCCCCTCCCTTTCCCCTCCGTCTCTGTGAGGGAATCCCTGTGGCAAGCGATCAGTCTGCGTCGCGCGCCGTTCCATATCCCCTAGCTGAGTGCAATGGGAGGGATGGGAGCACCTCAGTGTTGTTGTGCTGTTGGCACCCGCTCCCCTGTTCCCCCTCAACCCCCCCCAACCCCTCCCGCCAGCCCGTACAAATGACCAGGGGCCGTTGACGGATGTGATGCATGGGGCCCGGCGCTGACAGAGAGGGGCCCGGGCCGCAGACGACCCTAATGGTCATGATCTAATGGCAATTTGTATTGAATCAATAATCTCAATGCTGAGCGGATGGACAGACAGGACGTGTTGGACCCTGCGTAATGGACAAACTGGGGCTGATAGCTGCGGTGGCGGCAGCACACAAGCGGGTTATTCATCTTCACCCTGGCAGCTTATTGGCCACTGAGATGGATTCAGGAGTAAGAGGGGCAGAGGGAGACACAGGCGCGGGCTGGGATGAGCACAGAGTGCACACGCACGCACGCGCACGTACGCATGCACGCACACACACACACACACAGTACACATACGCTTACAGGTATAGAGTGACGTATCAATGTTAGTGTATAACACACTGATATAACACGTTGACATAAAAACACACACACATAATTTGATATGCATAATTTTCATAGGACAGGTACAGAATATACTCAAAGGAAATTTTATTATTTATTATTTTCACTCACTCCAGATCATTTCATGGATTTACACCTACAGAGCAAATTGGCTAGCGTTACCTAGTGTTGATTTTTCAGTGTAACAGAACAATTAACACTGCAAGTGTTAAATTAACCCTCATTGGTGTAAAATAACCCCAGTGTTGGTGTTAATAACCAAAAACATGCCCACCATTATCATATTTCCCAGCATGCTCTATTGTAGGTTGATTTTTTTTAGAACTGTTTGTTTCAATATCTATGCTTTGTACATTGATTGGTTCATTCATATTTTGCTACTGAAATATAAATTACATACATTTTCTAAACTAATATGTTACTTGGATTTATTGCACCCGTTACGGAAATGGTTGTTCCAATTGGTTTAGGTAGTCTTATATCATAGCCTTCCCAACCCTGGGAGTCATTCTGAATGCAGGCTGTAGCTACAAATGACAAATGACAAATTACAAAGGTTGGCTATCCCCTCTCTGGCTGATTTCCAAACGTGATGGGGAAATGAGGCTTCCTGAAGTATTGAGGCTTTCCAGCCAATGTTGTGGAAAATAAGTTCATTACTCAGAGCTTCCTTATCTGTTCACAATTAGTGACATCTTCTGGTCAGCAATAAATAGCAACGTGTGATTATCAGATTTTTTTCCCTCCACTGATTTTACAAAACACCATGGCGCAGCGGCAAGTCGTTGGCTTTAATAGCCTACAATCAGTTGGATTAGCAGGTTTGCATCTTACTTCATGCTTCCCTTTTTTGCCTTCAAGTTGACTATTTTTCAAAAACAGAATCTATGGCACTATTTAGGATGCTTAAGACAGAAGCTTATACTATACTAAATAAAACAAATGAATACCTGTATTTTTGAAATAGTGTGACTTCAACGGGATTCGACCTCATATCTGTCCCTGAATGTTCCGTAGTTCCCTATGCTACCTGCTAAGCTACCGGTCAGGTGGAACAACAAGTACAAAAATCCTAACAAGTACGGTATCCAGGAGAGGTCAGTGTTTGAAAGCAGTGTCAGTGTTTGAAAGCAGCATCGAAGAAAGCACCGGAAACACATCGAAATCAGTGGGATCTCACATTTTGGAAAAAGCACTTGATCAAACGAAGTGTCGGACGTCATAGATGACGTACTTCTGATAAAGTGATACGCGCACTGCTTCGAAGTTAGCTGCTTAGCAATTTCGACGCATGCCTCAGAGCTCCAGTATCAAACGTAACATCACTAGATTCCAATAGGATTTACACGTCACTTTGCAAGCCAGTATAATGTGACTTGCAGGCCTGCTGTGGCCTGTAAACCATGCATTTTAGGCCACTGTATTAGGGTAAATCTAGGCCCTCAAAATAAGGCCTTATAAAATACATATTGTATTGTGTTAAAGAATTACATTTTAATGTTAACATACTCGCTTAGGATCTTGGTGAATTCCAAAGGACTGAAAATGGATGGTGGTATCTCTACAAGTCACTTGAAAGGCAAGGCACCATGGGAAATATGCAAATAAGGCATTATACTAAGGGAAGTGTTAATGTAACACTGTTCCAGTGTCTATACGGGTCCACACTTTCAGTGTTAAACGTAACACTTGGTGTTGATTTAACCCTGGAGAATGTGCTGTGCATGTATTATAGCTACACAATGCATACACATAAACACACCAGATACACAGAATCCCATCAATACTTCACCACTTTCCTCCATTTTCCCCAACCACTTCAAAATCTATCCACAGTGCATCCTTATCAAACTCTTTCTGGGACATACATTAGAATGTAAGCGTGCATGAAAATAGGGCCTGTTTACAAGGCAATTTCACTAAGCTGTGGGACCCGCAACACCGTTTAGCTTTATCAAACAGAGCCTAATAAATCATATGCTCTTTTGTGATGTCAATTGCTGAAGTGCTTTGTGCAAAGAAAGAAAAAATTGGGGAAAAGAGGCAAGGGAGGGAGGGATATGGAGGGATGGAGGGAGGGAGAGAGTGAGGGAGTGGAGGAGGGAGGGGGGGTTTAGAACTGGCATGTGTAATTCAGCACAGCCTTTTCATCTTGGAGTAAGATACTCCAGACAGATAAGGTGCCTAATCCTTCTCCTGATCAAAAAAGAATCTGCATTTTACCAATTAAAGGGCTGCGCCAGCAGGCGGAGAGGGGGCCGCATTCTGACTGAGCCCAACTTTATCTCCCTTCAACACCGGGGAGGCACGCAGGCTGCAACCACCGCCTTATAGCATGGTTGTATACTGGGGGAGCTAACAGGGGAGCTAACGCTAACATCATGCCATCTCCATCTAAGAGCAAGGACATTACAACGCCACCTAGGGAGATGACCCAGAATAGGGGGAGGGGGGGGGTCGAAGTTGACTGCTACTTTCAACATGCAGGTACACACACAACCCAGCTCAGGGTCAACCCATTTGAGAACCTTTCCCCCCACCCACCCACTTAGACTGTGCAACATCTCTCCAAAGACACCCCAGTTCAAAACCCCCCAAACATCTCAGACAGAGACATTAAAGAATCCAGCACCAACCGCTTATCTTTAAAAGTGCTCCCTCGGAGGGTACAGAGGAAAAGGAGAGAAAACGAGCGGGAGCGTGAGCGTGAGAGTGATGCTAAAAAAAGGTATTGGAGTTTGAGGAGGGTGAAGTGGGGGAAGGGAGGTCGATGTTGAGAGGCAGAGTTGAAATAAGTGATAGAGAGAGAGAGAGAGAGGGAGGGAGAAAGAAATTAAATAAATACAGCAACTGAAAATTGACACCCGCCTCGCTTTTGCTGACTGGGTAGGCCAGATAAGTGAGCTAAATTGCGTAGATGCGATGTTTATCTTATCAGCGGCACCGAGAGCGCTTAAACGCGGATGATAAAGGAACGGGCACAGCGTGTCCTGGCGCCAGTGCATTTGTAGAGTGTAAAAATGTGCATCAGGAGCGCGACAGGAGCCGCTTTTGAACCAAGGTGGAAAGCAATGAGGGTGGTGTACGGCGGATTTGAATTCCAATTCATCTTCATCTTCGTAACCATCACTTTTTTAACACTTCAAATAGTAGTTTTGAAGTGTATAACTTGCCTCACTTGCTTCAGATAGCAGTTTAATTTAGAGTTTTTGCCTAATATCAGACTATTGACAAAGAACAATCGATAGAAAACAATCAAACAATTCCAAATGTATCAGAACTGAAAACTATGTTGTTAACTTTACCTCACACTACCAATCAAAGCCAGGCTGGAGGCATATTCTATTACTTTACTCCATAACCATTCTATAAGATGAGCTTAAATAAAGGGGGAAGGGATATCCCATTGTTTGGCTGTATGAACCCCCCCCCCCCCCCAGCATTAGAGGAGAGACACTGTGGTCCAAATACTATACTTATCCTATTACTGAAGGGGGTGGGGGTGAGGAGGGGGAGGGTTGGAGATAAGAGGGTTTTCTCCCCCGCTTGCTGAATTTGAGGGGAGGGGTTCACTAGGAAAATAGTTTCATTAGCATGTCCCGGCTAACCCTATCTGCATGGGCACATAAAATGAGAAATAAAATACAATGACGGAGAGAGAAAAGTGTGAAAAGAGTGAACTTGCAAGGGGAAAAGACAATGAGGATGTGTTGACTATTTCCTGACATGGAGCAGTATGTCTTCTCAGATGCACAGCAGTGAAACCTACGCGAGGTCAGGGTAGTTAGTGTGTGGAGAGTGGACATTGTTAGGGTAGTTAGTGTGTGGAGAGTGGACATTGTTAGGGTAGTTAGTGTGTGGAGAGTGGACATTGTTAGGGTAGTTAGTGTGTGGAGAGTGGACATTGTCAGGGTAGTTAGTGTGTGGAGAGTGGACATTGTCAGGGTAGTTAGTGTGTGGAGAGTGGACACTGTTAGGGTAGTTAGTGTGTGGAGAGTGGACATTGTCAGGGTAGTTAGTGTGTGGAGAGTGGACATTGTCAGGGTAGTTAGTGTGTGGAGAGTGGACATTGTCAGGGTAGTTAGTGTGTGGAGAGTGGACACTGTTAGGGTAGTTAGTGTGTGGAGAGTGGACATTGTCAGGGTAGTTAGTGTGTGGAGAGTGGACATTGTTAGGATAGTTAGTGTGTGGAGAGTGGACATTGTTAGGGTAGTTTGTGTGTGGAGAGTGGACATTGTCAGGGTAGTTAGTGTGTGGAGAGTGGACACTGTTAGGGTAGTTAGTGTGTGGAGAGTGGACATTGTCAGGGTAGTTAGTGTGTGGAGAGTGGACATTGTTAGGATAGTTAGTGTGTGGAGAGTGGACATTGTTAGGGTAGTTTGTGTGTGGAGAGTGGACATTGTTAGGGTAGTTAGTGTGTGGAGAGTGGACATTGTTAGGGTAGTTAGTGTGTGGAGAGTGAACATTGTTAGGGTAGTTAGTGTGTGGAGAGTGGACATTGTTAGGGTAGTTAGTGTGTGGAAAGTGGACATTGTCAGGGTAGTTAGTGTGTGGAGAGTGGACATTGTCAGGGTAGTTAGTGTGTGGAGAGTGGGCATTGTCAAGGTAGTTAGAGTATGGAGAGTGGACATTGTTAGGGTAGTTAGTGTGTGGAGAGTGGACATTGTTAGGGTAGTTAGTGTGTGGAGAGTGGACATTGTTAGGGTAGTTAGTGTGTGGAGAGTGGACATTGTTAGGGTAGTTAGTGTGTGGAGAGTGAACATTGTTAGGGTAGTTAGTGTGTGGAGAGTGGACATTGTTAGGGTAGTTAGTGTGTGGAAAGTGGACATTGTTAGGGTAGTTAGTATGTGGAGAGTAAACATTGTTAGGGTAGTTAGTGTGTGGAGAGTGGACATTGTTAGGGTAGTTAGTGTGTGGAGAGTGGACATTGTTAGGGTAGTTAGTGTGTGGAGAGTGGACATTGTTAGGGTAAAACAGATGTTCACCCGGTGGAATTAAAACTAGAGTGAACAAGCTCTTACCCAGTATGATGCACCGCCCTCACCCCGGCCCAAATCGCCCTGCCCCCCGGAAACAGGGGCAAGAACTTGTCAAGATCCTCAACCTTTGAGCAGAGCCCTTCAAACGCGGGAGGCAGCCCATTCCGCGCTGAGGATATCAATTATAGATAGGGGTTACCGCCGCGGCCGCGGATTGCAATGTCAGACGCCGGGATAGACAGCCGTGGAGAGCTGGGGAGCTATCTATCAGATGTGTGCTGATGGGGGTGGTTGGTGTGTGTGTGTGTGTGTGTGTGTGTGTGTGCTTGAAGATACATGTAGTTAAAAGGGACACCACGGTGGCTTCCTTCTCACCATCAGCCCCTCAGCTCCAGCTCTCATGTATCAAACACTGAGAGTGAAGTCAAATCTCCCCTCTCAGTTGGCCTAGTGGTAAGTAGCACACAGTCGGGTCACAGGGGAGACCAGACCAACACCAACGGCATCAGCAATATCATTAATAGTTGGGTTAAGAATAGGCCCTCAGGCTCTACAGGATGAGAGTCCTGGGCAGTGTGAGGAGCTGTATGACAGATGGGGGGAGTATATTACAGTCAATACGGTACAGACGTGTAGACAGTACAGAACAGAGGCTCACGGCCTGGTTGTGCAGGATTTAGTCTAGTCAGTGCCGGCCAAATCAGTTAGTGTCGTAGCACAACAGAGACGTGCTCGGCAGCCTTTGAGCCCATTAACCATCGTCCCCGAAACCAATCTGGAATCCGGCAAGGGCATTACTCAACGCCTGTAGGCTGCAGAGCACTCTGCACTGAACACTGAACATGGTGACATACAGGGGGAGGCTGCTGGACCAGAGTGTGGAGAGGGTGTTATGACTGGGGACAGAAGTCCAGGAGAACTATAGGACCAGTTGACTTGGAGGAGGGGGCTCCTAAAATGCACTTCTAAACCGGGTGTCCTACTTACTGCTCTATTATTTGCACAGTATCTGCATTCTAAATGTGTCATAACGTTTTGAACTTGAAATTGACAGAGTTAGTATCGCAAAACCAGACGCCATAGTCTCCTATTGATTCTGCCTCCTGGAATTGAAGGCTTCAATACTGAATGACCAGGTACTCACATGTACTAGCTGCTCCTGGGTGTCAAACTCCCGGTGGCAGCTCTCCCAGTGGCAGTTGGTCTCGTACACCACCTCTGGCTCCTGCTTGCTGTCGTCCTTGTCCCCTTCCTCCTTCACAAGAGTCATCCCATCAGGATGGTCCTACAGTACAGAAACACAACAGAGTTACAAAAGAGGGCCCAAAACGGACTGTTTTACAGTAGTGACCCAACACTGATCGTGCTACAATAACCACACACTGATCGTGTTACTATAACCAAACACTGATCGTGTTACAATAACCAAACACTGATCGTGCTACAATAACCAAACACTGATCGTGTTACAATAACCAAACACTGATCGTGCTACAATAACCAAACACTGATCGTGCTACAATAACCAAACACTGATCGTGTTACAATAACCAAACACTGATCGTGCTACAGCGAGGACAGATTTCCCCACTCGCGTCACTTCTTGTTGAACGTGGAACGAGGGAGAGCTCGGTTTGTTGTTTTGGAAAGTATGTTGTTTTGGAAAGTTTAAAAATTCCAAAGGCACTCGCACATCTGAGCTATCTTTTTTGCAGGTGCATGCATGGTAACAGTTGAATAAAATGAGAGAAAAAATAAATAATTTTTAAAGTCTATTGAAAAAGTTTGGTTCCTAGCTAGCTACAGCGACACGGTTGGCATCAGTTGCTGGGACCGCCACTATCTGTCCAGTGATCCTGCTGACCAAGGCTGGGTCTAGCCTAGCTGCTAGCTAGATGCCTATCAAGCTAGTGGTGTTTTCCTTGAGGTTTAGAACGCAGCCCGTGATGCGTTTAGCCATTGTGGCTGGGAACGCAGATTGTCCCGGCCTTGTGGCTGTCGAGATCCCTGATGTTTGTTGTTGTTGTTGTTTTCAATCTTCCCTGTGACCTGCCCTGTCTGGAACTGCTAGGAGTAACGGCGTAACCTACGTTGCTACTATGACAAAGACCAAAGCCGGACAGGAGTAACGTTGAGGACAGTGGTGTCTCTGTATCACAGGTGAAGGATCTTTTAAACTAACAAAAAGAGTTCTACAAACAGTTGTTACAACAACAAGAAAATAGCTGTTGTGTGTTGTGTCTAAATTCTGCTGGAGTCAACTAATAAAATAATGGATGACCTGACCAGAGAAATCCAGGACCTGAACAAAGTCCTCCCAGGTTCAGCTTGATGAGTTTAAACAGGAGAACGGCAAGGTGAAAGTAATCTGTAAGTCATTAAGAGAGGACATCAGTTCTGTATGGGAATCCATGTTCACAATGACGGAGAAATCACATTATCTCAAGGGACAATCAAGGCGGAACAACATTGTTGTGGATGGAAATGCACAATCTCCACATGAGACCACAGGATGATTGAGGTGGAACGCACCCACAGGACTGGAAAACGGCCCAGATAACCACCGGCCCAGATAACAGGCCCATTCCGATAGTGGTCAAGTTCCTGAGGTTCAAGGACAAGGTAACTGTTCTGGAAAGAGCCAAGAACTTGAGAGGAATGTACATCTTCCTCAACAAGGACAATCCTGAAGCTGTGCGCCAGAAGAGGAAATAACTTATCCCAGCCATGAAAGCTGCCAGAGACAGGCTCATTGTCCACCCTCCCTCCCAAAAGCCTGGAAGGGATGAGAGTGCCAAGCCTATGGGTTTGTAGCTTCAGCCCCATAGCGCACACACACACACACACACACACACACACACACACACACACACACACACACACACACACACACACTGATTAATGGACAACTGAATGTACGTACGTTTCTCTTGCTTGGTTTGCGCTTTTCCATATTATGTCTATCTCTGATGAGATACCCAGTAAAGGGCTGAAAATAGCCCATATTACATGTAGCGAAATAAGGTTTGTGAAATCAATAACTTGGTAACATCAGATAACATTCATATATTAGCCATTTCTGATACTCAGATCATTTCTTTGAAGATACAGCAGTAGCAATACAAGGATATAACATCTATAGAAGAATGCTTATGGTGGAGGTGCTGCTGTATATATTCAGAGCCATATCCCTGTAATGCTTAGAGAAGATCTTATGTCAAGTGTTATTGAAGTGTTGTGATTGCAGGTTCACCTTGCACATCTAAAGCTTTTTATTTTTTGGTGTTGCTATAGGCCACCAAATGCTAACAGTCAGTGTCTAAATAATATGTGTAAATTGCTTGATAGTGTATGTGATGTAAACAGAGAGATCTAATTTCATGAGGACCTGAATATTGACTGGTTTCATCAAGCTATCCACTTAAGAGGAAGCTTCTCACTGTAACCAGTGCCTGTAATCTGGTTCAGATTATTAATCAACCTACCAGTGTGTCTATAAACACAGGAACAAAATCATCCACATGTATTGATCACATTTTTACTAATACTGTAGAACCTTGATCTAAACCTGTATCCGTACCCATTGGATGCAGTGATCACTATATAGTGGCTTTGTCCAGGAAAGCCAAAGTTCCAAAAACGGGGCCTAAAATAGTGTATAAGAGATTATGCTAAATATTTTGCTGTGACTCTTATTTGGATGATGTCACAAATATTTGTTGATCGGTTGTGATTAACAAAGAGCATCCAGACGCTGTACTTGAGGAATTTATTACATTACTTCTTCCAATTATTGATAAACATGCAGCTGTTAAGAAACGGCCTGTTAGAACTGTTAAGGCTCCATGGATTGATGAGGAAATTAACAACTGTATGGTTGAAAGAGATGGGGCAAAAGGAGTGGCTAATAAATCTGGCTGGACATCTGACTGGCTGACGTACTGCAAATTGAGAAATGATGTGACTAAACTCAACAAAAAGAAGGAGAAACTGTATTATGAAGTCAAGATCAATGATATAAAGAATGATAGAGAAAAACTTTGGAGTACTATAAATGAAATTATGGGCAGAAAGGCTCATTCAAATCCATCTTTCATCGAATCATTCATCACAAAACCATTTGATGTCAATTATTGTAATGATTACTTCAATGGCAAAGTGGGTAAGCTTAGACAGGAAATGACAACAACGAACAGTGAGCCATCATACCTCATGCATAAAAAACTAATAATAGCATTGTATAGCATTGTAAGTTTGAATTTTGTAAAGTACGTTTGGGAGAGGTGGGGAAATGATTGATATCAATCAATAATGACAAACCTGGCATTGACAACTTAGATGGAAAGCTACTAAGGATGACTCTATAGCCACTCCTATCTGTTATATATTTAAGCCTAGAGGAAAGTCTTTGTCCTCAGACTTGGAGGAAAGCCAAAGTCATTCCAATACCCAAGAGTGGTAAAGTGTCCTTAACTGGTTCTAATTTTCTAGCTCTTAGAAAATTGTTGGGAGAATGGTGTTTGACCAAATACAATGTTATTTCTCTGTAAACAAATTAACAACTGTCTTTCAGACTTATTTTTAGAGAAGGGAATTCAACATGTACTGCACTGACGCAAATGACTGATGATTGGTTGAAAGAAATTGATAATAAGAAGATTGTTGGAGCTGCACTGTTAGATTTTGGTGCAGCCTTTGATATTATTGACCATAACCTGTTATTAAGAAAAAGTATGTGTTATGGCTTTTCAACTTCTGCCATATTGAGGATTCAGAGCTATCTATCCAATAGAACTCAGAGGGTTTTCTTTAATAGAAGCCACTCTAATGTCAAATATGTAAAGTGTGGTGTACTGCAGGGCAGCTCTCTAGGCCCTCTACTCTTTTCTATTTTTACCTATGACTTGCCATCTGCATTAAACACAGCATGTGTGTCCATGTATGATGATGAGTCAACCATATATGCATCAGCAACCACAGCTGATGAAGTCACTGAACGGAAAATAGTTGCAGTCAGCTTTGGAATAGACAGTCAGTAATAAACTGGTCCTAAAACTAAGAGCATGTATTTGGTACAAATCATTCCCTAAATTCTAGACCTCAGCTGAATCTGGTAATGAATGATGTGGATTAAATGGTTGTGAAGATGGGCAGAAGTCCATCCGTAATAAAGAGATGCTCTGCTTTTTTGACACCACAGTCCACAAAGCAAGTCCTGCAGGCTCTTGTTTAATCTTATCTTGATTATTGTCCAATCAAAGAAAAGAACGACCTAGTTAAGATGCAGCTGGCTCAGGACAGAGCGGCACATCTTGCTCTTCATTGTAATCAGACGGCTAATATTAATACTATGCATGCCAGTCTACCTTGTCTGAGAGTTGAGGAAAGACTGACTGAATCACTTCTTTGTATGTGTTGGAAATTCCAAATTGTTTTGCATAGTAAATGTACACACAGCACTGACACCCACATTTACCCCACCAGACTTGCCACCAGGGGTCTTTTTTCAGTCCCCAGGTCCAGAACAAATTCAAGGAAAGGTACAGTATTATACACAGCCATGGGTGGATGGAACTCCCTTCCATCTTATGTAGCACAAGTGAACAGCAAACCTGGTTTCAAAAAACAAATAAAGTGTATGACCTACTTGTTGTGTGTATATACCGACATGTATGTGTAACTGATAGATGGACACACACTACATGTTCACGTTTTTTAAATGTATGTAAATTGTAAAATCTTTTGTCTGTAATGTCTTTTTCGTTATGTGTCGGACCCCAGTAAGACGAGCTGTCGCCTTCGGCGTCGGCTAATGGGGATGCTAATAAATCTAAATCAAAAGACACTTCACTGACAGGCAACGTATTCATTTTTTAACCTGCCACCTCTATTTTG
Source organism: Oncorhynchus mykiss (assembly GCF_057628025.1). Lineage (NCBI taxonomy): Eukaryota > Metazoa > Chordata > Actinopteri > Salmoniformes > Salmonidae > Oncorhynchus > Oncorhynchus mykiss. The sequence goes on from NC_143036.1 coordinate 27,201,450, forward strand.
TCAGGTGAGAACAACCGGAGAGTACCTGGTTGTCCAAGAGGTTAACCATTGAGACACTAGAGAAGAGTTAGAGCGCAGAGAATAACCGAAATTGAAATATTGTATACAGTAAGTAAGACCATGTCAGCTCGGAACCTATTGGGCTGAAAAAAAATATATGTTTACGTAAAAGGCTGTGGTTACACATGCTTTTCACAGACCTCCTTACAACACTCTTGAGTCAAGTCCACAGTCACAACCAAAACATTCTCTCCCCCTACTCTACCCTCCCCTAACCAACCAGGCTGATTCTGTTACGCGTTTCCACAGGTGTAATCGTGTGAATCTGGCCTTGTTCAGCACACAGGGAGTAAAACGTGAGTCTGGGAGCGGAGATGTAGTACTGAAAGCTCCGCTCTGTGTTGGGAGTTGAGCTATGACAGGTCTGAGCCGAGTATTTCAGGAATCTAACCCTAACTTCCTGCTCAAGGTTGCTCCATTACTCAAGACATATTTCACTGTCACCGTTAACATTACATGACTGGGCAGCCTGGAGAGTACTGGAGACTGTAACACGGGAGCCTAGGGTGTACAAGGTTTTTCTCTGGCAAAGTTATGGTTCGTAAAAATCACCTCGGCCTACTGCTAGTACCGACCTGCAACGGCAGGGGAAGGCAGAGAGAGATGGAGAGAAACAGAGAGTGTGTGAGATAACAGAGAAAAGAGTTTCATTCACCGAATGTGGATCTCTGAGTCTACAGGCTTGCTTCTATTGTACGCGCACAGTCACTTTAGAGGCCTCATTGCAGACACAAGCGCACAGAGAGCCCTTTAGAAAACATGCAGTCTAATTTCTCTTTCATTTTTCCCCCATTCACTTAAGCATCTGATTAAAAGGAAAACAATTTCCTTCTGGTGTCGCCAAGATCAATGTGGCTTATCGCTTCTGAGGCGGTAGCCCGAACAAGCAGCCGAATGAAACAGGCAAATAAATAAATCGTTTTACAGTACGTCACATAATTGGCCCCAAAGCTCTCCGTCTGAGTGAATGACTGAGTGTGTGTATGTGTGCACGCCCGTTTATGCGTTGTGTGAACAGAATTGAACAGTACAAGCGCCACATCCTATTCTACGGCTGCCGACGCAGTAAACCATCAATTCTGTTCATTATCCTCATCTCGTCTTGTAGCATATAATACCATAAGCATACCCCTTTTTCTAATACTGCATAAGAGTACCTGTTCATTGGACTGCATGATAAATGGTGGAGCAGTTAGATTCACCTGGCAACATACGGCCCCTGGGCTGAGTAGCTCCTCGTCCGGTTTGATCTTGGAGCGTTTGTGGTGCATGGGGTCCCCAGTGCTGCTCACCGCTGACTCGCTAGTGGGTTTGGTCTGTAGGAACAACCACAATAACTTCACTTCAACATCCTTTATGATCGAATGGCCATAAATGATGAGCATAAATGAACATTTACATGCAATTGTGTGATTACATCCTGTTTGATACTGTTCCAAGGGATCTAGTTTATCCCACTAAAAGGGAGCATAACGCAGCCTGTTGACTATTAAATTCGAGGCAATTTAATAAGCCAAAGTTTTTATACAGGGGTCGTCTATCCGGCTTCACCTTTGGATGACCTGACTGGCCCTGAGAGCCAAAGGGGAGTTCCCTGTTACAAGGCAGGCGAGACGGAAATCAATTTTAAAAAAGGAAAAAGGAAAGCTGAACTGGCCTGGAAAGATTCCTTGGCTCGTGTCTGTGTAATTAGACTTCTTAGTTAGAATGTTTACTCCGGGAATATGGAATGTCATTTCCATTGAACAGTGAGACATCTTGACACTAGAGTCACTGAGATCCTGCTAATAGATACAGTGTAATTGCATTTGGAGAAATAGAACAAATTAAATTGGTAGTATATGAAATGCAAGGTAGTATATGATTCTGGTTGTTTCCCCAGGGTTGGACAGAATGGAGGAATGGTTTCAGAAGATTATTTATATAGTTCTCTAACACAACTAGGAACCTCAGAGGGTGAAGAACGTACCAGATGCCATTTTGAAAAAAATAAAATAAAATTGGAAGGTATAAATAAAGAGGAATAATTGAATATTTGCTTGAAATGCAAGCCCCCACGTACATTAGGAATGGAGAGAGGTAAAGGAAAACACCGTGGGATCCATCCATCCATGTCAATATTCCAGTTTTAATCCTTGTATTCCTCTTGTGTGATTAATGGTGTCAGTGATGGGATCCTATGCTAACAAGGCCCTTGTTGTTTCTCACGTGAAACAGAACGTTCCGGAACAACGTTCCCAGTCCAAAACAACACATCCAGGGGACCCCCACTCCCATGAGGCCAGAGCGCGGAGTGGCCTGCTTCTACTTCTTCCTGTCTGTGCCTTGTACCTGTTTAGGCTACCCGGAACGCTGCTAGCGCGTGGCTAGCACATGGCAGCGCTATCTATCTATTACCTGTGATGATGAATCGCAGAGGCTTCTGCCGCAGTGAAGGGAGAAGTCTCTCACCTGAGAGGAGTCATTGGAGATGACGGAGCGCTCGCTGGGGGTCAGGCCAGGGGGAGGGATGCCCGGGACTGGACGCTGGGTGGCGAAGGCCGGGGAGGGGTGGATGAGGGGCGGACTGTGGCCGAATGCAGAACCCACAATCCCTGGTTGCCGACCAAGCAGCTGCTGGTGCATCTGAAGTGCCACTGGGGTGGGAGGGTAAGCGAAACTCAAAGCCGGACTGGAGGGAAACAATATCATGATTAGTATTTAGTTAACGAGAAACATACAACAACATACAACAAGACTTTGTGCAGGTGCTGGATTGTTTTTTTAAACAACCTTTCCCATTATCAATATTTACTCTACCTCTATGAAAATACTTTTGGGTGTATTTGAAATGGCAATTGCAATGGCACAGAGGAAAAATGAGGGGGAAACAAAAGGGAGAGAGTGAATAAATATATTTTTTTGGCTAGCACCTCATCCCTGAGGACAATCTGACAGGAGTTGTTGTAACACTGGAACCACAGGGCCCAAGACAGATCCCTGGCAATGAATGTTCAGCTTGTTAGCACCGTGAATTACTGTTGTGGTCCCCTGCCAGGCCGTCATCGTCAATAAGAATTTGTTCTTAATTGACCTGCCTGGTAAAATCAAGGTAAACAAATAATGTAAAACAAATATTTTTTAAATCCCCAAATTCTAAGGTTTTCTGGAAATCCCTATTTGCGGATTCCCGGAATCAGAAGGATAAAAATGTAGGGAACCTTAGAAATGTGCAACCTTAGTTAAACTACATCATCTCTCCACTGTGTACAAATTCAACAGTATAATCAGGCCTAGTCTATAACTACAGTCCCTTCACATTGCACAGTCTGCACGCTAGCTTTCCCCTACTCTAAAAGACCTAGATCATGGGTACCCTTCCTTCCCCATAGGTCTACATTAAAGTTAGGGTGTTTACATACACCATAGATTAAAACAGAATCCAAACCGCCCACCGTACTGTAAAAGCTCTCTCTATAAACAGAGGTAGCTCCAGGTAAACACAAGTCTCTATGGTTCAATAGCAGTCACGCGTGATGGGCCTCCATTCATTCTGCCTGCCTGACGCCTGTTCACAGCCTCTCAGCCCGGACCCATATGTCTGCTGAGCTTATTACAGGCACCGAGTGGAAATCAATGGGCCGAGACGCATTTGGGGGCCCATCCGCTTGTCATATCACTCATCAGTCTGGGGGCCCTATCATTGGCCCTGTCACATGGGCCACAGTGGCTTGTGATTGATCAGGTTCTCCTTTCAGATCGCTGATCAATGGCTCCAGGTATGGATCTCCCTCTCTCTTTTTCTCTCTCTGTCATTTCGGTGATAGTGTGTATCAGGGGGGTGGTGTTTGGGAGGGTGTGTGGATGACTGACACATGCCTCCAGGGAGACTGGGTAAATAGGTGAACAAGGCCCACCAGGAGATGGGGCGGCAGAGGAGACACACGCACACACAGTAGCCTGGTGACAAATCTATCTGTGCTGTATAGCCAACTTTATTGACTCTAAGCCAGCCCCCCTCCCATGTTGTTTGCCTTTCCTTGGGAAACCTCACTGGTCCACCACATCCTAATACATCCCCCCCGCCTCCACTATAACAACATCCCACACAAGCTCTGCCCCAGGCCCTCCATCCCCTTACCCACAGTCCTCCAGAGTGACCGAAAGATATGTTTGTGTACGATGTTGGCCCTTTTTTTTTCATCCTGTACCCGACTTTCCCAAAATCCCCAGGTTTTTCAGAAATCGCTAAAATAAGCAGGAAATCCGGAAATCCTCCAACCAGAATTTCAGGAAAAACTGGGAATTTGGGGGAAAGTTACTGGAATTTTGCAGCCCTTATCCCGTACCTGATGGCCCCGGCAGAGAGGTGTCCGTAAGAGCCATTGGTGGAGGAGCTGGAGCGGGAGTTGTTGAGGATGGTGACCAGGGAATTTGGCGAGCTGCGGATCATGGTCTGCAGGTCGAAGCTGTGCTCCGACAGGGGAGAGATGGGCAGGGCCCGCTTCCGACTGGGCCTCGCTGTCAGCCGGGGGCTGGGGAACCGAGAGCCTGCAGGAGAGGACAGCAGTAGAGTAGAGACATTAGACCCAAAGAAGCTGCAGTCCACAGAACCCCTTTGGCTAGAAACGTACTAGGTGATAGAGAGAGATGAATTCATCTGTTGTGTTTTATCATATACGGGTTTTGTATGTTTATTCATTGGCTTTGTCTTATTGGTTTGTCTTGTCTTTTTGAGTGCTTTTATAGCATTGTAGCCTACTTTGGCTTTAACCACAGACAAACATAGAGGGGCCATAGACTGCGCTTCACTGACTGAGACATACCTAATTCAATCCAATCAACAAACAAAAGGTTATCTCACAAAAGGCTATTTGGAATGAAAGTGTGCAACTGACAATGGATGAACTTCATATGAGACAACACAGGGATGCCTTTTATGTCAAAGCTCTTTACTGACTGGGTTATGTCAATCAAGTACTCAAATGCAGTCAATGTTGAATGGAATTACTATGAGTGGCTTTGAAAAGGTACCAAGCAGCCAACAACACTGCCTTTCTCCATTGCTTTCTCTCTCTCTCTCTCTCTCCACACACAATGAGCCGCATGTACAGATTAAGAAATGACTTTTGTTGTATTTTCACTCGGAGATGTCACAAACAAGACAGGGAAAACCAGGGGGAGAAGTAAAGAAGCGGAGGGAGGAGAAACCAGGGGGAGAAGTAAAGAAGATGAGGGAGGAGAAACCAGGGGGAGAAGACACTGCGGGGATGTTGTGCTTTGTGCGTGAACTGACACAATGACTTTGTGACTCAGACTCGGTAGGGAAAAACATTTCAGCTGTTTTCCCTTTTCTATTTTGTCGTGGGCAAACAAAACCAGCTTACCCTGTACTCACTCCCTTCCTCCCTCTCTCGCTCCTTCCATCCTTCCCTCCCTCAAATTCAAACGCTCGCTCTCGCCTGACACATCCAGCGATTACAGAGGCTTCCATTCACATGGAAATCAGTTGTACATGTGCGTGTGTGTGTGTCTGCGCGTCTGTGTCTGACTGTGTGTGTGTGTGTGTGGTGAAGTTTCTGGCATACGTAGGCCTGCATTTAGAGCATGGAGCCCCAGGAAGAGAGGAGAGAGGAACCTCTCTACATTGTCTCTGCTCTGGCCTCTATATATAAACCTGCCTCTGTCTCTTTGACGTCTCAGAGATGGAGGTCGGGGGCACACACTCACATATACAAACACACAATCTCCCCCCCACCCCCCACCCCCCCGCACATACATACACACAATCTCTGACAACAATACATCTCAGAAAATGTGTTCGTCACTTGAGGAATTTGTTCCTCGGAAATCCAGCTGTATTCACGCAAACACGGACTCTCGTGAACCTGCGATAGCCACACTCCTCAGTCAAACTCCTACCCCCTGGTCGACCTGTGGCACGCTCTCACAAACCATATCCCCCATGCATCTCTCTGTAACAAACCTCCTAAAAAACTACGCCCCTCGTCCACGGGTGAGGGACTGCCTCCACCTGTGGTGAGTTAGGATGGGGAGGGGGGGAATGAACCGCGGAGGGGGTAGAGGAGGGGGGCTGTCCCATCACAGCATGGGCCTCCTGGGAGTTGTGTTTATTAATGCTGCAGCCACATGATAAATGGCCCAACCAGGAGGAGAGGAGAGGGAGAGGTAGAAGAGAGGGAGAGGGGAGCGTCGTGGCCCGTAGCAGGGTAGCCGGAGTGTCCCTCTAATTTCCCCGTGATTTATGGATGGGTCGGCTGGTTAGGCACAGCGTCATTAATTCACACGGACGGGACAGGGAGGGGCCAGACAGGCTAGACTGACTGACGGCAGTAAAAATAAACCATGAGCTTGGAGCCCAAAACCCCCAAAATAGGGCCACCTAAGAGGCCTCTGGCCCTCTCACAACACCTCTCCTTCCCCCATCTCCTCTCCTCCTCCTCTAAACAATACGCTGGACATAACCTACATGATAAATCATGGGCATAAATTAGCAGCAATATGAAAACTAACACAGCTATCCTGTCCAACCACTAGCTCAACTGAATTGAATTAAATAAAGCACTGTCGTTCTTAGGGTTCAAAGGGCGGTTGGAAGGACAGGATGGGACCTTTTTATCAGTAAGCTTACAATTAATTACCTCAGGTAAAAAACACAACAAACTATTGCAATAGAAAAATTGCCAATTTTTTAATTATACAGCTCAAATACAGATGTTAGCATAGCACTAACTATTAGAGCTAGCTAATAGCACTAGCTAATTAGAGTGTAAAAACATGTGACAATTTTTTTTATTTTTTTTATTTTACCTTTATTTAACTAGGCAAGTCAGTTAAGAACAAATTCTTATTTACAATGACGGCCTAGGAACAGTGGGTTAACTGCCTGTTCAGGGGCAGAACGACAGATTTGTACCTTGTCAGCTCGGGGGTTTGAACTTGCAACCTTCCGGTTACCATTGAAGCCCCAAACAGCCAGGACAGCACCATTGTTTCATTAAGCAGGCTCTCTCCTAAGCTAATTACATTGATGTGAAGTAGACTGACTGAAACTATGATAGCTTCGACGCAACTAGGCCCCATTATTAGCCAAAACCTCTTGATATGATAACGCCACACTCTATATGCCTTTTTTCTCCTCTAAAATCTATATATCACAAAGGAAGAGCTTTAAAGTGTTAATTTTCCTGGCGTGTGTGTGGAACACACATTGTTGAAACACAACGAGTTATTACTGGCAATGATCACAGGCGATTGTGAAGTAGTGAAGAGCTAGCATAGCCACGGCATCATCTCCCATTTGAAACTGTGGCCCTAATTGTTTTGTTTCACTCTATTAATCTTAAACGTTGACACAGAAGAAAGGATTTCTCTCTGTGATGATGAATGGTGAGACATTCCAATTCTCAGTTAATAGCAATTAATTTTCTGATAGCCGTGCAAGTTTGGCTAGTTTTAATTAGTTTGTTCGGAGGAATAGGGGGGTGAATTCACCCCGGATTTCCATGAAAGCGACGGCTGGCTGACTAAATACCTTCTCATCAAAGGGAGAGGGGTGAGGCTGTCCGACCTTCCCTAAGATTCAGTGTGCCTTTAATTTCCTATTTACACTTTAAAATAACTCATTAGCATAAGTCCTCTGCACAGGCAGGCCTGAGCCCAGCACATTAAGACAACGGCTCATTTAAATCATGTCAGTTTAAAATCGCTTACTTCTCCTTCCTCGTTTGGTAGGATTGTTGTTTTGCTCCATTTAAAACAGATTGATGTAGATAGGTGTATTATTCTCCCTGCACAATCTGCAATATTCAGACACACACAGACAGACAGACAGACAGAGGACCCCACCACACACACACAAACAGCCATTGAATTTGAAAGTTTGGGTCAGTATGTTGAGCTCAGGGCAGACTTACTCTCCACGGCCTGCAGATATTCCATGTGCAGGGCACTGCTGGTGGCTCCGGCCGTGGAGGCCACGGAGGGGAGGAGGTCCGTGTAGGGGCTACGGTGGCCCGCCAGGAGAGCCATCTGGTGGTAGTACTCTGCAGTGGTCAGGCCTGTGTGAGGGACTAAGGAAGGGGGGAGGAGGTGAAGGGAAGGCAGATAGGACAGGAAGATAAAGAGGGAGAGAGGGGGGGGGGCATGCGTTTTAGGTGAGATAATGACACCATAAGAGAGGCCTACAACACCTACCACAAAACACCTGCAAACACATGATAACTTACAGTAGATGAACACTCAGCACATCTGTAATGTAATGTAATGTAATGAGCACATTAGCAACACCATCATGTATAGAATGGAACAGAACTGATGTATGAGGAGCATGATCTGCATTCCGAAGTACACTATATAGGGAATGGGGTGTCATTTGGGACGCAGACATGCTTTGAGGTAGTGTACTAGGTCCCAGATGGGATTTCAAGCTGCTTACTCAGAGTTTACAGTACTGTACGTCTTGGTTTTAAACAGAATTGTTCATTCATGCAGGTATGCATATCATATCTCATCCGATGTTGTTTTGCCAATGGGTAAGTCTAGGGGTGTGTGTGTGTGCGTGTGTGTGTGTGTGTGTGTGTGTGTGTGTGTGTGTGTGTGTGTGTGTGTGTGTGTGTGTGTGTTATGGAGTGTAGCAGGGCTGCAGGATGCAGATACTCAACCTGCTCTTTCACTCTGTTCCTTAAAACTCCATGAGAAACAAAAGGCCCAGATCTGCCCAGATCTGCATGCATAAAGAAACAGCAACACGTTCTGAATCTGCCCAGATCTGCACGCATAAAGAAACAGCAACACGTTCTGAATCTGCCCAGATCTGCACGCATAAAGAAACAGCAACACGTTCTGAATCTGCCCAGATCTGCATGCATAAAGAAACAGCAACACGTTCTGGATCTGCCCAGATCTGCATGCATAAAGAAACAGCAACACGTTCTGAATCTGCCCAGATCTGCACGCATAAAGAAACAGCAACACGTTCTGAATCTGCCCAGATCTGCACGCATAAAGAAACAGCAACACGTTCTGAATCTGCCCAGATCTGCACGCATAAAGAAACAGCAACACGTTCTGAATCTGCCCAGATCTGCACGCATAAAGAAACAGCAACACGTTCTGAATCTGCCCAGATCTGCATGCATAAAGAAACAGCAACACGTTCTGAATCTGCCCAGATCTGCATGCATAAAGAAACAGCAACACGTTCTGAATCTGCCCAGATCTGCACGCATAAAGAAACAGCAACACGTTCTGAATCTGCCCAGATCTGCATGCATAAAGAAACAGCAACACGTTCTGAATTTGCCCAGATCTGCATGCATAAAGAAACAGCAACACGTTCTGAATCTGCCCAGATCTGCACGCATAAAGAAACAGCAACACGTTCTGAATTTGCCCAGATCTGCACGCATAAAGAAACAGCAACACGTTCTGAATCTGCCCCCTCTCCATCTCCATCACTCTCTCTCTCTCCTCCACTCCCCCACTCTCTCTCTCTCTCGCTCTTTCTCCCCCTCTGAATCTGCCTCTCTTTCCAACCTCTTCCCTTAGTTATAGAGATCTATAAGTCCTTGAACCGTATCCTAAAAATAAACATCTGGAATCGTTCTTCCATATGCAAATATCTCAACCAAGAAAAGGCTAGAAAGAGGGGGAGAGAAGAGAGAGAACAAAAGACTGACACTGTGGTTTTGGATGCAAATATGAAATCAGTTTAGCCCACAAAGTGTTACGGCTAATTCCTCTATTTTTCTTCCCATTTTAAAGAAAGAAGAGAAGAAATAAATAAAGAAATTAAACGCGGGATGAAAAGATCTCCTCTCAAGGCCGGCCTGTATGCCTGGCAATATGCATCTCTGATTGGTTCACTGGATGGAAGAAGAAATTCCCAAATTAATTCGGTTTGGGTATTATGTCTTAAGTGGAGGGGGGAGTTTCTTAATTGTCTTCGTTGTTCCGCTTTAGCTTTGCTTCTGCATTCAACTGTAATGTGCCTCATTCTCTATTCGTACGCAGAAAGGGCTTTGCAGAATTTCCTGGCATGGGTAGTGCCATCCTGGGGGGAAGTGGCGGTGGGGAGGATGGGGGACTTGTGTGGCATTTGACGTGGAGGAGAAGCAGCTCAGTGTGCCTCGGGAGTTGGTGGTAGGTGGTGTCACAGGGCCCTCCTTAAGAGCAACAATGGGATGAGAGGGGTAAGTACAGTCTCTATCACCACCAGTGTGAGAAGAAGAGGAGTGAGAGGGTTAGAGAGAGTGATGGTGGGAGGTAGATGGGGAAAAAAAGAGCAAGAGATAGGTGGTACTAAATCCCACCCACTTCAAATCTTCCACCGATTCAGCTAATTAATTCATAATTATTCAAATGTACTTCCAGTAAAAAAAAGAAATCTGTGCAGACTGAAATAGGAGAAAACCTACATGCGCGACAATACACTAACAACATAAAAGGCTGATAGGTTGATTAACTGTTTGATTGATTAAAATAGTTTTTTTTTTTTTTTTTACAGTTGACGTAGCACAAAGAGCGTTTCGATGTTTTTTATTTTATTTTACCTTTATTTAACCAGGCAAGTCAGTTAAGAACAAATTCTTATTTTCAATGACGGCCTGGGAACAGTGGGTTAACTGCCTGTTCAGGGGCAGAACGACAGATTTGTACCTTGTCAGCTCGGGGGTTTGAACTCACAACCTTCCGGTTACTAGTCCAACGCTCTAACCACTAGGCTACCCTGCCGTGACGCACGATGTGACGCAACGCTAGCAGAGAGTTCCCTTTGCAATGGAGAAACTAGGAATAAAAAACCCCTTCCAAAGTGCCCGCCTCGCGTTAAAGCACAGAGTGCCACGCATGTTGAGAGGAGGAGCGATTGAGAGTGGTAGATCAGGATGAGAAGAGGCTCTCAGCTCCTGCATAGAGGAAGTGCCCCCATTCTATCCAACTCTTCACAAAGGCACTTGAGGACAAGGTAGGAGACCAGTAAAAGCCCTAATAGGACCTGTAGTTCAGAGGTGAACTGAGGGACTTAGTTGGAGACCCTGACATGTCTCAAATGGCAGCCTATTCCATACGTTTGGCCACAGCCTTAGTGGTCAAAAGTAGTGCACTTCACAGGGAATAGGGTGCCATTTGTGGCACATGACATAGCTGACTGCACCCGTGACAGTAACCAAGCCACGTGAGCTGAACACCACAAAATGGTTTTGTGTTGTGTAGTGACAATGTCATAACAACGTGGTCGTATCATTCCGTTCAACTACCTCAAATACAATCACCTCAACTTTTCCTTGAGCTGAAAGGAACACAGCCAGCCACAGCTGTGATTACCAATGGCCCATGGGAGAGGTAGGGGAGGCTGGCCTTGTTCAGTAAGTGAGCTCCAGGCTTCAATTAAAGGTCCAGGCCAGGAGGATGGAGCGGAGCAGCACTGCTGAGGCTGTTTAAAAGCACATGCACTACAGACTGTAATTGATTTCCCAGTCTGTATCTATGACCGGAACCAAAACGGTCATTGCAGGGTACCATGCCAGCATTCCAAATGGCACCCTATTCCCTTTACAGGGCACTACTTTTGACCGGAGCCCTAGTGCCATTTCGGACGTAGCTCATTTGCACCCCTGTTAACCCTACCCTCCCTGGTCCTTGAACCCGAGCCTCCCTGTTCCTTTTCTCTGGACTGTACATGACCCCTGCTCCCCGACGCATCCTCCAGAGAAGAACCTCCGTCAAATCTCCCCTTATGCACACACAGTCACACGCTGCACGTGCTGCGCACACACAAACACCAAAAGAAAGTTACATGTGCACGTACCAGACAGACACGTGCAAAAAGTAAATGAATGCGGTCACCTCTGTCATGACCTTTGTTCGACATGAAGCACCTCGTAACAGGGATCAAACTGTACACTCTTAATAGCTGAACCTATTGATCACCAACACAGTAGACCATTTTCCTGCAAAGCTAAGGGCCCTTAGGGACTCTGGGGGGCAGGTCTCTGTGGTACTGTACAACATTGCATTGTTTAAAGTACAGCTAGCTAAGCGCTGGGATTTATAGTCTAGTGAAAGATAGATGACAGAAAAGTATGTAGCATGTTGATCTGAATCAACGGATATGGTGGGACTCCGTATGCCTTAACATAATGCATGACTGTATGGGGGCTCATGAGAGCAAAGATTTTCAGCCTCCCAAATGGCACCCTATTCCTAATAAAGTGTACTACTTTGACCAGTGCCCTATGGGAACTGTCGGGAACAGGTTGGCGTTCGGGAAGCAGCTGGCGTGTTGTGAGTGTGGGGACTTACCGTCCGCAGGGCTGAGACCCCTGGCTGCAGAGATCATAGAGAGGGAGGGGCTGGAGTGGAGCGAGCGGATGTAGTCCATGTAGGGGTTGATGTACGGGTGCGGAGGGTTAAACGGTGACTCGGCCCCCACGGAGGGGTTCCGGTGGGGGGAGATCCGGATGAGGGAGATGTCGGAGAACGCCGGGCTGCCGGCCAGCGAAGGAGGCCTACACAGACAAATGGGGAGAAAAACCGAATAGAGGAAATAAGTACATTAACTCTTCTTTGACAGTGTGAGATATTACAGTCAATCTAAGACCTTAGATTGATATTCAGACCTCTGTTCTGTAAAAGCTCATCGGAAGTTGTACATAGATGCCAGATTCCAGATCAGTGCCTCCAGAAAGTATTCCACATTTTGTTGTGTTACAGATAGAATTCAAAATGGATTAAATATATCTACACACAATACCCCATCATGAAAACATGTTTTTATAAATTTTTGCAAATGTATTGAAAATTAAATACCGAAATATCACATATACATAAGTATTCGCACCCCTAAGTCAATACATGTTAGAATCACCTTTGGTAGTAATTACAACTGTGAGGGTTTCTGGGTAAGTCTCTAAGAGCTTTGCACACATGTATTGTAGAATATTATTATTTTCAAAATTCTTCAATCTCTGTCAAATTGGTTATTGATCAAGTTTTACAATAGATTTTCAAGCAGATTTAAGACAAAACTGTAATTCGGTCACTCAGAAACATTCACTGTCTTCTTGGTAAGCAACTCCGGTGTAGCTTTGGCTTTCTGTTTTAGGTTTTGTCCTGCTGAAATGTGAATTAATCTCCCAGTGGCTGGTGGAAAAGCAGACTGAACCAGGTTTTCCTCTAGGATTATGTCTGTGCTTAGCTCCATTCTGTTTCTTTTTTATCCTGTAAAACTCCCCAGTCCTTAATGACTACAAGCATACCCATAACATGATGCAGCCACCACTATGCTTGAAAATATGGAGAGTGGTACTCAGTAATGTGTTGGATTTGGCCCAAACATAACACTTTGTATTCAGGACAGAAAGTGAATCGCTTTGCCACATTTTTTTGTTGCAGTATTATTTTAGTGCCTTAAGTTGCAAACAAAATGCATGTTTTGGAATATTTTTATTCTGTACAGGCTTCCTTCTTTTGACTCTGTCAATAAGGGTAGTACTGTGGAGTAACTACAATGTCATTGAGCCATCCTCAGTTTTCTCCTCACAGCCATTAAACAGTAACGGTTTTAAAGTCACCACGTCTGTATCTGTGTAGTGACCGGGTGTATTGACACACCATCCAACGTGTAGTTAATAACTTCACTGTGCTCAAAAGGGATATTCAATGTTTGCTTTTATTACTTTCGGCCATCTACCAATAAGGTGCCCTTCTTTGCGAGGCATTGGAAAACCTCCCTGGTCTTTGTGGTTGAAACTATGTTTGAGATTCACTGATCGACTGAGGGACCTTAAGTATGTGTGGTACAGAAATGAGGTAGTCAATCAAAAATCCTGTTAAAGCACTATTATTGCACACAGAGTCCATGCAGCTTATTACGTGACTTGTCGAGCACATTTTTACTCCTCAACTTATTTAGGCTCGCCATTTCATTTTTAATTCATTTGTAAAAAAATCCAAAAACATAATTCCACTTTGATATTATGGGGTATTGTGTGTAGGCCAGTGACAAAAGAATCTACATTTAATCCATTTTAAATTCAGGCTGTAACACAACATAATGTGGAAAAAGTCAAGCAGTGTGAACACTTTCTGGAAGCACTGGATGTTTCAAAAGTCAGCCAACTAATATTTATATGGTTTAGGACACACATAAGTATCATGCTCATTGAAAAACTATGGAAATAGTCATGTGTTCCTTCTCTCCACTCCCAGTCAGCCGACTGGCAATGCCAGCAAATGAATGGTGACACTATCACCCTCCATCTGCACTCTACAGGGCCCGAGCAGAGAGAGAGAGAGAGAGAGAGAGAGAGAGAGAGAGAGAGGGGGGAAAGAGAGAGCTGCATTCTTCCTGCTCCCTCCACAGACATTTCCTCAGATCAAAGGCTGCATTCACCACTGTGTCTTAATCAGACCAAAACGTCAGGCCACTTTCACCACTAGACTAGCCACCATGTCTCGCTATAGAAGCTAGCACTTCTCATAACTTTGCATTCCTGTCAAAAAAGCATTTATCAATTAGATATAAACCCATTAGATATCTATTTAGGTTGTATTTAGGGCACATTCAAGTGTCTAAAGAGCTTTACGTGGAAAGGGTAGTGAACTCAGTCATTACCAATGAGTAGTACCCACAAACAATATCTGTCTAACAAAAACTACATTGTGAAACTAAATGTGCTGTATGAAAAATCCTGTTCGCTACACAGCAAATGTGTACATTAGAACCTAGAAATCTGGCTCCGCTACACCAGAGTGAATTTCCTGAGGAAGAAGTTCAGAAGAATCGACTAATACCGGTCCAGTTTTATAATTGGCTAAGAGAGCTTGAAAACTTCATAATGATGGCCTTGAAGACAAAGCCCCTCCCTGGAGGATGAGGAGAAATCCACATATCAGCCTAGACATTAAGAGGCTGGGAGATTAGAGTGAATTAGACCCTCCACTCCTCCACTGTGGCTCTTCATAGGACTGACCTGTCACTATGGTCCCCAGGAGAGAGAGGGGAAGAGGTGAGGGGAAGAGGTGAGGGGGAGGTAGAGAGAGGTAGAGAGAGGTAGAGAGAGGTAGAAAGAGAGAGAGAGAGGTAGAGAGAGAGAGAGAGGGAGAGGTAGAGAGAGAGAGAGGTAGAGAGAGAGAGAGAGAGAGAGAGAGAGAGAGAGAGAGAAAAGAGAGTGAATGAGCAAGTGAATAATTGAGAGAGAGAAAGAAAGAAAGAAAGAAAGAAAGAGAGTTCAAAAGAAAGAGAGAGTATGAAATGTAATGTGAAGGAAGGGTCCAGAGTTTGGATCGGAGTGATCTTGAGCAAGGCCAGGGGACCGGAACATCCCAATTACACCCTTGGACCCTGTCCCCAAGTCCCCTACCGGCTACTCTTGTCCCCTCACCTCCCTCCCTATCACAGCCCCTTAATGAAAGAGCTCAGGCCAACAATGAACCCTGAGGAGCGGAAATACCGGAGCACACACACACCCCTCTATACTTTTCAACAAGCTTGCGGCAAATAACCCACAAGGAGTTTCAAAGCGCTCTCTTTCCTTCTGTGTGGAGTGCATGACGACATCGTCTGTGTGATGCTGTAGCAGTTATGTGTGGGGTACTCTTATCCTCTCAAGTGGAGTTGTTTCTATTCAAGAAACAATGCAAATGAAGCTGATTGAAGTAAAGGTTGGAAAAGAGTATGCAGGGGGAAAAAATATATACATTTTGGGAATGCAACCTTACGTGCTTCTGGACTAGCTTGGGGTTTCTTGAGAACCAGTAGCCTTGAAAACGAATGACTAGCGAGTGACTCAAGGTCAATGAAACTGATGGTTCCACTAGTATCAGAGGTCACGTTGACTATGACACCACCTCCATCCTCATGGATTGGTTCTGCACGTCTCCTATTTGGAGTCGAGAAACGTTTTACTTCCTCTATCATTGGCAGAGGGCATAGCAAGGGCACCCCTCTCCCTGTTCCACTCCGGGCCACAAGCTTGTGTGTGTGTGTGTGTGTGTGTGTGTGTGTGTGCACACAGCAAATTGGCCAGTGTAACATTTCTAGTGTTGATTCAGGAGTTACGTACGAGTGAAATTAACACTCCGTGGTGCAAAATAACCCCCAGTGTTGGTGTTAATAACCAGAGTTATTGTTGTATACTGTGGAGATTAAAACAGTCCCATCAAAACCACACCCATCATTATCATATTTCCCAGCATGCTCTACAGCAGGTTGATTATTATTCAAACAAATCTGGGCGATTTTTTAAAGATTGTTTTGGATATCTGTGTTTTTGCATGTACTTTAGGCAAATTAGGCTTTACACCGTGCAGTGTTAAAACAATACTCACACATTATTTGCTGTAGCACTACACTGAGAAAGTGTAACAGTATCAGCACTAAGCAAAGTGAGTGCTTCAACAACAGTCTAGCTTCAATATTCACCACCTGAACCTGCCCTAATACCCATCACCCACTGGTGCAAGAAAACAAAATGGCTTCAATACGATTACTTCAGAAAAAGACTAACGGTCTGTAACACTTATTACAACTATAAACTGGGCAACTAAGTGACTACTGGACATAAACTGTGGATAATCAGTACAGAGTAAGAGTGTGAGTGAGTGAGTGAGTGAGTGAATGAGTGAGTGAGTGAGTGAGAGAGAGAGACAGTGTGAAAGAGAGAGTGTCTAGGGGAGGGGACTAACAGAGTGCTGCGAGGCTCCGAGCAGAGTCCTCCACATGCCCAGCCAGCCCTCCCCTCCATCGTCATGACGATGATTAGCCCTGTCACGCGCTGGCCGCGTCTCTACACGGTGACCCCGGCTAAATGGCTCTCGTCCCGTTGTTTTTCCAATTAATTTAGCGCATAAGAGCTAAAGAGAAGGGCCTGGAGGGGGGGTAGGAAGGAGAGAGAGGGGGAGGAGGCGTAGATGAGAGGGGGGGACGTGTGTTGAGAATGTGGGGAGAGGGTAACGCAGTACATGTGGTCAGGGGGAGAGAAAGAGGGAAGACATGTGGTAAAGATGGAGAGGGGGAAGGAGAAGGGGGACGTATTTTGGGAGGAGGTAGAGAGGCAACATGTGGGACAGGGGAGGTGAGGTTTTAGGGGAAGAGCCAAGGAGAGGGTATACAGTATGTGGGAGAGATGAGGGGAGTGGTAGAGTTATAAGGAAAGGAGAGTGGTGGGGAGGGAGAGTATATGGTATGAGGAACAGAGTTGGGATAGAGGAGGGTTGGTGAGGTGAGGTGAGGCGAAAGGAGGGGAGGGGAGGGAGTCAGGGCTGATACAGCAGTTGAAAAGGGGGAGAAATGGAAGGAGATAAGAGATAAGAGTATGCAGGTGGACTATGAATGGGGAGGGAGGGATGGGGAGTGGAGTAGTTTAGCCATTGTGAGCCAGGGTGGAGTATGAGGGAGAGGGGGAGTGGGAGTGGAGTAGTTTAGCCATTGTGAGCCAGGGTGGAGTATGAGGGAGAGGGGGAGTGGGAGTGGAGTAGTTTAGCTATTGTGAGCCAGGGTGGAGTATGAGGGAGAGGGGGAGTGACAGGAGGAGGAAAGAGGAGTAGAGGAGTGGACTCAGGGGGTCTGTAGCTGGGTGTGAGGGGATTTGAGGAGGACAGGACTGAGATAGATGGTAGGGAGGGGTGTCTGTGTACATGTGTGTGTGGGCGAAAGAAGAGAGAGAGAGAGAGAGAGAGAGAGAGAGACAGAGAAAGGTGGATCAGTGGATCAGTCCATCTCTTCTGCATCTGCTTGTACACATGAATCATTATGATGGAGTGCATTCTGACAGGGAGGAATCTGATGGTGTGTGTGTGTGTGTGTGTGTGTTTGTGCGTGTGCGCAACCCAGAGGTACCCGGCGAGTGAGGTACCTAGCGTCTTAGTTACACCTGATTTAAGATTTACATCAAAGCTGCACCCCGGGGAGCTCGAGACGCCCTGGCTTAGCAGGGTCACGGTATGCAGCGAGACAAAAAAAAAAAGAAAAAAAGAAAAAAAAAAGAGAGACGCTCTCTTCCACTTCCCTTCTTCCACTCCTCCACTGCTCGATTCCTATTAGCTCCTCTAAGACGATATCCTGCATGCTGGCCCCTAGGAAAGAGGGAGTTGCCTCCATATGGAAACCATTTCCTCTCACATGGCCTCTCCTCTCCTGCCAGAACTGCTCTCAGAGACATCGGGCTTTATACTTTATACCAGGGCCCAATACCAGGTCAAACGTAGTGCAGTAAATAGGGGACAGGGTGACATTTGGGACGCATATTGCATATTGACATGGAGCGGTCTGTGGATTCTGGACTGTTGTTCTCATTCTGGCAAGAGTATATACACTTTCCTATATTAATATAAATACGATACCGTTTTTTTCCCGCAGTGTGTGTCTCCATGTAAATCTGGTCTAATTCTGTAAATGGAGCAAGGTTGTATCAACATTATGCCTACGATGATTATATCGTTTTTGGGGGAGTGCTCCAATGTCAACACAGCACTGTGGCGAGGGATGATGACCTCACGGAACCACAGAGGGTATTATTGTGGTGGAGGGAGGAGTTACAGTAGGGCAGAGAGACTGCCCTACCAAAACAACATCCTATGGACAACCAAATCAGAATAACAGTGCAACTCCCAGCACCACCCTTACCACTTGCTGTATACACAGAGGGACCCTCCCAAATGGTATCCTATTCCCTATATAGTGCATGTATAGTTCCCTATACATCACATAGAAACAGCACAGAACCAGGTTACTACAACACTCCCTACACCCTCCATCAATCCATCCATCCACCAGAGAAAATGTGAAGAGAAAGGGAGATGGTGGGTTGGCTGCTTCTGTTCCCAGACCAGGTGAGAAAGGAGAGGAGCTGAGATCAGTCGGGCAACAGAGGCCTCTCCTGGCCCCAGCTTGACAGCGTCCCCCCCTCCCCCCCCCCCCCCCCCCCCCCCCCCCATCCCTCCCTGCCACCCCTCTGAAAGTCTAAACCAGAGAGGAAGAGAGGGGCTCCTGACGGCGGAAACAGCAGACGCTTTAAAGCTCCTACCCTTTCACTGAGATCAAAGAGGCCACGGCTATACAGAGCCTGAGCCAGCCCAGACACAGAGAGTACGACAAGGAGAGAGAGAAGGAGAGAGCAGAGAGAGAGAGAGAGCAGAGAGAGAGAGAGAGAGAGAGAGAGCAGAGAGAGAGAGCAGAGAGAGAGAGAGAGAGAGAGAGAGAGAGAGAGAGAGAGATAAAGAAAGAGGAGGGAGAAAAGGAGAGAGAGCAAATAGAGAAAGAGAAGGAGCACAGAGAGAGCATGACTCCTTCAGTACTGAGAGAAAGTGTGTATTTGTGGTCTGGGTATACGAGAGAAATCGCCAGAGTGCCTGTATGTTAATATGGTGCTTACTAACCTTAATGAGTATGGAAATCGTGACATTTCTACATTTTGGCATTGCGCCACGTTACTCCTACCGAATATAAACTGAGTTGCCTTTTCCATATTAGTAATGACAATTATATAGCAGAGGTGATTAAACTTAGGCTTATTTCATTTTGAAATCCAAATAGTCTGCCTTATAGATATAATGGACATAAAACCTCTGGTCCCAATTACAGGGAGTTAATGGCTAGAACATTACACACACACACACACACACACACACACACACACACACACACACACACACACACACACACACACACACACACACACACACACACACACACACACACACACACACACACACACACACACACACACACACACACACACACTCCTGCCTAGCTTTAAACTGTTACCTAGCAATTGTCTCGATAGCACAGCCACATCATTAACTACTGAAGCTGGTTAACAGGCTGTGTGTGTGTGTGTGCGCGTGCATGTGTGTGTCCGTGCATGGGCGAGTGTGTGCGCGTTAGACCCAGTGTGGTGTTTTGCCGTGACAGCTTGGCATGTAATCTGCAGGAGAGAACGGCCTCCAATCAAATGAAATGTTATTTGTCACATGTTTGGTGAAACGACAGGTGTAGACTAACAGTGAAATGTGTTCACGAGACTCGTAGTCAGCCAAGATGGAAGCGAGGAGCTCAAAGTGAAACAGTATATGGTCACTTCTCAGGAGTCATTTGGGGGCTACTGACAGCAAGAAATCCTCATCTCAAGTCAAGCCAATAATAACATTGTTCCACGTGGCTGCATGGTTTGAAGAGAGTTTGACTAATGAGCAGCAGCAGTAGTTATGAACCGAGCACATTTACATTGTGTGTACAAATCAGATTAAAGCTGGTTTGAAATACAGGTATTGGTTTATTGCCTTATGCAAGGAAGGGTGATTTAGACAGTCCAGTGATTTCAAAGGCAAAGCTATAGGACTGTAGTGTACTTGTAACTCAAAGGGGCACCTAAAAACCCTAAACCTCATGCTACCATTCACCTTCATGTTGTGTTTGTCTCCCACCACCGTAGTGAAGGGATCAGCACCATTTAGAACAGGGGTCACCAACCGTTTCGGAGACAAAATGCAAGCCGAGATCTACCGCTCAGACATTTTATTATTAATTAAACTATGCAAGTCTATGCAACATTAACTCATTCAAAACAGTTCTGTAGCAATGAGGTTTGTGCAGT
This sequence comes from Oncorhynchus mykiss, assembly GCF_057628025.1. Classification (NCBI taxonomy): domain Eukaryota; kingdom Metazoa; phylum Chordata; class Actinopteri; order Salmoniformes; family Salmonidae; genus Oncorhynchus; species Oncorhynchus mykiss. The sequence goes on from NC_143036.1 coordinate 27,222,107, forward strand.
AGGTTTACAGGTCCATTACATTATCACTGCATATTGGCTATGTTTATTTTATTTAACTAGGCCAGTCAGTTAAGAACAAATTCTTATTTTCAATGACGGCCAAGGAACAGTGGGTTAACTGCCTGTTCAGGGGCGGAACGACAGATTTGTACCTTGTCAGCTCGGGGGTTTCCGAACTTGCAACCTTTCGGTTACTAGCCCAACACTCTAACCACTAGGCTACCCTGCCGCCGCTACGCTTGAATAGCTCTGCTAATGTTGTTCTTCTCAGACCATTTAGAAAATATATATATATTTTTTTATGATTATATAATCACAATGGTAATAGATCATTTGTTGTATTACTTGTAAGGAACAGCTGAGTGAGCATTATATATATATATATTTACTGGACGGATGGCTTTCATCTGATGGTCAGTCTGAGGGGAGGGAGGAAGCAGTGGTGAGGATACCTCTCACCCTTCTCACCGTCCCTCTGCTCTCCCTCTGCTGAGAAAAGGGGACACAGTCTTCCAGCAGAAGGCGAAACTCAAGTCTGCCTCATCCACCAATTCATGTTGTTACTCCTATGACCAAATACACTGGAATCTTACTAGATATTAAAAAAGACACAAACCGCTAATCATAACAATGCAAGTTTATAGAAGCAATCATTCATACTCATGTAATGCAGCGACAGTGTTGGTTGTAGCGTGTGGAAGTAGGGAGAACACGCCTTTTATGGCTTATAAAAGTTTTGAACAAAGTTTGCCGGTGCTGAATAGCAACTTAAACGTGAATTTATTCATAAAAACAGCAGCTTTTTGTTGTATTCGTTGAGTCTCTCTCTAGTCGTGGTTTTAAAAGTTTTGAAATCTCACAGTATCAACTTTGCTGTGCGTTCGAAGGCTTCTTTTTACAGTCTATGGTTCGAGCAAACTGTGCAGACACGGTGATCTATCTGATTGGCCAGCGATAGGCCTATAGGTGCACTTGATCTTCTCTCTGGGCCTGCCGGGTAGGCGGAGTCCTACCTCCAGACACATGAAATGGTTCAAAATGGCAACACTTTGGCTTCCCGGCACTAGGGCTGCTGAATCAAGTGCATGAAGCAAGAAACAAAAATAAGAACGCAAGGCTTTATCGTTGGGTTTTTTACAGAAAAGTTTGGTGATCGACCGGTTGGTGACTCCACTTTAGAATGTCTCTCTACTCTGCCCGAATATGAACCCTGCCTGTGTCTGCTTGTGCTTAAGGTAGAGAGCAGGAGGAGAGAGACAGGAGGGGCACCTATGGGGTTGCCAGGCGTGCCCGGGTGTAACCATGCCCCCCTGGCACTAAGAGGTGTGGGGGGGGGGGCTGGGAGTTCTGTGACCCCTAACATCAAAGGGTCAGAGAAGGGGGGGGGGGTTTCTCTATTCATGGTCCCATCAACAAGGAGGAAATCCCTCTCTGTGGGATAAATAGCTCTGTGAGAGAGAGAGAGAGAGAGAGATATAGATAGAGAGAGAGAGAGCTAGCTAGATCTGTGTCTCACACAAGGAACACACACAACAACACACACACACACACAGGCACACACACACACAGGCACACACACACACACGCACACACACAAACACGCAGGCGAACATCGCACAATTGTCCTGCAAGGAGGATTCACATCCCAGCAGGCACGATAGTCCATGCTATTACTGGGATAAGAAGCTTTGTTCAACAGGAGTCAGTGAGTGTGACGGGCTCAAGTCATAACAGCTGGGCCCTGGTGTCACACACACACACAACACACATACTCCTGTGAACTCCCCGCTCCGACAGTATGAAGTCACAAACGTGTGAAAGCCATCAGTGTACACTCTGGGTAGAAGTTTCCCTTAGGCACAGACCTAGGATCCGTTTATATCTTTCAAGTACCTTAATCATTAGGGAGGGAGATGGAAAATGTACCTTGGATCAGTGTCTACGGGCAACTGCATCCTCCATACTTACTGTACTGTGTGACCTTGGAAGTGACCATTGAGTTAATGTTAGGCAAGGTCAACTGGATCAGTACACACTTTTCAGTTGTCTATAAAAGGCCCTGTCATTTTGTTCCAGATTGTGGCAAAACACCATCGCCATGAATGAGTGAATGTTTTTGCCTTTTTAAAGAAACATTTATGTTGCTGCTTGCTTCTCAGCAGGCTTTTTCACAGGCTGTTTGGAAAACCATTTCCACGCCGTAATTAAAGGTAATTTCAGCCATCGAGATAAGGAAGTCTACCAAAGCGAATGAACAAAGTGTACACACCAACAACAACAAAAAATCACTACATGAAAGTGAAATTATACAAAATGACTCTGCCTTTTTCCCTGTAATTTTAAGGGGGCTTGAAAGTTAAAGATGCAGTTCAGGATCTTAGGCACTTACAAATTCGTAACATATTGTACGATTTTCTTCTCACTTTTTTATGCTCCTTTGTCATACTTGACGGTCCTTTGCGGTTCTTTACGGTTTGCTAAATGTACTCCCAAGTAACACCGAACAACCCACTCTAACCAATCCCCTTCATCTCACTTTGCAAAAAAGTCACAGTTGGTTGCCCTTGTTCAAAGTGAGAGTCAACATTAAATACAAGTGGACTTAACCTTTTTCACAGGGCTTGTTTGAGTTCCTCTGGCATGCCCCGGGCTACAGGGAGGAGAAAAGGGGACTCCTGGGTGTTGAAAGAGAACTACTTCAGAAAGAGAAGGGGAAGTACATCTATCATCAACACATCCTCTCACAAAATGTCTCCATCCTCCCAGTGCCTTGTACACACACACACACACACACACACACACACACACACACACACACACACACACACACACACACACACACACACACGCACGCACGCACGCACAAACACACGCGCACGCACGCACGCACGCACACACACACACACACACGCACGCACGCACACACACGCACGCACGCACGCACGCACGCACGCACGCACACACACACACGCACGCACGCACACACGCACGCACGCACGCACGCACGCACGCACACACACACACACACACACACACACACACGCACAAACACACGCACGCGCACGCGCACGCACACACGCACGCACGCACGCACGCACGCACGCACACACACACACACACACACACACACACACACACACACACACACACACACACACACACGCACAAACAGTGCCTTAAATAGCCAGGTATCCTCTACAACCCATCGCCTCACTAACTCTACTCGTCTGTAATGAGTTGTGGTGTTGGGGTTGGGGTTGGGGCCAGTCAGGGTGTTTGTGCGGGTGGGGGCCCAGGTGAGAGAGATGAGAGGTAACATTGCCCCGGGCTGCTAGGGCAGCGGTGTATCAGTGTAGTGGTCAGAGAGAGCTCCCTGTGAACCACTTCAATTCACTCTGTCACAGTGGGCCTCAGAAATGAGCCACTGCACAGACGGACCCGAGCTAATCACAAACAAAACACACAGTGACCAGGAAGGAGAGTCTCACTCCTGGAGAGAGGTAATCCTTCAGAGAGAGAGAGAGAGAGAGAGAGCGAGAGAGAGAGAGAGAGAGAGAGAGACAGAGAGAGAGAGAGAGAGAAAGAGAGAGAGAGAGAGAGAGAAAGAGAGGAGAGGGAGATGGAGAGGAGGAAAAAGAAAGCGAAAGAGAAGGAATCAACTATTTCCTCTTCAAGCACGGAAAAAAGCAACTTCAAATCCATTCAATTTTTCCTAACATATACCCGTTAGAGGAAAGAGGGGGATAGGTAAATAAAACATGGCCTGGACAGAGTAGAGGAGGCAGTCAGGCAGCAGAAGCGGGTGGGAAAGTGAACGGACACACAACATACTTTATTCATGCCATTTCATCCATCTTGCCGGACTAATAAAATGTCAAGTGGAGTTGCCTGATATTTAATCATGAACGTGCTGGGCCACATGGTGGTGTTGCTCCTCTGCCTCAGCCCACACCATCCCAGGCCTCGGCCCTGCATGATCAACCTTCGGGCTGGTTAAGTACGCGAGGAACCTCATCACTAAGAAGGGCATTTCACACCCGTACACAATCTCACCCACCACATTATGCTACTGTTTAAGGAGGACACACAGCACATATATGAAATAGCTTTCTATATATTCAGTGTACTTTGGTGAGTTAAATCGAGGTGGACTACTACGAAGGTTGAGACACGAGTCAAACGGGGAAAAAACACCCTGTCCCATGTGCACATCTAAAGACAACATCGATATCTGAACTCGCCAGTCTACCAGTCCACTTCACATCAACGTTCGTCTCTCATTTGATAAAAAGCAATCCCTTTCAGCCTGACATAGGCACACAGAGACTCAGCAGCACCAAAACGCTAGTTGCATTGCTTTCAACAGTTCTGACGCGCTGTAGCTGTGTGCATGACTGTGCATATTTGTGCTAGCTCCCGCTGGAAGATGCGTGAGGTGCTCCTCACGCTGACCCCTCTCTGAGAGAGCGCGGTATCGCGGGGAGTCGAAGGCAGCAGAGGTGGACTCTTTCTGTTGCTCAATCCAAACAGCTAAGCTCAGTGGGACAGGTGAGAATGTTCTTCTCCCACTAGAATAATGGACTCACGTTATACGAATAGTTGACTCCAGATTTCATTGGATAAGAAAGATACGGTGCTGAAAGAATAGAGTACCTTATGTGAATGTGATTCGTATCCTCAGTGAAGGAAGTAAAGGAAGAAGAAACATGGTGAAACGCCACAACAGCTCAAAAGAAAGAATGGGAATGGAGAAATGGCCTCATAAGGAGGAGTGAAAAGGAGAGCTAGGGTCAGTTGTGGAGAGAAGATCATTAAACTCATTTCCTTCACTGCTAAAGCTGTCGATTGTCATCGGAACGGTTTAACAAATGTTAAACAGACGTTTTTTTTTTTTTTTAACTGCAACCTGTGGTAATATTATATAGTGTTAAATTCATGTTTTCCTCCGTTTACTTGAAGCTTGATGAGGGGAGAAGTGGATGGAGAGGACTGGGGAGGGAGGGGAGGCTTTCTGGCGAATAGCAGGCAGAATTTACGGCCCTGTTCCCTAGATCTTGTTACTTGCTATAACTGGCCCCCAGAGTGAGATCAGAGGGCCCCGAGCCCAAGACGGAATAATGGGAAGTCCACATTTCTACACTTTCATCTGACGGCCCGCCGGACCGGTTCTGCCTGCCTGCACAGGACAAGGGTCTCAGTCACATCACTGACAACATCCTCTACTCTCTCTTCAATCACATTATTTTGAATTTTCTTAACCTAACAACTATTATAAGGTACAACAGACAGGATGTAATGACATTTGGTGTATTTTCTCAAAAGTAACTTTGTGTATAGCAAAATCTCTTATCCAGTTTTTCTTTTGTACAAATGCATGTTACTGTATAAAAACAATTCATGCAAAATAATATTATAAGATGAAACAAACATCAAAAACAAACAGCTGTTCTCTGCCCTCCCTCTGAACCTCATACCTCCAGTGCAATAGATTGGTTGGTTTCTGAGAGCATCAGAGTGTGTTATGGGTAATATGCCCAAGTGTTTTTTAATAGCTGCTAATGAGGAGGGAGGGGCCTTTAATAAGCGAATGAATAGAATGTACAGCCCTTTAATGTGATAGCTGGCTCCTCCCACAAGCCTGGTATCCCCTCAGTCAACACAGTATTCATAAAGCATCTCAGAGCAGGAGTGATGATCTAGGATCAGATCTTCCTGTCCGTATAAATGTATTCATTATAATTTAAAAGGCAAAACTGATCCTCAAACAGCACTCATACTCTGAGAGGCTTTATGAAACGGGCCCTGGAATGCTGGGATATACTGAGGTCTTCCTTATCAATAGCATTACGATAATCAATTAAAAAAAATCTGAGTAAATTTTCCAAATTTGTAATTGTCAATAATGTTGGTAAATATGAATTAAAATTACATTTGAACTAATTCCCATTTCAGACAGAAGATGTGGTATTTACCTACAAAAAATACAAGGCAATGTTTATATGACCCCCTTTCAAACAGCCCCTAATTTACCACTTTTTTGCAGGTATAATATCCCTAGCGGGGAACTAGGAAATAAGGAGGGGTGGTGGGGTGTTGTTAAACCATGGGGGCTTTTTGCATTTTAGGGAGGTGTTAAACAATGGAAGTGTTAATGGCTTTACCTGCAAAAAAAGCAGAGAACCATTCACATAGACCCAATACCTGTATTTTGATTACAGGGTCTGTGAAAATGCAGGAATCATGGCTTTTTTTGTGTGTGGCTTTTTTTAAATTATATTTTTTTATTTTTAACCTTTATTTAACTAGGCAAGACAGTTAAGAACAAATTCTTATTTACAATGACGGCCTATCCGGCCAAAGCCGGACGACGCTGGGCCAATTGTGCGCCGCCCTATGGGACTCCCAATCACAGCCGTATGCGATACAGTCTTGATTCGAAACAGGGTGTCTCTTTTAATTTGACAATGTTTTTAACACCCCTGCCCCTTTTAGATATACGAAAAGGCTGGAATAAAAGGCAGACATGGTCAATTAGTGGGATTTTGGTCTGTATATGAAAGGGATATAACAGAGGGAATGTCAAAGATAGAATGTTGTGATAACGGTTGCTTGGTGGTATTTTAAAAATAGTTATTAAAGGTCAATTGAAATCACAATTAATCACTTCCAATGTTGTCATTTATTTCGTAGCATATCGTGTCCATACACTTCTTTTGCACAGTTACAATTGTATCTGCTTTTTATTTTCTGAATCTTCATTTATTTGGAAGAAAAATCGGAAGATGAAAAGCATTATTCAACAAACCCTACTTAATATTTTAAATGGCGAGTGATGTAATGACATGGTTGTCGAATCTTCCCATTATGAAATTGACAGTTGAGCACAAGTGCTTTGTTAACCTTAGGCAGAGTGAACACACACACACACACACAACACGCACACACACATAGACACACACTGACATGCTGATTGACACACACGGCTAGCTGTTAGCACCTGTCTGTTATCTCCTCTCCTCCAGACTCTCTCTTCCATTGTGCAACATGGGCTAGCTACAAATTGAGATCTCAAATATAAAACAGGAGGGTATTAGATTTCTGTACAGAAAATCAAATGTACTAATATGTTACATGTGGAAATTCAAAAAGCCACTAGTAGACAGATGAATATGATTCTTGTAGTCAAATAAATGATTTTCTGTAGTCTTAAAGGAATGAAACCTACAAAGACCAATGGAAATGTACAGAGAAACAACTGGGTTATTCATTTTACCTTATTTTTTACTACTCAATAAAAATCAGAATCGCCAGGGGTATATTTCAAAAGCAGGAAAAGGACATTTTAATCTTTTTTTTTTTTTTTTGCATGTTGATTTGGGTGGAAACAAAAATATATGATGTACGGCAAAATAAAATTTAAAAACAATTTATACAGTACCACCTACTATTTCTATTAAAATAGTTATGTAGCTGTGAATGTAATATTAATAAATATCCTATATTTCTTTACAAAATGTATATTTCTGATATATCAGCAACAATACACATGCAATAACCATCAGAAATAGAAATATGTATTCCATATGTCCTAATAAAATGTATGTAGTCTGTAACAGTCTATGTGTAGTAACCATAGAAATAGAATTTCTAGAATATACTGTATGTATATGGTAGTAACAGCAGCTCATAAGTAGAATTTAGCAACATGGCCAAACAGGTTTTCTTGGGTAATGGCTCAACCGTAAGCCTGAGCAGGGCCTGTCACATGTCGTCTGCCTAATACTCTCTCGGCATCCTTCATCCGGTATCCATCATCCTCAAAATGCACAGGTGCCTTCAAAATATCACGCTTCATTGCACTGTCAGTGAGGAAAAAAAGAGGACACCGTCCATTTAGGTTTTCAAAACTGGTGTATTACAAAAAAAATAGATATAACTTCAATCTGCCCACATTTCTGCTTATAGGCATTTATCTCCTTTTCTCTCTAAATCCTGAAATTGCTTGAGAAAAAAAAAAAGAGAGAGAGGGGGAGATACTTCTCCCGCCTCTCTCGTCCATTTCACAGAGTGGCGTGCAACTTTCTTTTTCTTCCCTTTTTTTTTCTCCAGTGAAAATTGAAGAGGCTTTATGTCAAATAAGGCTAAAGTCAGCCTCTCCATATCAAGCAACGCAAGGCGCGAATATTACTGTGGCCATGATAAGACTGCCAGATAGAGTGGGAGAGGAGTGGAGGGAGAAGAGGGGAGGGAGAGAGAGGGGAGGAGGGGGGAAAACTGAAAAGGAAGTGACTCTACTCAATTATACTGCAAAATTGGTATGACTGAATATTTTTCATTCAGGTGACTGATAGTATCGGTGAAACTGCAATGCAGATAAATAAAGGAGCTTTCTGTCAAGAATAAACACCATTAATCATGAAGCCAGCTACCGCGCGACTGCCTGTCCAACGACTGCAGCCTGACGCCACAGAGAAAGTGTTCAAAAAGAAAGGGAGGAGGAGGAGGAAAGGGGAACCTGGCGAATCCACTAGAAAGTCACAGGGAACCAGGGATGAGGGGAGGAAAGGGGAACCTGGCGAATCCACTAGAAAGTCGCAGGGAACCAGGGATGAGGGGAGGAAAGGGGAACCTGGCGAATCCACTAGAAAGTCGCAGGGAACCAGGGATGAGGGGAGGAAAGGGGAACCTGGCGAATCCACTAGAAAGTCGCAGGGAAACCAGGGATGAGGGGAGGAAAGGGGAACCTGGCGAATCCACTAGAAAGTCGCAGGGAACCAGGGATGAGGGGAGGAAAGGGGAACCTGGCGAATCCACTAGAAAGTCACAGGGAACCAGGGATGAGGGGAGGAAAGGGGAACCTGGCGAATGTACTAGAAGGTCACAGGGAACCAGGGATGAGGGGAGGAAAGGGGAACCTGGCGAATCCACTAGAAAGTCGCAGGGAAACCAGGGATGAGGGGAGGAAAGGGGAACCTGGCGAATCCACTAGAAAGTCGCAGGGAACCAGGGATGAGGGGAGGAAAGTGACTTGCCCTCCTTCCTCTCTTCCTGCTCATTAATGACAGAAGTCACATAGAGATCATGTCTAGATGATCGGAACTGAAATTATCATTAGATGTTAATAGAACTGATAGTCCCACTTAATATTCGATCTAGGTTTAATATTACTATGATTCTAAAGGACTAAATATAGTCTTATACTAAACAGGTTCATTTATCGGGGATTTTCAAATGGCTTTTATGTGGTTTACAGAAATGTATGAACTCATTAGAAAATGTATACTCAATACATCTATAAGATTTACAAATCAGAAATGTATTTAAAACAGAAAATACAAACTTATTTTTTTATGCATGACTGACAACAACATGATACTGCTTCCCATACAGTAGGAAATGGTTTTAAAACATGAAACATCAGCCCAAAAGAAATACAACCCTCAACACTTGAAAAGGAAAAATCAAAAGGAAAGCCTCAACATACATTAACAGTATATTCCTGTAGCTCTTTATAAAAACTCCATGCACTATGCCTTTTGTCTTTCTTTTGTCATGGTGTGTGTGTGTGTGTGTGTGTGTGTGTGTGTGTGTGTGTGTGTGTGTGTGTGTGTGTGTGTGTGTGTGTGTGTGTGTGTGTGTGTGTGTGTGTGTGTGTGTGTGTGTATGTGTTGCAATGCCTCTTCCATTCTGGAGTAGAAGAGCAATCTGGAGGGAGGAGTGGAGATAAGACTGTGGTCTTTATGCTAAGCAGCGAGACGCTCCTCAATGTGCAGATTGGGCTCTCTGACAACAGTTTATGTAAATAACCAAACAACACAGCGAACACCTAAAGAACACAGAGAGAGAGAGGAGAGAGAGACAGAGAGAGACAGGGAGAGACAGAGAGAGACAGAGAGAGAGAGACAGAGAGAGAGACAGAGAGACAGGGAGAGACAGAGAGCGAGACAGAGAGAGAGATGGAGAGAGAGATGGAGAGAGACAGAGAGAGAGAGAGAGAGAGAGAGAGAGAGAGAGAGAGAGAAAGAGAGAGAGACAGGGAGAGACAGGGAGAGACAGAGAGAGACAGAGAGAGACACAGAGAGAGACAGGGAGAGACAGAGAGAGATGGAGAGATGGAGAGAGAGAGAGAGAGAGAGAGAGAGAGAGAGAGAGAGAGAGAGAGAGAGAGAGAGAGAGACAGGGAGAGACAGGGAGAGACAGAGAGAGACAGAGAGAGACACAGAGAGAGACAGGGAGAGACAGAGAGAGATGGAGAGATGGAGAGAGAGAGAGAGAGAGAGAGAGAGAGAGAGAGAGAGAGAGAGACAGACAGACAGACAGACAGACAGACAGACAGACAGACAGACAGACAGACAGACAGACGAAGGGAGGGAGAGAGCACAAAAATGTAGATAGGGAGGTGGAAAATGTACGATTCATGAAATATTCAAAACTATTTTTTGCATAGATAGTGGGGGAAAAGACAGCTCATGGGCCGTTAGTTGGAGTTCCACATGTTTGTGCCGCTTTTCAAAGTATTACATTTCAAATGTCCAAAAATGTTTCAGTATGTTGTTACTCAGATGGAATGATCATTCTCGGAATAGCATGAAAATCAATTACACCCTCTTTCTGGGTAGTTAACTATGGTTGTACTGCAGCCGACTACAGAGTGCTGATGTTGTCCTGAAATGAATGGGACCTGCTTTTCCCCTGGTAGACTCACAGAATACCTTACAGTCCGTTTGGAGACCACAGCTGTACAAACACACTTCTGAATGCAATAACCACACAGACAGGAAGCAGCATACCCTTACATGCCCAACACACACACACACATAATACCAGGTTCACAAGTATATTCACCACTAACACCACAGTGCTTAGCAAAGTTTTGGGAAAAAATTGTGTTTGACCAAACAAATTAACAACAGACTTTCAGCACGCTTATAGGGAAGGGCACTGAACATGCTTGGCACTGACAATAATTACTCATGATTGGCTGAAAAAAACTGATAGTAAGAATATTGTTGGAGCTGTTTTGTTATATTTCAGTGCAGCTTTTGATATCATTGAGCAAATCAAATCTAGTTTCTCACATGCGCTGAATACCACAGGTGTCGAACTTACAGTGAAATGCTTACTTACAATCCCTTAACCAACAATGCAGTTTTAAGAAAAATATGTGTTAAGTAAAAAATAGCTAAGCACAAAATAAGAAAGAAAAGTAACAAGTAATTCAAGAGCACCAGTAAAATAACAATAGTGAGGTTATATACAGGGGGTACCGGTACAGAGTCAATCTACGGGGGCACCGGTTAGTCGACGAAATTGAGGTAATATGTACATGTAGGTAGAGTTAAAGTGACTATGCATAGATAATAAACAGAGAATAGCGCCAACGTAAAAGGGGGGGGGGCAATGCAAATAGTCTGGGTAGACATTTGATTAGATGTTCATGAGTCTTATGGCTTGGGGGTAGAAACTGTTGAGATGATTTTGGACCTAGACCTAGGTGGTCTAGAGTTTTTTCCCCCCTCTGGTTGCACATTCAACATGCTGGTTAGAATGATGTAAAACTAATTTAAGTTTCCCTGCATTATAGTCCCAGGCCACTATTGCTTTAAAAACGTAGGTGTTATGGATTTGCATTCTCTGCCTTATCATTGCCTATCAAATAGAACACAGAGGGGTTTCTTTAATTGAAAACCTCTAATGCAAATTTGGTTGAGTGTGGTGTACCGCAGGGCAGGCGGCTAGGGCCATTATTATTTTCTGCATTTTATTAATTACCTTCCATTGACCTTGAATAAAGCCTGTGTCAATGTTCAGTGACGACTCAACAGTATACACATCAGCTACGACAGTAAAATAAATAACTGACACCCTTAACATAGAGCTCCAGTCAGTTTTAGAATGGGTAACTAACAATAAGCATTTTTGGGAGGTCAAATCACTCGCTCAATGCTAAACCTAATTTAGAGCTACTATTGAATAATGTAGCGATTGAGCATGTTGAAGAGACTGGACTGCTGGGTGTAACCCTAGATAGCAAGCTATCATGGTCAAAACATTTAGACTCAATGGTTGCTAAAAATGGGAAGAGGTCTGTCCATGATAAGGCGTTGCTCTGCTTTCTTGACATCTCAGTCAACCAGATACTGTAGGTCCTACAGGCCCTAGTTTTGTCGCACCTGAGCTACTACCCAGTTGTGTGTTAATGTGCAGCAAAGAGAGACATCGGTAAATTGCAGTTGGTCCAGAATAGAGCAGCCCAGAATAGAGCAGCACGTATTGCACTTAGATTTACACGGGGAGGGGGGGGGGGGGGGGGGGGGTGACTTGCATGTCAATCTCTCCTGGCTCAAAGTTGAAAAGCAGCTGGCACACAGTTCGGACACTCAGCAGACAACACAAGACATGCAATCAGAGGTCTCTTCACAGTCCCAAGAGCCATGACTACATGAAACTCTCTGCCACCCCAGGTAACTCCAGCTAGCAATAAAACCAGATTCAAAACCCAGATCAAAGAACACCTTACGAGACACAGCCATTTTGATATATTTTGTATTGTAACTGTATTAGTTATTGTATCATGTAAGTGGGTGGCCTTGCACGAGCCTTGGCTTGTACGAGCCGGAACGGCTCATAGGGCAGAAGCCATCTCCTTTTTCTGAGGAGTGAGGCAGAGACAGTAGATTATGTAGTGTTATGTAGTATTATGTTGTGTTAGGTACAGTATATTATGTCTATTACGCATGTTATTTGTTTTGTTTCCTGTTTGAACCACCGGAAGGTTAGCCCCTCCCTTGGCAGCTGCTAATTGGGGATCCCAATCAAATACGAAATACTAAACACAGAACATTGTGCCAAATCAGTATGTTTTCTATATTGTGACTTTCTGGCATCATTACTATAAGACAACCAATGCCAGAGAGAATCCTCAGGAGAAAATACTAAGAAATGGGAAAAAGTTACAAATCATGTCGCAACTAACTGCCATACTGGACTGTAGTGTCGGATGGACCCACAGTTGAAAGGGCACATATCTAATATATTTTGCACCAGATTCATAATGTCTCGTTGGCCATGTCCAAGGAAATAACCAGTATTCATACAGTATGTTATCTGAGACAATGGCAGAACTAACATTAACATGACAATATGCAAACATTATCCGAGTGAATGCGAGTCTGTGGAGATACCTTAGTTTACACACTCCATTGTGTACTCAGGAGTGGATCATTTGAGCTAATTCCTAAGCAAATCACTATATCGCAATGACCGTGGCTACGCAAACAGCCATGAGTCAATTACTTATTCCCTAAGAGCATCTTGTTGTTTTAGTGGCCACATTCAAGCACAAGGGCCTCTAACTCCTAAGTAAACTCTCATGCAGATAATTGACTTGTAGTCGAATACCTCTGTTTGTTCCCGGCCCGTCTCCGGGTGACCGAGACCAGGCGCTGAGTCACAAGAGAGGGCCTTTTGTTTTGTGTTTGGCCGTCTTCGGTCCAATAATGCCCCATATGAAAGGAGCGGTCTCTTCTCTTTGGCCCCGGCCTCCCCCATGCAGCCCCCCCATGCAGCCCCCCATTAAGCCGGGCTGACACAATGGGAGCGGTGGTGGGGACGAGAGCTCCCATGGAGAGCTTGCTCTTCACTGGTCTGTGTGTTTATTTAAGCAGGAAGTGAGGAAGCATCTTCTCTAGAGGAAGAGTGGTGGAGGGGTGGATATTCGTCAATGGGACTGGATGTCAGCTGTTCCCAGGCCAGAGACACTAAGGGACACACATATTGATCTGACAGTAGTGTAGGAAAGGCCTGCTGATCCTAGATCAGCTGCACTGACTCAATGATTCAATAGTTATAAAAAGTGGTTGGTCAGAGCTCTGCTGGTCTCCAAGACTCCACAGTTTCCCATTTTAGACATGCAGAACTACAACCCCCTATTATGTGTACCTACGTAATCAATGCCCTGCACCCACACGACGATGGCAACCCCTGACCCTCCATCTTTAATATTGAATGGCGGGTGCCTTCCCTGCAAGAATTTATAAAGTAAACAATTCTCCTAGCTCCTGCCTGTAATTGTACTCTCCCCTTGCTAATATAGGCGGTGTGCAGCAGGAGAGAGAGGGGGGGACAAAGGACAGTTAATTTGTGATTTCCTCCGCTCATTTGAAGGCAAATTAAGTGTCAAGCAGCTAATACAGAGCATATTTCATTTTATGAGCTTTTAATTTAATTCTGTCGGCCTCATATCGCCCAGTGCTGTTAGCGTAGCCTAACGCTCCTTCGTTCCTCCCTCGTCTGCGGCACCAGGCCATAAATAAACATGTTTCAATTATACCCATCACAATAATAGGATAGGATTCTGTTCATTTGCGACGTCGGTTAGACGGCAGAACATATCATGGGAAAATGAGCCGGCGGTGGCAGCTTGTTTTTCTACCGGACACAGTCCTAGCGTTAGCGCTGTTAGCGTTAGCGCGGCAGCTAGCGTTAGCGAGGCTGGATTGATTGTACCGCCGCAGGGCCAGGCCCACTGTAATTACCAGCTATAATGAGAGCCCTGCATGGGGAAGTAATGGCAATAATACTCTACTGTGTACTTAGCCATATCTTTAAGAGGGCTAATAACGATTCATTCTGCTCACTAAGGAGAGCTTGTCTTAAAACAATTCAATATTTCTCTCTGAAATTCCCCCACCTGTCCCCCTGGTCCCTGAAGGACCGTGCTTGTTCTCTCTGTGTGCAAGACCACTGACTGCATTGTTGGGGGTGACTGGATCAAAATGCTCCTTTATAAGAAATTCTTAAAAACACTGTGCATGAGAGCAAATCGCCAGATGTATGGTTCCAAAACAATACTGAGTACTGTTACAGTCAAAATCTGAAGCAAACTACAGTAGCCTACATAACTCTGCCATCTGTAGATGGACTATACAGACCGTAAACTTAACTTCAACAGCGTGTAACACTGTTGCCTACTCTAAAAAGCAGCAAAAGTAATGACATTGTGAGCGGAGGACCGTAGGTTCCAATTTGAAAGGGACACATGTAACTCGGTAATGTGTGTACTAGTACCCAAGTCAATTTGAATAAGACCGTCCACTAAACAACCGACTTGTAATCATGAAAAATGGGGCCTTTCAGCACGGCGTGTCGTGTTAAGCAGCAATACAAGTGGATGAACAGGCGGTAAAGTACAGCGGCGACCACGCCTCCACTGACTGGTTGAGCAAACGAAGCGCGCCAGCCAGATAACTCCTGTCTGGACAGAGAGTGAGTGACTGAATACGTTTGTTCGTTTGTTCGGTGCAGCGCAACTTCTCTTCTCGCACCCCCCTAATTTAATTCAGTGGGTTCCATGTCTCCCACTTCCCCCTAACCTGTGCTCCAGGTCTCTCCAAAGCGCCTTTGACTGATAACAAGCACGACTGTTTGTTTGAGCCGTGTTGGCAGCGCGTGTTCTCCCCATTATCTCCACATAAGCTAAATGCTAAATTATATTTGGTATTTTGTTTGCGGTGACACAGGGCATCAATCATCCACTCTTTTTTATTTCCTCACCTCTCCCTCCCTCCTTACCTCAGGGAGAGAGGGAGAGGGGTTGAATGGGGGGGAGGCATAAAAAATTCATTACGCTTAGTGGCACATCGGCAAGGGAGAGATATGACTCCCGAGCACGAGGGAGGGTGAGGGTGGAGTGGGGGAGTTGATAATGATGAAGAATATAAAACATAATGCTGCCCCATCCAATTTGTCCCCGTCGCGCACTGATCGCTTCCTTCCTGTCTCCGGGTTAGAAACTAGCGCTGCAAGGGCAACAGAACATCCAATGCTAGTCCTCACTGTTCAGACAGAACAGAGGGAGAAAGCGGTAGAAGGAAAGACAGAGAAAGAGAGGGGAGAAGGAGGGAGAGTGAATGAGAGTGAGAAAGAGAGAGGCTAGTGTGTGTGTGTGTGTGTGTGTGTGTGTGTGCGCGCACAGAAACTGAGGGAATCCCCTAGTACAGAGGACATTGATGTGTAGCTGCTGACCTGGCCAAACACGAAAGTGAAGCCTTAGGAGAAATATGGGAATGGGAGACTCAACCCATACATGTTCCTCTGCTTAATGCACTTACTTATGTGTGATCATGTATGTGTGGCGGGGGGGGGGTGTATACATGGTACAGTGCATGTCAGAAAATATGTGTGTGAAGGTGTGTATGTCAGTACAGTTATTTGTGTGTCAGTGAAGGTGTGCATGTCAGTAGAGTTACTCGTGTATCAGTGAAGGTGTGCATGTCAGGTTGAGAGTTGCATCGTCTCGTCTTGACAAGGCTTGATCACTGTGCTTATGAGAATCACACGCCCCGGGCTCTCGTCTCCATGTTTCTGACACGTGTTCATTTGCCTGTCTCTGACATGTGGATCATGTTGCTGCCAGACAGGGCCCGTGGCCTTTGATCTGGGGAGCACAGAGCATCTCTGAGGAGGATGCAACACTCCCAGAGAAAAACAGGAGAAACATATTTATATTGTCATTACCACTACTTTGAGTTGATACTGACACCAATGATATGATACTGATATCCAAAAGACTTCTCAGTAGGCCTGACAAACTCCCATGCATTATTTTCTGTTGAGAAGAAGTGTCTCGGTGTGTGTGCGGTGCATGTAAGAGGGGCTGTGTGTGTGTGTGTGTGTGTGTGTGTGTGTGTGTGTGTGTATGTGTGTGTGTGTGTGTGTGTGTGTGTGTGTGTGTGTACAGTCTGTGACACTCACACGTGCAGCGGGGGAACAGGGGACGGCTCGTAGATGTAGCGTCCCTGGGCGTGTCTGTCATCGATGGGCACCGGCGGATGGAAAGCAGGAAAGAACTGTGGCGGGGCTGCATAGCGGTAAGAGAGAAAGAGAGAAAGACAAGGGGACAAATAGAAAAAAAAGAGCGTTAAACAGACCATCAGCTCTAAAGCACATATCTCTTTACCAACCATCGAATCATGGTTGCATGTATTGACTCAATGTGTTTTTATGGGCATTCCTAAGTAATGTGCTTCTTCAGCCGGTCTAAGGGCAGAGTAATGAAAAGCAGTGGTTGATGGCTATCTTTCAGGAGGCCCTGCCCAAATGAGACCTCATTAAAAACAACTGAACTAAAAAGCCTCACTGCCTTGGAATGTTCACTAGGAAGTCCACCTAAAACAACTCAGGGATATAACTCAAAATAAACCGAGACACAAATTAACTGCAAGGGGACGGCGCCATTTTTATTCTTCATGCTGTAAGGCTGATCAGGCATAAATACACTTTTTACACAAAGACTAACACTGAGGAACAACCACTGAGGGAATTGGGAGAAAAATGGAGGATGCGTTTGGAAGCAGGGAAATGATTCGTCACAACTGTCTGAAAGAAGTGGGAGGCTGTCTAATTCCTCATATAAAACATTAAAACATTTGCATAATATCAGCTCCCAAGCACTTGGCTATTTTTACCCCGAGAGAGAAGCTGCTGAATTTTTGCCGGGGCAGGAAACACACAACTACAGAAGTTCAAGTATCCTCACCTCAATTGCACCCTCTATCCCAGGGTTCCCCAAATGACGCCCCCCGCAGGTGATTTTAATTGGCCGCACAAGTTTTCAGAACAAAAAATAAATAACAAATGCACTACTGGTCAAAAGTTTTAGAACACCTACTCATTCAAGTGTTTTTCTTTATTTGTACTATTTTCCACATTGAAGAATGATAGTGAAGACATAATTATTAAATAACACATATGGAATCATGTAGTAACCAGAAAAGTCTTAAACAAATCAAAATATATTTTATATTTGAGATTCTTTGTTGACAGCTTTGCACAGTCTTGGCATTCTCTCATCCAGCTTCATGACGGAGTCACCTGGAATGCATTTCAATTAACAGGTGTGCCTTCCTCAAAGTTCATGTGTGGAATTTCTTTCTTTCTTAATGCGTTTGAGCCAATCAATTGTGTTGTGACAACGTATGGGGGGGTATATATGGTACAAGACCAAGTCCATATTATGACAAGAATGGCTCAAATAAGCAAAGAGAAACGACAGTCCATCATTACTTTAAGACATGAAGGTCAGTCAATACGGAAAATTTCAAGAACTTTGAAAGTTTCTTCAAGTGCAGTCGCAAAAACCATCAAGCACTACGAAGAAACTGGCTCTCATGAGGACCGCCACAGGAATGGAAGACCCAGAGTTACCTCTGTTGCAGAGGATACGTTCATTAACCTTTTGCATGTAGGGGGCAGAATTTTCGTTTTTGGCTACAAAACGTACCCATTTGAAACGGCCTATTTCTCAGCCCCAGAAACTAGAATATGCATTTGCAATATGCAATTGTCAGATTAGGATAGAAAACACTCTAAAGTTTCCAAAACTGTAAAAATATTGTCTGTGAGTATGACAGAACCTATATTGCAGGCGAAAACCTGAGGAAAATCCAATCAGGAAGTGCCTCTTATTTTGAAACCTCTCTGTTCCTATGCATGCCTATCCTCCATTTAAAGGGATATCAACCAGATTCCTTTTTCTATGGCTTCCCTAGGGTGTCAACAGTCTTTAGACATAGTTTCAGGCTTTTATTTTGAAAAATGAGCGTGACAGATCACATTGCATAAGTGGATAGGTGGGGGCTCTCAGAGTGAGTTTTGCGCTACAGAGTAAAGCGGACATTGTTTCTCCCGGTGTTATTGAAAAACCTACACACCCGGTTGATATATTATCGAATACGTATTTTAAAAACAACCTGAGGATTGATTATAAAAAACGTTTGACATGTTTCTGTGGACATTATGGATATTATTTGGAATATACGTCTGTGTTGTCGTGACCGCTCTTTCCTGTGGATTTCTGAACATAACGCGACAAACAAACAGAGGTATTTTGAGTATAAAAATAATCTTTATGGAACAAAAGGAACATTTGTTGTGTAACTGGGAGTCTCGTGAGTGAAAACATCCGAAGATCATCAAAGGTAAACGATTAATTTGATTGCTTTTCTGATTTTCGTGACCTAGCTACTTAATGCTTAGTGTACATAATGCTTTTCTTTGCTATCGATAAACTTACACAAATGCTTCGCTGTAAAGCATAATTTCAAAATCTGAGACGACAGGTGGATTAACAAAAGGCTAAGCTGTGTTTTGCAATATTGCACTTGTGATTTCATGAATATTAATATTTTTTTGTAATATTATTTGACTGTGGCGCTATGCTATTCAGCGGTTGCTGACGAAAAT
This sequence comes from Oncorhynchus mykiss, assembly GCF_057628025.1. Classification (NCBI taxonomy): domain Eukaryota; kingdom Metazoa; phylum Chordata; class Actinopteri; order Salmoniformes; family Salmonidae; genus Oncorhynchus; species Oncorhynchus mykiss. Next base: position 27,241,352 of record NC_143036.1, read on the forward strand.
GATCCCGCTAACGGGATGGGTAGCGTCAAGAAGTTGAAGTTACCAGCCTCAGAAATTGCAGCCCAAATAAATGCTTCACAGAGTTCAAGTAACAGACACAACTCAACATCAACTGTTCAGAGGAGACTGCGTGAATTAGGCCTTCGTGGTAAATTGCTGCAAAGAAATCGCTACTAAAGGACACCAATGAGAAGAAGAGACTTGATTGGGCCAAGAAACACGAGCAATGGACATTAGACCGGTGGAAATTTGACCTTTGGTTTGGATTATTGGATCCAACCGCCGTGTCTTTGTGAGACGCTGTGTGGGTGAACGGATGATCTCCGCATGTGTATTTCCCACCGTAACGCATGGAGGAGGAGGTGTTATGGTGTGGGGGTGCTTTGCTGGTGACACTGTGATTTATTTAGAATTCAAGGCACTCTTAACCAGCATGGCCACCACAGCATTTTGCAGCATTACGCCTGCTCATCTGGTTTGGGCTTAGTGGGACTATCATTTGTTTTTCAACAGGACAATGACCCAACACACCTGGAGGCTGTGTAAGGGCTATTTTACCAAGAAGGAGAGTGGTGGAGTGCTGCATCAGATGACCTGGCTTCCACAATCCACTGACCTCAACCAAATTGAGATGGTTTGGGATGAGTCGGACCGCACAGCGAAGGAAAAGCAGCCAACAAGTGCTCAGCATATGTGACCCGATTCAGGAAACTAGGCGTATGCCACAAGTCACGAGTTCACAGGAGAGCCCTTTGAATGTAAAACTCTTTTTTTTTAACTAGCCATGATTGGCTGAGATAATTAGTGTGTTGGACATTCTGAGAGAGGAGTTCAGATTGGTCTGCCATATAGAAGGCTTCTGTCTATTTAAGCTCATCAGTCTGTGTTGGTAATCCTGTCGAACAAAGCTTTTTTATGTGTTGTGTAGTGGAGCTGCATAAGTGTTGCTCTCTACTTTCCGGAGGATCAAGTTTTAAAATCAGTGGAATTGGAGTATGATAGCTAAAGAGATGGAGAAAACACCTGTCACCGGATTACATCTTCAAACTAAGGGCAACCATGGTACGGCATTCCTGACAGGTCGACGTGTCCATCATGCATGATGATGTATACAGGTAAGATAGCTAGCAACATTTTCAGATATTACATGTTTCTATTTTGACAGAAAGTGGTTTCATTTCAAGCTAAAGTGTACTATTAGCTATCTAGCTAACGTTCGCTGGCTGGCTCCCTAGCTGACGTTATAATTTATTTCCCCGAGCCGCTTGCTTTTCTAGTTAGAGCCTAATGTTAGCTAGCTAACATTGAACCTGGTTGGTTAGCTCCCAGCACTGTGGCATTGTTTGCACTGTTCATTGTTGTTTAACTAGATAACGTTAGCTGGCTGGCTCGTTAGCTAACGATACGTGATGTGTGTACAACTCCCATTGAATATGGCCTGGTGTCAGTAAACGTCTGCAAAGAAATAGTAATGCAATTGTTGCCAGCAGAGCTGATTAGGCTGTTTTCATGTTATTCAGAGGTAAACAAATCATCGTCAAGTGTGGGCTCCGACGCTGAAGGAGTGTAGACAAAAAAGAGCTCTTCACTAGATACCAAAACATTAAAAGGCCATTTTCTCAAAAGTGAGTTTACAAGTTGATCAACTTTCAAAGCAGAATGACTTTCCCATTGTTCCTCAAATGCAGTGTATGATATACCATTTTGTAGCTCTGAGTCTCTACTTTTATCCAATGTAAAAAACACCATTTAAAATTTTGCTACGTAAGACCGAATCCAGGCGTTGAGTCACATATGTGCAAACTCCTTCAAGACTATTGGAAAAGCATTCCAGGTGAAGCTGGTTGAGAGAATGCTAAGAGTGTGCAAATCTGTCATCAAGGCAAAGTGTGGCTATTTGAAAAATCTCAAATATAAAATGTATTTGGATTTGTTTAACACTTTTTTGGTTACTACATGATTCCACATGTGCTATTTCATAGTTTTGATGTCTTCACTATTATTCTACAATGTAGAAAATAGTACAAATAAAGAAAAACCCTTGAATGAGTAGGTGTTTAAAGCATTTGACCGGTAGTGTATATTTTTGGGGGGATATAAAAGACTGTAAACACACCAGAAAATCAGCTCCAAGTGATTTTAATTTTGGAAATCTGTTCCAAAGTATTCCCACACTTAATAAAGAGATACTGTGTATGTGATTGTATACAAATGTAAGCAAGGTTTGAAATTATTATGTTTTAGTCAAATATTATATCTGTTTGTACTTCTTGCAGCCAATTTGCAGTTGACAAATGATTTGTAATTATGTTCCAACCCCCTGACCATCCGCTCAAGAAGATATCGGCCCGCCGCTGAATCTAGTTGATGATCCCTGCTCTATCCTATGGTATATAATCCCATTCCAGCTAGTGCTGGAATGTTGTGTTTTGAACACATCATACTGTATATCCATTGTAAGACAAGTTCAAACATGGGCTATGTCTATGTGAGTGCATCTTGCCCATACTACCCGAGGGGCTACTTGAAACCCTACCCTTTTAAAAGTGGAAGGGATTAAATCACACACCCACATACACTACCATTCAAAAGTTTGGGGTCACTTAGAAATGTCCTGGTTTTTGAAAGAAAAGCATTTTTTTTTTGTACAATAAAATAACATCAAATTGATCAGAAATACAGTGTAGACATTGTTAATGTTGTAAATGACTATAGTAGCTGGAAATGGCTGGTTTTTAATGGAATATATACATAGGCAAATTATCAGCAACCATCACTCCTGTGATCCAATGGCACGTTGTGTTAGCTAATCCAAGTTGATCAATATAAGGGGCTAATTGATCATTAGAAAACCCTTTTGCAATTATGCTAGCACAGCTGAAAACTGTTGTGCTAATTAAAGAAGCAATAAAACTGGCCTTCTTTAGACTAGTTGAGTATCTGGAGCAATGATCAATTTTATTTTATGTTATTTTAATGGATATGTGCTTTTCTGTCAAAAACAAGGACATTTCTAAGTGACCCCAAACTTTTGAATGGTAGTGTACATGAACACAGAAACACACACACACACACAAACATACATAGAGTCACATCACAATAGAAAAGCCTGTCTGCAGACCTGTAGACAGTGAGTCTTTATCTGTGAGCAGGCGCCTGAACTGGCAGAACACAGTCAAACAGCGAGGGGAGGAGGGGGCTTCGTGATAGGATGTGTTTTTAGTGTGTAAACATCTGGCGCCCGTGTGCCAGCAGGAGGATGGGCAGGCAGCCAGGCAGCCAGGGGAGTGGTGCCCAACAGCTGGATCTAGTTGTGCCCCCTGGTCAATGCCAAATACAGGGCCCACTGCTGGGCAACAACACCGAGAGGTTTATCCCCCCCCTGGCCCCGTCCGACTTGCTGTTCTACCTCAAAAATCACTGCTTTGACACTATCTACCCTTAACAATCACTACTTAAACACTACCTCAACACACACTACCTCAACACACACTACCTCAACACACACTACCTCAACACTCCTTATTAATACATGACTTACAGCTTGGCCACCTGCCCTGCCCCTGATCAAGCAACAGGGCACAACTCAGACAGGCCTTGTTTAGTGGAATTGCAGGGCTTGCATGTCTTAAAAGAGAAGTGTGTTGAGTTGCATTACGTTTCATGTAAGCAGACAGCCATAAATCAGATGCATCCCGGTGAATAGATTAGGAATGTTTGCTATGATTGCACACCAGTTATAATAATAAATAATGGCTTGCACTGTAAAGCAAAATAGAGTGTATAGTGGTCTTAACATGTCTTAACGTGGAAACGGATACTTTGATCACGAGGCTCAAAACACATGCTATGGAACAAGTCTGTAATAGTCACACAAAAAAAACGTTCCATTGTATTACGCAAATGTGAAAAATCCTTTGAAATGAACTTGTTTTTGTAAGAAAGACAAGAAAGCAAAGAGACGTGCTAGCTAAATACCTACTGTAGCAGCACTCTGGCACTGTGTTTGACCTCTGAGTATCTGTCTCTTTGATAGCTTCCTTCTGATGACTCATGTTTAGCCTGGTCTTCTCTGAACGAGAGGAGGTAAAAGGGTGGAATCTGCTCTCACTTGTGTTTACCTAACAACTCTTAGCTCCGATGCACTAAGCAGCATAGGTTTGCTAGGGTCTCTAAGCCATATCCTTGACCGCTCATGTCAAACCCTGGGCTGTAACTTCAACCCGTGAGGCAGGAGAGAGGTCTATGGAGGGTCTATAGAGATTTTCAGACTGCAGAACCTCTCCTTCGTTGACCTCTCCTCCACCCCTCCTCCAGACTGACTGCGTGCTACAGCTCCTCTTACACCACCTCCCTTCTCACCTCCCCCATCCTCCCTCACCTCCTCCTTCACTATATCTGCCGCTCTACTCTAGATTACCCAGATCCCCCCTCTGTTTATCCCTCTGGAGCGGCTCACTCAACACACCCCTGTCCCCCCCCCCTGCTTCTTCTCCTCTTCCCCCCCCCCTTCATCGGTCTCCTCTCCTCCCGCCCTCCCTTCTGGTGTCAGCCCACAGTCCTCCTTCGCCTCAGCAGTCAGCAGTCGATTAGGGGAGCTGGTTTATTTGAATCCCTGTCTGAAGTTTACTTTAGCAGGGCCTCTATCTAAATAGGCTCTGCCACCTCTTTTTACCCCATGCCACACTACCTCCATTAGGCAGGCTAACAGCCTTGTGTGCCACTTGAGGGAATGTATGCAGTGCCGAGAACAAGGGAAAAGACAGATAGAGAGAGAGGGAGAGAGAGAGAGAGAGAGAGAGAGAGAGAGGGAGGGAGGGAGGGAGAGAGAGAGAGAGAGAGATAGAGAGAGATAGAGAGAGAGAGAGAGAGAGAGAGGGCGAGAGAGATAGAGCCCGGGAGAGAGAGAGAGAGAGAGAGAGAGAGAGAGAGAGAGAGAGAGAGAGGTGGAGGGAGAGAGAGAGAGAGAGAGAGAGAGAGCCCGGGAGAGAGAGAGAGAGAGAGAGAGAGAGAGAGAGAGAGAGAGAGAGAGAGAGAGCGAGCTCCATCCCACAATCCATCACCACTGTCTCCTGTGGGGACTACTTTGTTGACTCTGGGAGTAAATTGCCCCTGCTCTTCTGGATATTCACTGCATGTATTCCGGGGCCTCTTTAGAATACAGACACAGCTGGGAGAGTTAATGCGCGTGTCACAGCTTTGAGCGTCCCCACCGCTGCTGCCACAACACCACTGTATGGACTAGCATTCCATAGGAGAGAGTGTAATGTGTATGCATTTGCCCCAACTGCACAGAGGTCCTATAACCGCCCATGGCAATGTGAGTATGATTAAGTAAACCATTATAGGGTAAACGCAGAACTCTGCATCCAAAATGGCACCTTATTCCCTATTTAGTGCACTAGTTTTTGCCCGGGGCACATAGGGTGGTCAAAAGTAGTGCACCATATAGGGACAAGTGTGCCATTTGAGACACATCCTGTACTATACCAACCAAATACAGTACGTCCCTAACAGGCTGAAATCCTCAGAAATAATGGGCACAGTCTGGCAACTTTTGCTTTGGGGGAAAGGAAATTATCAAAATGTATCAATTTGAGTACATTTCCAAAACCGCAACTCAACAGCAATTCATCACTAACCAGTACCAAATAAGTCTCACATTCTTTTGAAGTATTTTAATGACCCTGAATAACTTTGCATAAGAGCAGTATTCATTTTTCGTTTCATATTTTTTTTAGGGACGGAACTCATTAAGACGTGATTACAAATGGGTGTGTAATGAAAGGACAATTAGTTGGCGACTTTGACCAGACTCATTAGTTGTAATTCTAGCACAAACACACTGTTACCGAGGACCAAAAGCCTTCTGCTTCCCCTTCGTTAAGAAGGGGATGATAATTACTTTGTCTTTTATTGGACACATAAAAGGGTTTTTAAAGAGGAGGGGGGTTGAGAGAATAAAGCCTAAAGCAGATCGTTCTAGTGGTTTCTTATTAGCTCATGTATTCCCTCAATGTAAGGTCTAGTAAGGTCTAGAGTATGGCTATAGTTTGTGTGTTGCCGCGCTTGAAAATAATCTGAAGAGTCAACCATACTCTCACCGAATTTGAACCGCAATTTCACATAAACAATGTCCCCCGTGTTACCTCTTCAGAAGGTTGACGACTAGTCATAAGGGGAGATTCCTCCTGTCCCGTACTGACTGCTCCCGGCTCTCCTCCAGCGCTGTGCCTGCGTCCCGAATGGCGCCCCTGAGTCGCGCCCCCCAAATGGCTCCCTATTCCCGACACAGTGCACTACTTTTGACCAGGGCACTAAAATAGGGAAAAGGGAGCCCATTGGGACGCGCGCACACTGTGTCATCCGCAGCCTGACACTGAGGAAGAACAGTCATCCAGAACCCACCGAGTCTCCTCCGCTCCTCCATGCTCTGGTGCAAAAGCACAAAGACGCACTGACAGATTGTCATAACCGACTGAAGCGGAGTGAGAAAAGGGGCTGCTGCCGGGGCCTGCTCTGCTCCACAGGTTTGTGAATGGGTAATGTGGAACATATGACAGCGGCGCTGGGCCTGCAGCACTGCCAGGTTTCATTACACCACTTCTCTCCTCGCTCATGATCTCAACACTCAGGCACGCCGCCTTCACCGCTGCCCGGAGCCAGATGATGACTGACGAGCGAGTGGGAGAGCGCTGGCTTAGTTGAGCGCGTGAGAGATGCTCGTTGAGGGCGCGTGCGCGTATGACCGACTACGAGTCACGGCATGTGGACGTGAATGAGTGAGCGCGTGTACGTCTACGTGACGTTAGGTTCACAAAAACCCCCTCTGCGGCCCCTACAATCCCCTCGCCTTCTCTCAACTCCACAAACTGTGTGACGCCGACCCTTCCCTCGCAAAACACCTCCACGTGATCGAGGATCACACCAGCACACCTGGGTCTCTGTTCGGCTACAACTGTTCACATGAAGGGAACCCCATGCGGACTGTGTCAACATCGCGAGGAGTGTGTGTGATGTCGGAGGTTGTTGTTTAGGATGGAGGGCTGCGGAACGTCCCCATCGCCTCCAGATCAATCCCTCGCCCCCTGCACCACTGCTCTAGTTGTTTGCTTGTGTTTGCTTCCACTGAGACCTCAAGCTGTTTTCAACATGTAAATAACACATTCCCGGGGACTGTTCGGCTCAGCTCAGTGGGAGTTCCTGTTGACTTTTGGAGCGTTTTGCTGAATTACTGTCCCAGATTGTTGCACGTCTAATGGGCTAATTACCGCTGTATAAATTAGCCTAATGCTCTCGCTGTGCTGAGGCTCTCTGCAGTACTGTACGAGGTGTGTGAGCGGCCTAGACTCAGCACAACAGCTAGTGTGCGTGTGGGTGTGTTTTCGTGGGTGTGCGTGTGTGTTTGACTGGGGAGAAAACAGATCCTTTACTCAGCAAAGACTAACTGTGAGAGAGAAGACAAGGCAAGAGGGTAGAGGTTAAATAAAAGAAGTGTGTTTAAAGTGTTGGCTTGCCAATCTCTCTGCCATTCATCATCGGGAGAAACGTTGGCAGATTGCACTTTCTCCTTTCCCAGTAAATCAATACACTTCTCTTCTTCCGCTCTCGTTACCTCCTTTTTCTCTCGCTGTCTCAAAGAAGCAAAGAACGTTCTAGTTTACACTGCATAAGTCACTCTGTGCAGGGTCTTTTGGTGTTGTGCCTATGTATTGCTGACAGTTCCTTACATACTGGGGCATATAGTGTAGATGTTTTTAAACCAACCAGGAAGCAGGGTAGAGATGAGGGTTGAGATTAGGCAGTGAATATGTTTGGTCAAAGCAATTTACCCTCCCTTATTCCCCCTACCCCCATACTCCTCTTACCCCCTACCCCCGTACTCCTCTTACCCCATACCGCCTACCCCCGTACTCCTCTTACCCCCTACCCCGTACTCCTGCTACCCCACCCCAAATAGCATAATGGAAGTCCTGCATCGGCAAGACATTTACCAAGTGGAGTCAATCTTAACAAATTGCGCTCCCAGTGAGAGCCCTCGCTTTGTCTCAGAATGGAGCTACACACGTACCACTCTCCGCGAACTGTACCCCTACACCAGCTCCCCTGACATACCTTCCTTCCTTCCCTCCCTCCTTTTCTCCCTCCATGCCAGCACAGAGCAGCAGAGTAGAAGTTGAGGCTATTTTGTGGGGTCCTCTGCAGAGAGCCAATCTATCTACTGCATTTGGTGAATTCCTACAGATTGCGGGGGGGGGGGGGGGGCAGAACAAAGCGCATTGCGCCGGTACGCCCTCCTCTTTCTCCTCCTCCCCCTTTTCCTCCCTTTCCTTCCCCACCCTCCTCCTTCTCCCCCTTCCCAGCCGGGTAGAGATTTACACTGCACTAAACTCCTGTCTCTCTCTCTCTCTCTGCCTCTCTCACTCCCATCTCCATCTCTCCCATCTCTCTCCCACTCTCTCTCTGCATAGTGCCTGGTCCCCCGAGCAGCCAGTCCAAACAATGATACATCTCGCAGTGGAAAGGAAATGACTTAAACCTCAGGTTAACTCAACAGGCCCATGCTCTACACATATTTGTGTTTTATTCCCATGTGATTTATGGTGGTTCGAGACTATCCTATTTTCAGATCTGTGTTGTTTTTAAGGCCCATGTTTAAGTATTTAACCCCAGTGAATAAATAAAGAGGAACATTTTGCGCCAGACCATTCACTAAACATTTATTTTAAGCATGGCTAATGCATGGTGTATACAGTATATAGCACCATACAGTATATGATTAAATAAAGTCACCCACAGCCTACCTCTGCAAATGAATCAACAAAACTCTTGGAGTGTCCTTAATGTCATAAGTTTTACTTGTGATTTCAACTTGAATGTGTTATTGTGTGTGTATGGTAATATCCATGTGGAGATCAGCAAACACTTGAAATAAGATAAGACAAGATGTCATTTTTTGTCTATTAGTGTAGAGAGATTAACCAATATTTTGTAAATAACTTATTGACCAACATTGGTTCAATTATTTGAATTCCATTTCGGTTGGGTTTTTTCTGTGAGCTCAATGCGCACATTGTGCAGTTTCTCTGTAGATAAATCAGATCAAGCCCATACTGTGCGATGGAGTAATGAGTTGTAGTTTCCAACAGGCCAATATTCCACATAGCTTAGCGCAGAAAACATGGTAATTAACTACAATGACCATAATCAATACCCCAGGCCTAGGTGTGAGGAGACATATTGCATTCTACAATATGAGGAGGACTAAAAATGCTTTTCAGTCTCACTGACTCACCCAATGATCAGCAGCTTGCTCGCTGGTGATGGCATATGAGAGAGAGAGAGAGAGAGAGAGAGAGAGAGAGAGAGAGAGAGAGAGAGAGAGGCTTATGTGCTTCTCTCTCTCTCTCTCGTTTTACTTTACAATATTTGGAATTTGATGCTTCTCTTTTCAGCAGGAGACATTTGCTTTCCAACCTGTGTTTTCCCGCGATTGTAAACTATTTGAAATATGGCGAAAGGCCCGTTTTGTCTGCATGCTGTTTGTTCACTGACATATTTGCTGTGCGTTCCCGACTGCAGGCCATGCCTCGTTATTGGGTTACACACTACAGCTAGGCTATTTTTAAAAGAAGCTATTTCTCCTCTGTGGCAAAATGTTAGGCTTTCTCATGGTGTCGTAGGCTATTCTGAATGATTTCATTTCTTTCTGAACAGACAGCAGTAACTCCCGAGTGGCGCAGCGGACCAAGGCACAGTGCTAGAGGCGTCACTACAGACCCTGGTTAGATTCCAAGCTGTATCACAACCAGCCGTGATTGGGAGTCCCATAGGGCGGCGCACAATTGGCCCAGCGTCGCCCGGGTTTGGGTTTGGTCGGGATAGGCCGTCATTGTAAATAAGAACTTGTTAACTGACTTGCCTAGTTAAATAAAGGTTAAATATATATATTTTTTAATAAAAACTCGAACTTTGGCAAATTTATTTACATTTATCAGACGTGCTGCAGCTCCTCCAGAAGCGTTTGTGTGGCTCTATAAGGAAATAAATGATGAAGTGCAATGCTGGAGAGATGAGAGTTCGCAGGAGGGTTGTGTTTATTCAAATTTTTACATTGCAAAAAGTGACATTTATATTTAATGCCATTAGAGGTACCGAATCCGGCCAAATAGGTTCCGGAAGGAAACAGTCCAAAACTAAGCCTGATCCTGTTCTGGCTCCTGCCTATAGCCCCCCATATCTCAACAGTGCAGCTCCACCGTGGGCCCCACGGCAGGTCATATTGGGGCTGACCCAGCATGACAGCGTGTATAAGTGTAACCCTGCCTGACTCTGTGAGAGTCAGTGACTGTGAGGCTAATAACACACAGACCTGGTACGGCAGGGGAAAGAGGCACCTCAATTCTAACCCACGCAGAGTGAGGCTAGCTAGTGAGCAGGGTTGGGATTCAACAAGGCATTGGTCAGCGTGACTGGTCACTGTGGCCCGGGGCCATTCAAGTTGACATCCACATGTGTTATGAAAGAACAGGACAGCGTAGGAAATAGCGTAAGTGGCAAATAAAATAAACGAGTAACTAAACTATACTTTTATCTATTCCTCTCATTAGTTATGTAAATGTGTTGATTTGTTGTTCGCTCCGACAGAATTCTTCATTTATTACACGTGATATTTAGGATTCAGGATTCAAGAATGCAATACTTTAGGCCCAGGAATTAGATTTAGTGCATCTCGTTAATGTAGTGCACCTGCATGTTGCAGACACAGTCTACATATTTTCAATTATGAGTGTCTACTCTCTTAGAAAAAAGGGCTCCAAGAGGGTTCTTCGGCTGTCCCCATAGGAAAATCCTTTATTTCATGTTTTTATTTATTTCTCCTATGGGGACAGCACTTTTTTTGGTCACACCACGCGGTGTAGAGCAGAGAGAAACCCAGGGCCGTGTCCCAAATGGCACCATATTCCCTATTTAGTTTACTTCTTTTGACCAGGGCTCTGGTCATAAGTAGGGCCCTATTTAGTAGATAGAGTACCATTTAGGTCGCAGCCCCAGTGTCACAGCAATCAGACAAATGACTGTCGGGTCTCAGGAGCAGACAGGGGTCGTCACCTCTGGCCAATTACAGCCCTCGCTCTCCCTCGCCGCACAGCAACTGTAACTCTCTGACTCTCTTCATTTCTCCCTCTCACACGCACTCTTCGGTCTTTCTCTGTCTCTCTCCCCATAGGCCGACATCTCTGTCTCTCTTACCTTCTCTGTCGCTCATATTTTCCTCTTCCTCTCTTCGCCCTCTTCCTCTCTTCCTCTCTCTCTCTCCCCCTTCTCTCTTTGTCTCTTACTCAAAGCAGGGCCTGATCTCTCCCGACTCCCTCCTCCCAAAAACAAGGATAACTTGTAATCCATTTACTACACCCCTGTCAACAAATTCCCCCCAAAATAATCCTAAAAGACTTACAACCAGAGCTAGGTACTATCAAGGGAACGGAGGGCGAGAGAGAGGAGAGAGAGCACACATGGGGCAGGGAAGGAGTGATAGCACTGAGAGAAAAGAAAAGGAGAGCAGAACATACAGTACTGTACACAGGGGAGTGAGGAAGGGGTAGAAGAGAGCAGAGAGGAGTAGAACTTGGTGTCACAGTGATTTTTTTGTTGGTCTTTTGTCACGCAGGTGGCGCCTCTGGGGGTCCCTATGGCCTCGGTGGCTGTGGCTGACAGACAAACGGGGCACCGTGTAAAACCTTAAAGAGGATTAACCCTGCCGGAGTGATTTAATGAGACCTGAACGTGGCGGGCACCGGAGAGCCCCGCTGATTGAACCGGGCCAGAGAGTCTGGCTCCCAGCGGCCCAACAGGCCCCAGCCGCACCGCTCAGCCTGCTCACACTGAGTCACATCAAAGCCGCCCCGGCTGGGGGAGTCGAGCTGAGGAGAGGGGGGGGGAGAGAGACGAGGAAAGAGAGGGGGGGGGGCCTGGACGGAGGAATCCCTTATCTCCTCCTGAGAGGATGCTGCTCTGCAGAGCGAGATTGTCTGGAGCTGCCACCTGTCCCAGCCATCTTTGAAGGCAACACTAAGCCTATGATGGGCCTGACCTCCTCGAGCTCCCATTCTTTTATGTCTCTCTTCATTTTCTGCTTTGTTACCCCCCCCCCCCTACTCCTCTCTCCTTCTCCAGTCTCACTCTCGCCTCACTGGCACTTCTTCTCACACCCGTTTTTGCACTTCCATCTCTCTTACTGACTCTCTCTCTCTCTCTTTCTTCCTCTCTCCTGTCCTCCTCCTCTCTCTCGTCTCGCTCTTCTGTAAGTCTCTCCCCTGTGGTACAGGCAAGAGGATGTACTGTCGTCTACTTATTTGCTCCAGCCTCAACAGAGGTAACAGAGCTGAGAGGAAACATGTTAATTACCCAGCATGCCTCAGCCCTCTCCTCCTGTAGAACAATAGGTACAGTCCGTCCTCGGGAGAGATGGAGAGATGAAAGCGAGGGAGGGAGGGAAGCATCGGGGGGGGGTTTGGGTTGGTTGAAGGGATAAAGGTGCTAATCTTGTAGCTAACGCTATGAGAAAAGGGACATGAATCGTTGCTCTACAAGACCGGCGGTGAGATTTGCATAGAGTGAACAAACATATAGGCGGTCGCGAATTGAGTGTGACTCTCCCACTCCACACCGAGTGATTATCCCACTGCTGCCACTTCAGGAGGGAGAGAAAAGGAAGGCACAAGACGTCATGGTTTAAAAACCAGCAGGAGGAGGAAGAGAAAGACCCATGAGCCTCTATGTTGTCCATACATGCGCTCACGTCTTTATGGTCTCTGTGGTTGAAGGGGCGTTATTGTTGTTTCTGGTGGTGTTAGTGCTGGTGTTGGTGGTGGCGTATCCTTACGGACAGTCCGAAAAGCAAGTCTTTGTTTTTAAGCCTTCGCTACTTCAAAGCACGCCTATTGTTTCGGACATGTGATGCCTCTGTGTTTCTTCCGACCGATTAGCCATTCCTCATTCGACGCCGGGGTCCAAAACACAGACAGATGTTGCAAGAATGATATCAGGAAATTATGAATATTCATTTCTTAAATATTTTTTTATTTATTTTCCAGCCTCTCCAAATGAATCTTGGCATTGTTAAAAATGCAATTTTACGCACGTTCTTGGGCTCTGAGATACTAAGAGAAACCACAAGAAAGTCTGACCTTCACTCAGAGCGTTCCTTAACTATTTCAAACTTTGCCTAACCCCTTCATTCATCAAACGGCCTACAAGCGGCACATGCATGCGAGAATATGGCCTATCTTACACTGTGAGATTTCTCTAATAAGCTGTATAAAAGAGGATCACGGACGATTATCCCCGGTGTGTTGGACTGCGGGGCTAATTCAAGAGCTGCCCGGCCATGGTTCTCTTTCTTGATGAAAGGTGGTGGATTGAAGAGACTCCTTTCCATCGCCTGCAGGGCGCCCCCGGGCCCCCCCCCCGGTTCCTCTCAACCCCCCCCCCACCCCCCACCCTTCTTGCCCCCCTATGCCCCACTAGGGGGTTTCACCAGGACCGCCCGCCGCTCCAGAAGCCAATATTGAAACAATCACAAAGACTTGCCCTCGATCACCCTTGAAACGGGCACGTGTCTCCCCACGCTTCCCTGCCGCCCCCCGTGCTCCTCTGTAGTCTAATGTCTGTGGGGAGGAGAGCTTGAACCTGTGTCGCCAACACTCGTGATGTGGAACCCAGAAAGTTGGCCTCTTTGAATGGGTTGTCAGAGAAAAAATTATTATAAATGACTTTTTCCATTTTTTTCCATTACTTTTTTTCTGTGCCAGAAAAGCTTTCCTATAGTTCCTGTATGGCCTATATGTGTGACTCTGAATCAGAGAGTGCAGTAATGCAGCCATTAACTGTACAGAGCCTGGTCCATTGTGGTGCAGATCACGTTGGGGTTTTGTGACAGCCAGCTCATTCACTTCAGTGGTCAGCTGCTGTGGTTGAATATTGAGGCAGACAGACTGACATGGGCTGAGTCTTCGTCTCGCCTCGCCGTGCTACGGATCTGTAGACCTGAAATATCCTCTGCAAAGCAGCCATGGAGGTTAACCTAACCCCTGTCTGGGGCTGGAGATCACCAGACCACCACCCACCCCCACTGCATAAACCCTGGGTCTGGTTGAGTGCTGGCTGGGCTCTCCTTCCCCTCTCCCAGTGCTCTGGGTCTTCACAATCCAAGGTAATGGTCACTTCTGCCAGGGCTTTGGCTACAAAGAGCGGGATTACAGGGATACAGCCTGTCGGGATCCAGACTACGCACTAGACCAGCCATAGAACTCTACTGTACTTCCACCTTGCTATTAGAAGCCCTGGTTTAAGAGGTCTCAGAGGTGAGACATGGACAAGGCTTTGGTGTGAGGATTACCAGCTGGAGGTGCTTGGCCAGGGATCTTGATTCCAGACAGCAGACTATTTCGCTCATATGTTCCCTCTTCTACTTCAGCTATAAGAGTCTGTCTCGGTCCACACAATGACCTAGTATACTGTGTCATCACAGACACACACGCAACCACCAAACAGCCTTGGTTGTCAAGGAACCAACCAACATGCTTAAGGATTGTTTCAACAGCTTAGTGCTTTTCCTTCCCTCCCCAGTCGCCTTCCTTTGACGAAACATCTTCTGATGTTTCAATACTGTTTGGATTGGTAAGAAGCATAAGAAAGCCGCCCATTGAAGAGGATGCGCTTTCGCGATCCCGTAACGGGAACTGTTTTGACTGTCCGAGGAGGAAGGGGCGAACGAGTGTTTAAGAAAAAGACAAACACTTGAAGGAAGAAGAGGGATCCCGGAGGAGGGAGAGAGCGGAGACGACGGACGGATCTCCAGCAAGTGTTCCACTGTTGCTGAGGACCACTGACCCGCTAATCAGCCCACGGTGTAAACAGATGGCGCTAGCGCCGCAGCCCGCCGCACTAACGTCCTCACAATACACACGTTCTCATAATACAGAAATATTTTTTTTTTTTTTTTTTTTTAAACAACAAGTCTCTCTCTCTTTCTTATTAATCCTCCTCCCCAATCCTTCCTCCTCCTTATCCGGGCGAAAGCCCCACGTATTAGTGTTGTGGTAAGCAGGATATGGACTCTTATCCTGTGTTTGCCCAAGAAAAGCGGCTAAGAAGCTAGGCATCACCGCGATTTAGCTAATGCACACAATAGGGCCTATTTTTCCTTAATGCCTCCTCCTTTATGTGGGCAAGTGGGTGTAAAGATGAGAGTAAACACAAACATCAGAGTCTTATAGGCCTCAGACAGGGGAGTGGGAGAGAGCACAGAAGGGGCTGCTTGAAAAGGAAAGATTTGCGAAGAGAAGCAGCGACCTCTAAAAAGAACACAAACTCCACTCCCCCTCCTCCGACCCCCAATATCCGCCCTCCTCTTCTTCTCAACAGCCACCACAACTCGTATCACCGCCACAGTTATGACCATGACGACCCGGCAGTCCAGGTGCGCTTGAGGCTGCAGGTGTTGGCGCGTTTAGCCGCATTAAGCACTGACAGTACAACAGAGGGAAGAGTAATCACATTTACCTGGCTGTCGGCCGTGGCCAGGCCGTGCGGCGCCCGACGCTCTGCAAGCACAGCACAAAGACCCATGCTTCCCTCTCCATCACCCTCACAGTCGCAACATACACCTGGGATACATTTAGGGAGGTGACAGTCAGTCAGAGACCCCAGGGGAGAGGGGGTGTTGGGGGAGTGGACCGTGGAAGTAGGTTTGGGAGGGGTTCAACCAAGCACAGGGTCAATGTACTTCACACCTCTGGGGCTAGTGGTGGTGGTGGTGGGCTCCGTGTTCAAAGGGGCTAGGGCCCTCGCCCTTTCCTGACCCCCAGACTGAAGGCACCATGAGGGGCTGAGGTGGAGGCTCTGGAGCCTGGTCCTGGGTCTTGCGGCAGGCGCCTTCAGGGACACCTCGTGTTCCCCACACCTGGTACCAGAGGAAGCCATTTTACACAGCCCCCGGCTTGCTCTCTTCTCTGACCTCTGGTCCTAATTCTTTCTGAACTGAGTCAGGGTCAGGGCACGTCCCAAGGACATCCATTTACTTTACACTTCACCCTCTGAGGAAAAAACGACTGTCTTCACATTTCAGCATGTACTCCAGTTGTACTTTTCTACTGAACTTCACTAGAACTTAGTCATCTCAATTCGGTCAAATAATTGCCTGTGCTAAAACATTGGGATGGAATTGATACTTTTATCAATATCTGATTACAAGAAAGAGAGTGAGAGCGAGAGAGAGAGAGAGAGAGAGAGAGAGAGAGAGAGAAAACAGAACACAGAACAGGGGGCCTATAGCACCAGTCATCTCTCTATCCACTCTGCCCTCTGCCTGGTCTGATTGCTGTCCTGCGGCCCAGGAGGCCCCCAAGTGGAAAGAATGGAGCCCTTTGAGGCTCTACGACCCCTTTGACTTTTCCTGCTGCTTCTGAACTCTCCATTTCAGACTCTGACTTTTACGCATGACCCTGAGGCGCTGCCACCCCTCACTGTGACCCCCAACCACCCCCACCCACCCATCCCCCCAAGCCCTCGCCCCTAGTTCCCCTTGGCTTTAGTGGGCTTAAACCCCCTACCCCAAGTGCTCACCCCCAGTGCTCACACACACACACACACACACACACACACACACACACACACACACACACACACACACACACACACACACACACACACACACTCGCAATCAAAAGTGGCAGTCCTGCTGAGCTAAGACCGGGCTGTAATCGACAGTAATGTTCTGCTTGCGAGGATCCTGTCCACTACACCAATGAACAGACCCAGGGCCTGACTTTAAGTAACCTTTCAGATTAGCACTGTAGCTCTGTGGTGGATGGAAGCACCAGTGCACAAAGGAGACGCCGGCTTATGAACTAACTAAATAAATAGAGTTACAGTAAAGAAACGGAGCCGGAGCCAGAGCCAGGGACAGAGAGACCTTTTCATTACGGCCTGCGGATTAAAACCCCTCTGTCAGGCCCAATTCGCAGGCAATGTATCGAAAGTAAACAAACCGTCCGATCAAATCCTGGAGGCCACGTCCATTCAGGCTATGGTGGCGGCGAAATTATCCTCCTAAACAGCCCCCAGCCCTCCACTCATCTGTCTCTCTTTCATTCTATTACTGCACCTTTCTCTTATTCCTTCTCCCGCTCTCTCTCTCTCTCTCTCTCTTGCTCTCTCTCTCTTTCATATTTTATTTCCTATGATTTTTCTATCATAACCTCAAACCTCATGTACCTCACTCACTCCTCCCTTTATATATACTGTGTCTCTCTCTCTTCTCCCTTTCTCTCACCCACAGCCTCTCCGTCCTAGTCAGAGAGAAGGGGGAGGAGGAGGGGGAGGAGGAGGGGGGGTAGTGAGTGTGGTTTGACTGCGCAATGCAGTGTAGTGTAGAGTTGGGGTTTTGATGTGTGTGTTGATGAGTGGAAGTGGAGTACTGGGCTCAGACAGGCCCCTAATGAGGGAATTAAGGAGCTGTGCTGAATGCTCCACATACTAACTTCCCAGAGAGGGGGAGAGAGGGAGAGAGAGAGAGAGAGAGAGAGAGAGAGAGAGAGAGAGAGAGAGAGAGAGAGAGAGCAGCTGATCTGTCAGGCCTAATCAAGCGACTAGCAGCCTTGCCTTCTACCTATTATTCTACAGAACATTGGTGCCACTGTTCAGAGGGTGTTGGGGGGTCTACAGGCATGTTGTCTTTCAGTCTGCCGCCTCACTCAAATTACAGTATAATGCTCACAAATACACACAAACACGGTTCATTTTTTGACTTATAATTGATCTCACCCCCAGTTTTTTTTTAAATGTAATGATCCATCAATCCATTCAGTAACTCACTGAGACAATTCAAGTTGTCTGATGACCAGAAAACCCTGAAGCAAGTACCCACTACTTTTGGCATCACAAACATTCTCTAACAATCAAATGGAACATCCTATCCAACCCCTCCTCTGTAAACTGAGGTCCGTTGTCTGTACTCACCGTAGTGGGAGTCCAGGTATCCGTTGCGAGGGTCCATGGCGAACAGCGTGCCGCGGTACGGGAGGCCGTGGTCGACCAGGTGGGGCAGCGAGCTGTGCAACTCTTTCTTTACCAACGGTGGGCGCTCTTCTGTGGAGGTGGAGGGCTCTTCACCCAGCTTGCTGCCAGGGGGCCCGGGTGTGGGGGCCTGGGTGCTGATGGCATTGCGCCTCTCACGGTGGTGGTGGTGGTGGTGGTGGTACGGCGTGCCCGAGCTCTCATCCTCTGTAAGGGGACAGGGGGGAGAGAGAGGGTAAGGTCCTAACTTATTGAGGGTACATACACCATAATTGATCCCTGTACATTTAAAGCTACTGTACAGAGCCTAAAGTCTGCTGAAGTTTTCTCAACCTGTTCTGAATGCCTTTGGTGGTGGAGGGTAGTAGTTTCACAGTCAGCAGAATTAGAACAGATGAATTACGGATGCTGCCGTCAAGGGGAATTTCTTTACCTCTCAGAGTCAATACAAACACACACACAAATTAGATAATTTAGCATACTCCTATGAGGGGCAGGGAATTTGTTTTGTACACATGCAACCAACCAAGTATGCACAGTGGGTCTTCCCTGCAAATCCACGCTGGTTTGGTCTCCATATAAGCCAGCTGAACGTGTGAGTTCTCAAGCAGAAGACAAGCTAAAGCCAATAGGACTCAAGGAGAAGACAGCTCAAGCCAATAGGACTCAAGCAGAAGACAGCTCAAGCCAATAGGACTCAAGCAGAAGACAGCTCAAGCCAATAGGACTCATCTCTGGTGCTCTCACCAACTAAACGAACCCCCTGCATCACAGCCACATTCAAGGGGAGCGATTCCCAAGTCGGATCTTAAAGTCAGCCTCGTCTGTTCCTTTTATAAAATAAATGGATTCCCATGGAGAAGGCAACCGGGTCTTTCCGCCTGCATTCCAAACTGCCCATTAAGCGGCCTCATGGTACCCCCTCTCTGCCAGAGTAATCTCTTTCTCTCTCTATTTCTCTCTCCAGGTGAAGGAGAGAAACTAAGCGGAGAGATGGAAAGACGGAAAGACGGAAAGGAGAGTCCCCCTGAGAAGCTATCCCTGGTGTGCTGGGTTAGTGGGGATGAAAGTGAAGAGAGTTCAAGGGCTGAGCTGCTTTGGAAAGAATGTACCTTTGACCTGACCACTGACCCTGGCCTTCATGGGGTCACATGGTCCCTAACCTGGTGAGTGCTACTGTACAGACTAGTTCTGAGTAGTCCCTGAAGAGAGCATACTCTGGGCGCTCTTCATGTAACACTAACTCCTACACACTTGAATAGTGTCCAAGAAATTATGAATGTTGAGCTTCATTGTAAATAAAAGGAGATTATTCCTATCATCTGTACCTGAGTATGATTATGATCAATTATTACATTTTAACATGCTTAGGTTCATGTTTTGTATGATCTTTAGTTTTACACTGGCTCATCAAAGGTTTTACACTGGCTCATCAAAGGTTTTACACTGGCTCATCAAAGGTTTTACACTGGCTCATCTAAAGTTTTACACTGGCTCATCTAAAGTTTTACACTGGCTCATCTAAAGTTTTACACTGGCTCTAGTCGAATGCGCTACAGAACTATTGCAGAACCTGTTTGATTCAGTCACATACAATTCTGTCTTCCTAAATGCCTCAAATCCACCCTATTCCTCCATCCTGATCCAGAGAGTCCACTGAGTTTGGCCTTATCTTGACTGAGCAACAGATCCACTTCATTGGAGGCTGCTGGGAAATCTCCTCTGGTCCAGCCCTGGTTCCTGGTTGATTCGGTGCCCCCTGTTGCTCTCTCTTTTTTAACGTCTCACTGAGGGCCCTGACAGAGTGCCGCGGTGCCAACGCCAAAGGTTCTGTAGCATTTACCAGCCTAGCGCTGTAAGGCCCCCCTATGAACTGGAGGCGATGGAGAACTGCAGCCCTCCAAAAGCCAATTGAGTGCAGAAGAGAGGGCTAGATTAAAGAGCGCTACCCCGAGTCGGAGAGAGAGATGGGTCGAGAGGAGAGTGAAGGAGAGAGAGAACGAGAGACCCCCTCTCACTCTCCCACGTCCATTACCTGTGTAAGGGCCCAGCCATGCAGCCCGACTGGTGCCTCAGCGCTCGGGAGTAGCAAATTCCACGAGACTTAACACAGAACTGACAAACCAGCAAGAGAGCAGAGGCTCATGCTCTCCTCCACAGGAAATTATAGTGTCAGTTATGATATAAGTATTTAATCCTATACTGCACAGCCCCTGATCTTATTAAGGGAATAATGGCACTTATGCTGTTAAAGCTGGATTAATAGGGTCTGCTCTTGCAAAGCGCAATATTAACATAAAGGGATTTCAGACTCGGGGTTCATCTTCTCGCATGGATTGGATTTGAGGAAGAAAGTGGGGACTGTAAACTGTGCTGGGAGCAACTAGAGCAAAGGACAGGGTTATGCTGCTGAGAGGAGTGTGGGTCTGCATGTACTGAATACTGATCCAGCGAACACAGAGTTGAGGCCCGGGAATAATATCTTATGGTAGACCAGGAGATGTTTCTAATTCTAATTCTTGGTCTAGTTTATTTATGTATTTGCTCCATAGACTTGACATACACAATGTGCTTGTAGCAATAACGTTTGAACATTTGGAAGTGAAGTCAAACTCCCACAAGCCCATGCAGCTAACACCGTCTATGAACTCTTTCTGGAGACAAAATATTTAGGTAATTATTCCCAAATATATTATTACACTACGTTCCTGTGTCTCTCTTTGGCTTCTTCCCCTTTTCCCCATTTGGGTGGGTGTCTTTCTTTCTTTGTCTCTCTCCCTCCCTCCCCCTCCCTCTCTCTTCCCTCTCAGTGAACTCCAGCCCTACTCACTTATGTCTCGGAGAGGTCAAGCAGCTAATATTTAAATCAAACTATTGTCACTCCAACATTCCTCTCCCCTCCACGTCACCATGGTGAACTGTCATTCTGCCATATACCACCTTAAATGGGTTCATTATTTCAGTGTATACCACCTTAAATGGGTTCATTATTTCAGTGTATACCACCTTAAATGGGTTCATTATTTCAGTGTATACCACCTTAAATGGGTTCATTATTTCAGTGTATACTACCTTAAATGGGTTCATTATTTCAGTGTATACCACCTTAAATAGGTTCATTATTTCAGTGTATACCACCTTAAATGGATTCATTATTTCAGTGTATACTACCTTAAATTGGTTCATTATTGCAGTGTATACCACCTTAAATGGCTTCATTGTTTCAGTGTATTCCACCTTACATAGGATCATTATGTCAGTGTGTACTACCTTAAAAGGGTTCATTATTTCAGTGAATACCACCTTAAATGGGTTCATTATTTCAGTGTATACCACCTTAAATGGGTTCATTATTTCAGTGTGTACTACCTTAAATGGGTTCATTATTTCAGTGAATACCACCTGTAATGAGTAATTATTTCAATGTATACCACCTTTAATGGGTTCATTATTTCAGTGCATACTACCTAAAATGGGTTCATTATTTCAGTGTATACCACTTTAAAAGGTTAAACAAATACTGGGCAGCAGAAGGTCAAGAACTAAAACTTGAATGGTGAGACTGAAATAGGAGGGATCCCCCAAGGCTCAGTCCTATCCCCATTTCTATTTTTTATCCCGGTCATATGTCATCCAACCTAAACGGCTGGAAAACTTGGTTATATTTTACTTGACTATACTTGAACCCTCTTGAGCCTCATAGGTGCAGTTAACTGATAATGATTATAATATGTATTTTTTGGTCTAATGTATGTCCAATGGTGTTTCATAGTGTATTGCATTGGATAGCTGGAGGCTTTATAGTCAGTGTTCTCATCCATTGTGGCTGTGCAGCGTACTCTGCCTCTGATGTGGAGGACTCAGGTGTCTGCAAACACTTTGAAAAGCCTGAACTTCAGGAGCACCTCTCCAACCCTGAACACCATCAGCCTCAAACAGACCCTCTTGGCTTTTTCTCTTTCTTCCCTCCCTCATTTTTCATTCCTCTTTTATTCCCTCCCTTTTTCCCATGGTTGCCCCCATCCCGTCCTCCTCTCCTCCACCGGTTCACAAGTCCATTCACCCACAACACAAAGCAGGAGGCCGGTCCTCGGTGGACCAAGGGGAAGCATGCATCACACACAAAAAAAGGAAAAAAAAGACCTATCCAGGACTCTCTATGGTGATTGAATTTCTTAACATCTTTTCAAAAACTGCTTAAATGCCTGCAGGCGAGAGGAAGAAACAAGCTAATGGTGGATGGGGAGCACTGAACAAATTTCAGAGCCCTTTCCTGCTCGCGTTTGAGGTTGAAAGCGAGCTCCTGCCTTTCAAGTTTCAAAGTCCTCCTTCCTCCCGCAGTGTCACTGAAGGATTTGAAAAGAAGGTAATTGTGCTCACTGCAGTCCTGATCAGAGTGCACGCCCGGCTCTAGTATTTCAGGAGTTCTCTGCCACTATAATGGAGCCTATGCTCTCTCCATCCTCTCTCCCTGGCATTCTCTCTCCTTTCCTCCTCTCTTCTCTCCTATCCATCACTCTCTAGTGACTCTCTCTCTCTCTCTATCCCACCGTATCTTTTTTCCCCCTCTCTCTCATTCTTTCTTTTTCTATCTCACTTCCTCTCAGTGTCTCTTTCTTTCTCACTTTCTCTCTCTCACTCTCTATCTCTCTTTCTCGCCCAGCCAGCCGCTCATTAAGTCCTAATGCCCAGGTTTTTCCCCTTTTTATGTTGGGGCCTTCCATTGTAAAAGGATTCTCTGGATACCTTCAGAGAAAGCCCTCATGCCTGAGCAGGGGAGGAGAGGGCCTTTAATGGAAGGGGGGAAAGGAGGAGGGAACGAATACAACAAATGACAAAATGAAAATATAAAAGAGATAATGAGGAATGGAGTGGAGCCAATTCCTTAGAGGAGGGGGAAAGAGAACGAGAGAGAGAGAGAGAGAGAGAGAGATAGAGAGAGAGAGTTGGGCCCTGGGACAAGGGAGCTGAAGTTAAGGGTGCCTGGCTGATTCAAAGTAATGAGAGGGAGCGAAGACAAAAAGCCTCTGCTTCGGAGGGAGTTGGTGTTTCTCAAAGGCAGCCGTTGTGTAGAACAAGGGTCGGAGTGCCAATCTGCTCCTGCCTCTCAGACATTTGATTTGGTACTCTACAGCCAGCACCATGTAGGAGTCTCCGCTGCCTTAAGCTACTACATGTGTTTCAGTCAGAGGAACACAAAGGGGCATTTTCATCAGTCTCGCACATTCTACCCCCGAACTGGCTTTGTTGTGCGAAACCTTTACCATCGAGGAGGTGTCGTTTGCCTCTGAACAAGCGCCAGCGACACAACAACCATTCTCCTCCACCTGCGAACATTTGCAAGCCGTGTTGTCTGTGGCACGGTGATGGGGGTTTGGCTGAGGAACCCGACAAAGGGGGGAAAAGATGAGAAGAGGAGTGGAGGAAAACACAAAACACTTCTTCAAAGCTCCTCTCCTCCTGTGCGATAATCTCTCTTTCCGTCTTCTTTCTTTCTCTTGCAAATCAACTCCCGCAAAAAAAGACTGAAGACTGCCCAATTAACAATGAGAGGGAGGCAAACATTTCAGCGGCTGGCTAGAGTTTAATAAGAGCGTAGCAGCTACCTCTCCAAGCGGCTTAGGAAGAGCTCGCTGTACATGGCACCTGCGCTATAGAGAGAGGGAATCACTCACGATTAGCAGCGCAGGCTGAAAGAAGAGACAGAGAGAGAACCTTCAAACTCCACCAAGAGGAGGAATCGCAAACACAACAAGAGAAGAGAACGGGGAAGATTAGTGCAATTGTGTGGGGTATTTTTCCCGATCAACTTTTTGGCTGCCGGTCCCATAGGATGCAGGTTTTGCCAGAATGTTTTCTTTTAACCCCCGCTGAGGGAGCTTCAGTGGTATCTCCCACAACAGAGTTCAGTTGTGTATTGTGTTGAAGGTGACTGAGTCTTAATGGAGCTTCTCCCAACGTCTGTTTACAGTGACATGGGAGACGTGTCAAGAGACTCTTCGTAGAACGTCACGACGCGGGCACAACATCTCAGAGGATCCTGCGTGCTTAACCTCACACGTCATGACCTGTAGCATCTTGGACAGTCAACCATTGGCCATCTTCCCATTTATCAATCACCAACGCAATAGCTGTGGAATTACATGATTTGGATCATATTTATTTTCAGGATAACAAGCGAGAAAAGGAGAACGTCACCAATCTATAAAATGTAAATAAAAAAGCACTAAAAAGTTAGCTGTGGCGCAACACGCCTGAATTCACTGTCAGTAACTTTCCGCCCTTGTCTTATTTCCCCTCTGCAGAGTGGTCCCATAGTGGCGCATTATGTAAATACAGCTGCTGTGAGTGATGCTTAGAGTAATTGCAGTGAGAAGCGGTGGGCAGGTCGGGAAGATTCCTGATTTCCCCCCACAGCCCGACTACTGCTCTCCTCGATAATCATCTAGGCTAATTTCGACGGCTCCCACGTCTCAATTTGGCTCGGCGGCACACCGCCCCCTCCCCTCGGCATCCCCAGACCCCATCTCCCCGGCCCGGAGTCCCACACCCCTCACTCCGCCGCTGGGGCTCTGCTGGGACCCTACCAGGGGCCCCTGGCTCTCAGTCCCAGCCCATAGCCTAGAGGGGAGAGGAATCAAAAGAAATCTAGGCTTCTTCGCCCCTTCCCGTGTCTCTCTGCTCTCCCTGCTCACCTCAAATCAGCCTCACAGCAGGGCCCTGCCTCGCCCCCACTCCAATCCCTACTGACTACCTTTCATACATCAGGGGCCGGATGCAAGCCATCCGTAGGGCCAGAACCACTCTCTACAACCCCCCCCCCCCCCCCCCCCCCAGGTTATTTCATCAGGAGCACATTGTGAAGGAGCAGAGCTACACTGGCCAAAAAGAACAGTGATGAGTTGGGGCCATGCCTTTTTGAATTTTTAAGAATTTCACTCAAAGGGCACCTTGACTCATATACTCTTTTAAGAATCAAACAGAGGAGATGCATTTGCTCAGTGCTCGAAACCACAAACGCAATAACGAAGTCTGACCAGCATTGACATGGCTTCATATTCAACTAACAAGGTCGTCAGCATCCGACAACCTTGTCTGTTATCGTTATACCGTACAGCTATGACAGAAGTGTGACTGGACTGGACGGGCTGCTAACTGGGTCTGTTAGGGTAGAGGGTGGATTCAGGCATGGCTCCCAGCCCACCAGGCCGGACTAGGCCAGCTTTCCACTGGGCCGGAGCATTGGAATCCCACTTCTGACGCCACTGTGATCCGGACAGGGCCTGTGGCACTCAGATTAGGAGGCGCTCGCCAAGAGAACATGGACACCCAGCCAAAGCAAGGAGGTGGGGAAGTGCCAACCAACAGTTAGAGCGAAATAAAAAATAGTTATGGTGAATTAGGTCCAACTGTCACTGTGGTGAATTCTCACCTAACAATACAGAATTATTAAAAGACATAATACATTTATCTCACTATAGTTTCTACAAACTTTATGAAGAGTTTTTTTAATGGCTGCCTCTCAGAGCTGCTTTTCTAACACATTGCGATGGATGGTGTGTGTGTGTGTGTGTGTGTGTCTGAATACATGCGAGGAGATCAGACAGAGCAGGCTCCATTAAGACAGTTAGCCAGTGCTTACTAGTCAGAGGGATAATTAGACACTTCAAAGGCACCTGCCCGCTGCCGTCCCAGAGGGGGATAGAATCGCCCGCATCCTCCCTCCCCCTCCACCCCCTGCCCCATTTAAAAGCATGTTAACTCCTATCTGAGGCTAGCAGGCTAATTTAACTTTTGACATTTGATATCTGAGGAATGAGAGGGATCAGCCGTTTAGCTGGAACCGGATTACCTCCCTCATCCCCCCCCCCCCCCTCCCCTTCGGTCCTCTGCTGCCCTCCTCCCCTACATCCAACCCCCCCACATCCAACCCCCCCCCCCCCCCCCCCCCCCCCCAACCCCCACACCCTCTCTCTCTCTGTGTCAGGCCGAGTGGATGGTGGATTCATTAATTTGCCCGCTGCTAAGCAGTTTATCAATGACTGGTAAATGTCTCAGGCTCTGAGTGGAACATCCATCGCTTGGTTCTTCTCCCTGTCCCTCTCTCCCTCTCCCCAGCTCAGTGGCCATGGTGATTAGGGTTCTTCTGATGTTAAATCCAATGTATGGATCAGTCCACTGCCCTGGCCGGTACTCACTTAGTTAGCTGTTGATCTATTCTGGCTGTAACTACCTGCTTAACAGCTCAACCAACAGTGTAGAGGTCGAATCAAAGTGTTTGAAGTAGATTCAGCAATTTCCACAGAGACATGGCGGTTTTGTAATAGTTTCCAGTAGCCATTTTTTGCTCTTTCAGGCATAATTTTGCGAAATGAAAATAAATTCTACACACAAATGACCTGTCACCCCCAGTAACCATTCCAGGGAACCAATCAGGTGCGAGCTTCGCTGACCTCTGACCTGCCATGTGGAGGAGAGGTGTTAAGAGTTCATTCGAGGCTGTAACCTCTCATTGGTTGTGGTCTTGACGCTCTCTGTTCAATGTCTACATTACAGGTTGAATCAGGGGCTTTGTGCGAGTGTGACGGATTTGGGTTAAACGCACAACATGCCCGAGCGCCTTTGATGCGGCAGCTGTTAACGCTTACCATTTCTCGCCCGCCGCATTCAGACATACGGGCTCTTTTTACAGGGAGAGCATGAGAATCAGAATTCCAAACTACATGCCAAACGTCATAAAAATAACACGACCAAACAGATTTCTGTAGCGCTTGCCCAAAGCCATAAAAACAACCCAACCCGGCAATCAGGGGCTCTGAACACTCTGAACACATCCAGTCACCTGATGTCAGAAAGAAGAAAACGGAAGAAAGAAAACCCGCTTCAAGGTAAATCGACATTCTCTACCTTGACACGATAATCATTTGAAAGTCATCAGTTGATTTACCATGCCATTTTTCCTCACTTTTCCTGACAGCTCAAGACTTGGCTTCTTTCCGTCAAAGTCTCCGCGTCGACAAATCACAGGCAACAATGAATCCTTTTACAAAGGTATCAGTCTTCATTTTACTCCACACAGCCCTCATTATAGAGCAGATTTGGGTAACTTCTACCACCAACTCCAGGTCATTTTCCCCTCCTGTGATCTAGGGGTCATTCCATGTCATTTCAGCAAGTCATGACACCCACCACCTCAGATGGTTCTGAACTTGTTTCTGTAGATGGAAACTGAGAAATTAAGCTAATTGATTGCACCTGAATTGACCATTTTAATTTATAGGATACTGGAGTAGCTAACATCCGATTTGGAACAAACTTTTTTGTAACAGTGTGTAAGACATCCAAAGAAATGGTTTTCGCACTTCATATGGATTTTGGATGCAATCAATTAGCTTAAACTCACATTATATTTCAACAAAATAATGTTGCAGGAATGCCATTCTCATCTGTTTCAAACAACAGAAACTATTTCAGAATAATCTGAAGTGGTGGGTGTCGAGTTCCTCTTTCTTCAGCTTTTTGAGGTGGAACAACCCCTAGGAGGGAGTGACCACTCCGTAAACAGCACGTAATTCAGCCCCCCAAAACACCTAGGTGAAGCGCGGACCCCATCATTACACTGTCGCAGGCAGCCATTGAAGCCTTAGAGATTAAAGGATCAGACTCAACCACAGTCTGGAGCTGAGGAGAGGTGGGAGGCGGAGAAGGTGGCTAGAGGGAAAAAAGCACAATCTTTCTCCCTATGATTAGATAGCTAACTTAGTCAAAGCCAGGCCACCATGCTAGAGACAGAGAATGAGAGAGATGTTTCTTTGTAAAGCTTCGACAATTACTAAATGCTGTAAGGTTTGTCTTGGAAGCTCGCTCCCGCAAATATCCAAAACTGATGTAGTCACACACAATAGTAGGTAAACAAGACTATTCTAATCAGAGAGAGAGAGAGAGAGAGAGAGAGAGAGAGAGAGAGAGAGAGAGAGAGAGAGATGAGAGAAAGAGAGAGAGATATGAAAGAGTTTGAGTGCTGAGAGGAGAAGGGAGAGGTTAAGGTCCGTCAACCTCAATGACTATCCCTCCTTTCTCAGATTTGTCTTCTACTTCTCTGTCACTTTCTTATCACCACTTTGTTCTATCACTCTCTCCCCGTTCTCCCTAAAACGTTCCTCTCTCCACGTCACACTCATTCTCAATGTCCCACGGTCCTTTCTCTCTCTCCCTCCCTCCCACTCTTTCTGGGAGTATTGCCTCCTGTTGCTGTCCCTTCTCAGTAATGAGGTTTACTCTTCTGTGACCTATCCTGTCACTCCGGCCTGTGGAATCCTCCTCCTCCTTGCCATCGCCCCAGAGATGTTTCTGCCATCAAACTCCCCTCATCTTTAATCAACCTATTAAATTCCCATTAATCCCAACATTCCACACACACACACAGCTGGGATGACCGACCGACACATTGCACTTCTCAATTTTTTTTCCCCTAAGGAAAACAGCTTTGTCTTAAGCTCTGTTATGGTTTACATGATCATGACTTGAACACAGAGAGGGAATAATCAGTGTAACATGGTGGAAAAGGACTATTGGGATGTTTGGACGTACATGTGCTTTACATAATGGACCAACACTGTAAGGATAGGAGCTCCTCATTAGGCTAGATGGTTTTGAAACTTTTGCAAACTGTACATACTGTCCTATACGTATTGTATTGTACACCCCTAGATATTTTCTCCCCCATCCCATCTCCTTCCTCTCTTCCGACCCTCCTTCTCTCCATCCCCTCTTCCCTCTCCACCTCCTTTCTCCCCCCTCTCCCTCCCTTCCTCCCTCCTCCCTCTCCTCCGGCTTTCTCTCTCTGGGACTGTAGGGTTGAGGCAGCCCTATGCCGTAGCCCCATACTGAGCTGGTCTAGAGCCAGACCAGAACAAAGAACCCATTGAGCCAGCGGTGCTGCCAGGGCTGGGAAAACGTGGTCCATCTCTCTTCGCTTCCTCTACTCCAGTCTGACAGCACCACAGATGAAGTCATGAGGTCACCAAACAGTTAATAAGCAGAGGAGGCCCATCCTCCTTCAGCTGCCCCTGGAGTGTGTGTGTGTATGTGTGTGTGTGTGTGTGTGTGTGTGTGTGTGTGTGTGCGCGCGCGCGCGCGCCCTTATGGAAAAACCACATGAATTTCATGTGATCACATGTGATGTCATCCGTTCACATGTGATCTTATTTGAAGTTAATGTGATAACGATCTGATGTGAAATAAATGTGACAACATGGGTATGCAAAAAATTCAACATGTGACACCATGAAACTACACACGACAACATTTGAATGTTTTTCAGGTGAAAGTGCAAAATTGATTTACAAATATTTGCAATACAAATTCCACATGTGAATCTGCAATTCATATGTGAGGTGAAAACATGTTGTTCTCCGAACATGTAAAGAGGTGGGGTTAACATGTGAACTGTGTGAACATATGGCCTCACGTGTCTCTTTTGTTTTACAATGTGAACATTTCAGCTCAGCATGTGCACATCGTTATGTGATCACACGTGGAAATCCACATGGGAAACTTCATGTGAAATATCATCACATGTGAAGTGTTCCCCAAAAAATGTGATTTTTTTTTGTCACACGTGAAATCATGTGGTTTTTCCATAAGGATGTGTGTATCTGCCAGTGTAATTACTTGCATGTGCGTGCGTAATTACGCATGCATGTGTGAATTCATGACTGTGTGCTCTACTGTACACACCATGGTACTGTACTGTAGATAATATTAAATCATCTATTAACTTTCGACACCTAATAATATTTCATTCCAGATTGTGTTCAATTACTCTGTAAAGGTCATTGTTAAAACGTAATGCCATCTAGTGACAGTTGCTCCAGTAGTTTCCTGCTTGACTCCAGTGATGTCCCCCTTTCTCTCTGTCTGACATGAGACACGTCTCCCCTGGACTGGAGCTGTCGCTGCGAGGCTCAAACTCTCAACATCATTAGGCTCACAGCTTCAGGTGAGACACAGAGAGAGCGAGAGCGAGAGAGAGAGAGAGAGAGAAAGAGAAAGAGGACAGAAAAGTAGCCCTCAGATACAATCTGTGTGTGTGTGTGTGTGTGTGTGTGTGTGTGTGTGTGTGCCTGTGTGCGCGCTTGCATGCTTGCTCCCATTACAGCATATTTATCTCAATAACATTGAATAGGCATGGCCCTTTAACATGCCTTTAGAGGGCCGTTCAGTTGTCAGTGGCCCGGGGCATTGGATTGGCTTGTGTTAGGACCGAGGGGGAGGAGATGGTAAGAGACAGCTATGGCATTGATTAACATGAGAAGGGCCTTGCTCAAGTTCAAACTGCCCGCCCCTCTGCTGTAAGCAACAGCCGTGAGTTCAGTCCTCCCAGACAGTCAGACGTTTCTTCTTCTCTTTTCCAACCCCCCTGTCTTCGCTACACATCTGAGTCCAATTCTCCGCGTGCCCTCCTTTTTTGAAAATCACTCCCTCACCTCCTCTCTCCATTCCTCTCCTTCCTGGGTTCCACCGCCTTCCAACAGGCACATCCAAAGCTTGAAACAACCTGAGCGTGGAGCTCGTTCCAACATGGATGTCGTTACTTGGTATTTCTTGGAACTGGCTGCCAATGGCGGCAGTTGTCTTCACACTTGAAAAGCTGAGCTATTTACGAGGGCCCTGGGAGGGTGCGCACACAGCCGACGAGAGAGTGGGAAGAAAAGACGCTTCTCAACCTCCTCTGCTTCTAATCAATCACCAGAAATCACTGCCATGGTTTTACTTTCTTTGATCCTGGCTCCTTTTTCGCACTGCGAGGGGAGAGAGTGGGGGCGGAGAGGGGGAGGGAGAGGAGGAGAGGGGGAGACGGGGGAGGCAGAGGGTCGGGGAGGTCAGAGGGGAGAGATTACAGGGTTTAGGGTGCAAACTAGCACATGGTGCCCTCTTCCCTCCCCCTCTACCCTTCAAACCTGAAACCTAAGATCACGTCTTGATTCATTTTCATGCATCTTGATCCGGGGTAAATGAACAAGTTTTACATACAGATGTTTTTGAAAACAAATGCCAACTTATACACACATATGCACTCAATCATACATATACCAGCACACACTCTGGACAACAGACAAGTCATTCACAGACACTAAAACACTGTCTCACCAAAGTTCACATGCAGCATAACACACCCTCTCCCTGAGACACAAGACTTTTAATTTTTTGTAAATTTATTTAACCTTTATTTAAATAGGCAAGCCTATTTACAATGATGGCCTAACCCGGCCAAACCCTAACCCGTACGACGCTGGGCCAATTGTGCGCCGCCCTATGGGACTCCCAATCACAAGCCGATTGTGATACAGCCTGGAATCGAACCAGGGTCTGTAGTGATGCCTCTAGCACTGAGATGCAGTGCCTTAGACCGCTGTGCCATATTAAATGGTTCACACACACACACACACACACACACTAGTTACTGTCTCTCTCCAAGCCTCACATCCCCCTCTATCGCTCTCATCCAGCAGAGGTAAGCAGGCGCGAGCGAGGGAACAAGAAAAAGAATGAGAGAAAAGAAAGAAAGAGTGAAGAGGGACACGGACTAATACATTCTGCTGGCAGGGTCAGGACACTCCTGCTTTGTTCCTCTCCGTAGGAGGGAGGTCACTGATGCCTACCGACAAATGGACACAGTGGCAGAATAATACTGTTTTCCTACTTTACTACTTTATGTCTTTACGAGGCCCCTGACTGTCTTTCCGTCCGCCGGCCCGTCTGTCTGTCTCGCTCTCTAAACTACACAGACAGGTCTAGGTAGAAAGTTGTTCTTAACAACAGGTCTAGGATCAGATTACCCTACTTCCTTTCCCAAACCATAACTGTTGAAGGGACAGAATATCTGATCCAGTGTCAGTAGTTAGGGGGAGACTGCTATCCACCTCCTCCGACCTCCTGCACAGACAGGCCAGGCTGATCCCCCTCTGTGAGTATTGAGGATGTTCATTGGTTAAGGTTCATGCTCCTGACCTTGTTGACCCCTGACTTCATAGGCCTTCACAGCTTTCACCATTTCACTGAAAAGGACCCCAGGAGCTCCATGGACACTATTTTAAAGGTTCATACAAACTATATTATACTGCACTATAATACTACCGGCTGAATTAATAAAATGACCAATACCAAATGTGTTTGCTTCCACTCCCTTTTCGGTAGACATATGAAAGAAGGTGACCTATATTAAACGACTTCACTACATGATGCCAGCACCAGAATCTTGAGAAACACCAAGCCCCAGCAAACACTCCTGCCAGATCCCCGCAAGACAGTGGGCATAAGAGAGGTGGGCAAAACACCTCCACCTCCCCCTAACCCCTGAGGGCCAGAGAGAGAGAGAGAAAGTATCGCGATTCAGATTCTGCATGCTACAGTTGAGTACTGCTAAAGGCAGTGCGAGAGGCTATGTGGAAGCAGTGGAGTTTCTTCCCAGTCCGGAGGGTGGATGGATGCTGGATGGATCAGTGTGATTCCTCCACTGTGGGTCCTCCAGGCAGGCATGCAGGCAGGGGGAGGTCAGGCTGGGTTGAGGTTGTTGGGCAGGGCCTGGGCTAGCTAAGGGCCCCTCCGCCCTGACGAGCAGCGGGGCCGCCCTAATCCTGCGCCTCAGGCCCCCGTGAGGCGTCCCTGCCAAAGCCCGTCGCCCCGTTGCTGCAGGAAATTGCCTTCAGTGCAGAGGTCCATGAAACGGCTGACTCACCAGTGGAGTCCACAGCATACTGCACAACTGTGTGTGTGTGTGTGTGTGTGTATAGGGCCACATTGACTTTCTGTTCATATCTCTGTATCTAACAACCGCTCTCACTCTTACCATCGTATTGTATCATTATACTGTTTATCTCAAACACTGTGAACGTGAATAACGTAAAGTGGTCATTCCTTTTGTGTGTGTGTGTGTGTGTGTGTGTGTGTGTGTGTGTGTGTGTGTGTGTGTGTGTGTGTGTGTGTGTGTGTGTGTGACTCAGACAGAGCCTAGAAGCCGCCTTTCGTCCGAGGCATGGGGTGGGTTTGTCAGAGGGGGTCTCTCTCGCCTCCTCCATTGTGCTGTTTGTCCCTTATCCCTCCATCAGGCCTCTATCAGACCCCCTCTCATTAACCCCCGGCTGGCTGGCTGGCTGGCTGAGAGAGTGCGAGGAGGGACCCACCTCCCTGCTTTTTACCACAGGAGCCACATGGTCCTCACTACACCACTATACATACATGTATACAGCCCACACTTGCACACTCACAGTCAAATCTACTATTACCACAAGCAGACTACAAGTCTACAAGCATAATTCATGCAATCGCAGCCCCAAACATAGACATACTGTAAATCAACAATATTTTCTCACAAGAAATGGCGACACCGCTACCATACCAGAGCTGCCACTACCATACCAGAGCTGCCACTACCATACCAGAGCTGCCAGCCAGAAAGACTTGTACAAGCTGGCACTAAATTATGAAATAAATTATGATTGCACAGGCCTACTTTCATTTCACCAACAAATCTCCTCCACCCCACTTCTCTCTCTGATATCATCCATAAGCCACTCATAAAATCTCCATTACTTTGTTAACGAAAAAAATCTGACTTTTGGGGGTAAAGAGAGAGAAAAGGTGGAATGAAAAGCGGAGAGTGGTGATGGTGGCAATGCTCGTGTGTGTGTGTGTGTGTGTGTGTGTGTGTGTGTGTGTGTGTGTGTGTTTGTGTGTGTGTGTGTGTGTGTGTGTGTGTTTGTGTGTGCGTGTGTTTGTGTGTGCGTGTGTGTGTGTGCGTGCGTGCGTGCGAAGGAGGGAGTAAAGAGGCAGGAGGACAGTGGAGAAACAGTTGATTATGAGTCCCATTAAGTGATCAATGATTTCATTAATAAGATGGATCGCGCGGCTGTCATCCCGCTGACAGGGTGCTGAGGGATCATCTGTTCCCCACGCTCCATTTTCCCCAACGCATCGAATACCAGCCCCCCCCCCCACCCCCCACCTCCTTCTCTCCCTCCTCCCTGGCCCTCCATCCCTCCAATATTTCCAGACAGAAGGAAAGCAATGGAAAAGGGATGGGAGCAGAGGTGGGGGGGGGGGTTGTGTTGATGGGGGTGAGGAGGTGGGGAGGGAATGATGGAGGAAGGGGGGGTGAGGCAGGCAGTGGAAGAAAAGTGAAAATCCATTTTGAAACCCATTTTCAATTAGGGTCCACAAGCTGTTATCACAGGTGTCGCAGAATGGGGGCCCCGTAAGTGAAAATGTCTCCTATCCGTTTCTGAAATGAAACCTTATCTGGGCAGCACAAAGATGGCCAGGGACAGCGTATCTGTAAATGACTTTCCATCCCCGCTGTTAACCGGGAACTTTATTTCTGTCAGATGACATCCCCCTTCTATTTACCGTGGATCATTTAAATGGCTCCCTAAAAAGAAGGTGGCCCCTTACTCTTTCTCCTCTATCTCTCCCCTCTCTCTCTCTCTCTCTCTCTTTATCTCTCCCTCTCCTCTCCTTCCCTCTTTCAGAAGTTTTTTTTTCTATTTTCAAAGCAGTCAACAGCTCCTTTTCTCTCCGAAACTCTTTTGCCACGCTCTCCGTTTGGGTTAGGGATATCGCTGGTAACCTACTACACATAAGCAGAAAATTCCTTGCCCTTCAAGGCTTAACTTTTGGGCCTCTGAGACTCCTGCTCCTGCCCTTCCAAGCGTGACCGTTTAAAGGTCTCCAGTCCTTCCTTCATAAACTATTAGGTTCACAGACACCCTGCTACTTTAGGCCATGCATTCCACTACAATTTCCTAAACTAGCTCGCTAACTCAAACCCTCCCCTCTCACTCCAATTTTTCTTTAAAAAAATGTCTCTAATTTGTATCTCTACTTCCCCTCTCTCGCTCACTCTTTCCCTCTCTTCTAGCCTTCTCTTTCTCTCTCTCTCTCAATCCTCTTTGTCCCTCTCTTCCCTCGCTTTCCCTAATTCAGCAGCGTCCATAGCAAAAAAGTCCAACGGGCCAACCAACCAGAAACTTTTTTCCCCTCTCTCTCTCTTCAATCAATAGGCCTTCCCCTCCCTTCTTCCCTCCCTTCGTTTTACTTTTTTTATTATCAAATTATCCCATGACGACAGGATTTATTCAGCCAAAGAGCATGGACATCTTTTTTTGGAGGGACCAGGGAAGCAACAAAAGAATCAGGAGACTTTGTGGTCCACCTGCCTGGAGAATGATGAGGGTGGGGGGGGGGTCTCCCCCATGCCTCCTCCCTGCCCTCCTAAATAACACCAATCACAGCATTGTTGTGGCCCAGTCGGTCCTTTTGAGCTGTCAGGCCAGGGGAGCGGGCGAGGACATGAATGGCACACAGGATGAAGCCACCATTTAGCCAACCATGTGGGAACGCTAGCTACAGCTAGCTCCCCCTCCAATACTCCGTTACAGCACCAAGCAAGCTCTCTCAACTCAGACAAAACTTACAGAGAAGAAGAGGAAGAGAGATCAGAAGTGAGAGGAGTGCACGTCGACAGAAAAGAGAGGGTAGTAGGATTTATTTTTTGAAAGTGAGAGAGTGAGAGATAACAAAGAAGCGAAATAAAGGAAGAAAGCCAGAGAAAGGACAAAAAGGAAGAAACAAAAGTTTTGCCAATTTTTTATTTCCACTGCTCAGATTTTTATTAAGTTAGGAAACTCCCCAGGACATATGTACACACACTGTCACATACTGCAAGTGTATAACTAACTGCACTAAGCCCTTAGGGTTCTGACTGAATATAAATACAGTATTTTTATCATAATTACAAACCACAACTAATTTACTTGTGTTATCTACTGAATATTTTTTTTTTTTTTTTTTAACTTTCTAATCTTTAGAAAGAAAAAAAGTTGTATCTGTCCTCTTTGTTCTTTGTGTTCTGGAATTAGATTCGGGAGAGTGGATAGTAACGTCATTTCAAATGAAAATTGGAGTCTTCTAATCAAATTATAACCTTCAGGTCTTGCCAACATTTGAATCAATTAAGTCCAAAACAGCTTTGACTCAAAGCCTATCAGGCAAGGTTTTCCAATAACTTATTTCCATATGCTTTAATCACAAACAAAACCAAAGCACTCAATCATGTTGTAATTGTATTGCAAAAGAAAACACTTCAGAGATGCCTAAAGCTAAACAGCCCATAAGTCCACCAATAACTGCCCCTTTTCACTTTTCCCCTTTTCAGTTCTAATAGCATGCTGTGGCGGAGGGGTGTCCTACAGGGTTTCCCCTGCGTGGGTTCAGGGGCCACTACTCCTCTGCAGCTTGACAGGGGAAATATTTGCCTGGGCCTTCCTGAGAAGAGCTAGCCACTGGGGTTCCACAGCTGCTCACAATTACCTTTTGTTTGTACGGGGAGCAGGGACAGGGGGGATACAGGGGTTAAAGTTGACGGGGTGTAAGGTTACACCTGATAAGAGGTTATGAGTTCTGGGGCCACTTGGGGAATGTGCTGTCATTATAACCTGCACAAAGAATGTATAAGCTATCTTACGATTCTCAGAGATATGGATCTAGAAGAGTGCTTCACTCTTTCCCTGTGGATAACTGTCCTCTCTCTCTCTCTCTGTGTGTGTGTGTGTGTGTGTGTGTGTGTGTGTGTGTGTGTGTGTGTGTGTGTGTGTGTGTGTGTGTGTGTGTGTGTGTGTGTGTGTGTGTGTGTGTGTGTGTGTGTGTGTGTGTGTGTGTGTGTGTGTGACTCCATCAGGTTTGGATGATTACGGGAGCGAGCTTCCAAGACAAACCTTACAGCATTTAGTAATTGTCGAAGCTTTACAAAGAGAAATCTGCAATCACCAGAGCCAAATGACATCCATGCTTTTTCCACACCATAAAACTTTTTTCCCCCTCTTTCCCCCCTTTAATTAATAAAATAGTGTTGGCCATCTGGGAATGAGTAAGAGAGGGAGAGAGTTCACAAGATGCATCAGGATGTATTCCCTCTTACACACCACCCCACCCCACTCAACTTCCTGCTATAACTGGCATATTGAGAGAGAGAGAGAGAGAGAGAGAGAGAGAGAGAGAGAGAGAGAGAGAGACAGAGAGAGAGAGAGAGAGAGAGAGAGTGAGAGAGAGAGGCAGACTCTCGTAGTCATTAACCCTCTCCTGGGGTGTTTGAAGTCTCCCGCCACGGACCTGGAAAGATAACATTTCACATCCTACAACTCGGAAACCAAGGGTGACAGAGTGCTCTTTCTCTCTCTCTCTCTCTTTCTCTTTTTCTGCAGACACCCCTAACTCTACTCCACCTCCCGAACCTCCCCGAACTCTTCCAATCCTCGATCCCCCTCGATCCCCCTCGACCCCCCCCCTCCCCCGCAAAAAAACTTCACTCTTACAGCTCAGGCTAATGAGCACAGCTGCAACTTAAGTCATGGTCATTTCTTCTCCGGGTTTGTTATGACTTGTGTCTGGCAGTCCCAGTCACTCCTGGAGAAAAAGTTATCTTGTTATCTAATATTCTTCATTTCTGCAGCTGTGTCGTGAGTGAACGATGAAAATGTGAATGAGTCCACAGTCAAAACCTACCTCTCTTTTGGTGTGTCTTCAAGATGTTGCCTACAGTGCCATTCAGACCCATTGACTTTTTCCACATTTTGTTACGTTACAGCCTTATTCTAAAATTGATTAAATAAATCAAAATCCTCAGCAATCTACGCAATACACCCCATAATGACAGAGCAAAAAGTGGTTGTTAGAAATTTTTGCAAATGTATTAAAAGTAAACAACAGAAATACCTTATTTACATAAGTATTCAGACACTTTGCTACAAGACACAAAATTGAGGTCAGGTGCATCCTGTTTCCATTGATCATCCTTGAGATGTTTCTACAACTTGATTGAAGTCCACCTGTGGGAAATTCAATTGATTGGACATGATTTGAAAAGGCACACACCTGTCTACATAAGGTCCCACAGTTGGCAGTGCATGTCAGAGCAAAAACCATGCCATGAGGTCGAAGGAATTGTCCGTTGAGCTCCAAGACAGGATTGTGTCGAGGCACAGATCTGGGGAAGTGTACCAAAACATTTCTGCAGCATTAAAGGTCCCCAAGAACACAGTGGCCTCCATCATTCTTAAATGGAAGAAGTTTGGAACCACCAAGAATCTTCATAGAGCTGGCCGTCGGGCCAAACAGAGCAATCGGGGGAGAAGGGCCTTGGTCAGGGAGGTGACCAAGAATCAGATGGTCACTCTGACAGAGCTCTACAGTTGATCTGTGGAGATGGGAGAACCTTCCAGAAGGACAACCATCTCTGCAGTACTCCACCAATCAGGCCTTTATGGTAGAGTGGCCAGACGGAAGCCACTCCTCAGTAAAAGGCACATGACAGCGCACTTGGAGTTTGCCAAAATGGACTAAAGACTCTCAGACCATGAGAAACAAGATTCACTTCGTCTGATGAAACCAAGATTGAACTCTTTGGCCTGAATGACAAATGTCACGCCTGGAAGAAACCTGGCACCATCCCTATTGTCGTGTCTTTGGCTATGCCGGATTATGTGATATGACATGCTATTCTATAAAATAATTTATCCGTAATTAATATCACCTGATTGAGTTAATCATGTAAATGTAATTAACTAGAGAGTCGGGCACCACAAAATAATATTTATCGAGCTGTTATCTTCCGAATAAACTCTTAAAGACCTAGTAATATTTTACATCCATAGCAGTCAACATTAATCTTCATCTTACTTCAGTCTCATCTGAAAGTTGTACATTCTTGGTTATCTGCAAGAACCCTGGCTAACAGTTTGAATCAGCAATACAAAATTGGGTTGAATCATTTATTTACTAAATACCTAACTAATCACACATACACATAATTAAATCATAACTTGATTACAAATTACATCATAAAGGAAAACGTCCCTAGCGGGCGGAACAGATATGACAGCTTGTTACACAAAGGAAAAGGGCTGGGTTGAGTGAAAGAGCGGAAAGACAGGAACAAAGGCGAAGCTGAGCTATCGTAAATACAGTATCTTATGCATTCTAAATTACCGGCCATTTGGAAAAGGAAAATGCAATAAATATTTACTCTGAGCTGCGCTTCAGTAGGTTGGTGGTAGATGGAAGGCCATGTTGCCAAACCGAGTCCTCTGTCCTTTGAAGAATGTCTCTGGTTGTCAATTGGATACGCTGTAGTAACGTCATTGTGTGATAGACGAGATACTCTGTTCCTTCCTAACCTGCGTTTGCAGCTGCGGTCGCTAACTCAACAGTTAAGAGGTATCACTTCTATAGTGAATAAGAGTTCAACGTTCATACCATTCGCAACCAAAGCTCACGCTGATGTTGGCTTCGTTCTGTAGTTATTATCTGAACCATTCTGACATCGGACCGTTGTCCTACATCCTCGGAACAGGAGGTTACATTGTCGTCAAGGCTTTATATAGGAAGGGAGAGGAGGGTGTGTTTGAAAAGTGTTATAGCCCTTGTCCCTTCACAGAGGCGGGCCACTGAGTGAGCAGCCTTAACTTATGAAAACCCACATCTCACATTTTAGAAGCTACTCACATTTCATCCCGTCACAAATAATTTCATATTCAAACATTTAAATTGAACAACAATTCCATGTGAATCCGATAACTCTGATGTGTAGACTTTCCACTGTAGTTTGTCATCTTATCATTGATGAGAATGTCTTAGATGACCACCGAACTGACATCATATTCATTAAGTACCACTGCATATGTTCAATTGTTTGGATTACCAGAATATAGTTAATTTCCCCCCACATTCTGACGTTCCCAGAATCTCTATGTTAACCAAGGGTTTTGCAAATGTAACCTCAGTAGGGTAGAGAGGAAAAAGAGGGAAAGAGGTATTTATGACTGTCATAAACCTATCCCCCAGGTCAACGTCATGACACTATGGTGAAGCAGGGTAGTGGCAGCATCATGTTGTGGGGATGTTTTTCAGCGGCAGGGACTGGGAGACTAGTCAGGATTGAGGGAAAGATGAACGGAGCAAAGTACAGAGAGATCCTTGATGAAGACCTGCTCCAGAGTGCTCAGGACCTCAGACTAGGGTGAAAGTTCACCTTCCAACAGGACAGCGACAGCAAAGACAACACACAAGTGGCTTTGGGACCAAGTCTCTGAATGTCATTGAGTGGCCCAGCCGGAGCCTGGACTTGAACCCGATCGAACATCTCTGGAGAGACCTGAAAATAGCTGTGCAGCGCTCCCCATCCAACCTGACAGAGCTTGAGAGGATCTGCAGAGAAGAATGGGAGAAACTCCCCAAATACAGGTGGCCAAGCTTGTAGCGTCATACCCAAGAAGACTCGAGGCTGTAATCGATGCCAAAGGTGCTTCAAGAAAGTACTGAGTAAAGGGTCTGAATACTTATGCAAATGTAATATTTCAGTATTGCAAAAATGTCTAAAAAATAGTTTTTGCTTTGACATTATGGGGTATTGTGTGTATATTGATGAGAAAAAAATACAAATGTTATCAATTTTAGAGTAAAGCTGTAACCTAACAAAATGTGGAAAAGGTCAAGGGGTCTGATTACTTTTTGAAGGCACTGTATGTTGCATATGAACTCAATCTCCTACAGAAGAGCCTTGTTTTACACATGAGTATAACTGATATGCATTCAGAAAACACTTGTATAAGCATGATCCACTCATGTCTTGCATTCCACTACAAACATCATTCTAAATGAAGAAACACCAATATTTCAACTTCATGACCAAAACATTCAACTCATTGTAACTCCCTGTTTGGAGTGAGACAAAATGACAAATAGACAAGAGAGAGATAGAAGGAACCAGCGAGGAAGAGAACAAGAGAGAGGATCAGAGCGGGTGAGGAAGGGGGGATTAAGGTAAGTTAGACTCTTACCATTTGACGTAGTGCTAGAGGCCACAGCCTTCTCGCTGATGTCGGCACGCGCCGACGAGCCCTTGGTCGCCACGATGGTCTCCACCCTCTTCTTCTTCTCAGCTGCAGAACTGGCCTGGGACTGGGTTTCCATGACGACTGTTCATTCCTCAGCACGTCATGGAGACAGGACACCTGGGGAAGGGGGATGACAGAGAGAGAGGACAGGTAAGTACCCCAACCAAGAGGAGACCAATGATGTAGCGTCCCATTATAGTACACCATTAGCACACACTGTCTCATCACAGACTTTCCCAACATTCCCTCCAGATACACTGGTCTCTCTGAGTAAGGATGGCCCAGTAAGTATCTATCATAGTTAAAAAAAAATCAAATACATTTTTTTTTTGTTGCTTTGTTTAAGCTTCAAACCATTGTTAAACAACCAATGTTTTAACAAGATAAAAGATGAAGCATCAATGAATTGCTCAAAAGGCTGATGATGTCACACTCCCGCTCAACAATAGAGCTGCGACAGTGTGCCTCCACCTCTCGAGAAACTAACTGTGTTGAATTAAAGGCATGACATCTAAAAGCTTTGAAAAGAAAACAATCACATGGTACTGACATTCATGTCTGCTGACCTCTGACCTCTATACCATCAGGAAGTCCTCCCAGCCAATCCCATTTCGTCCCCAGCCACAGCGAAGGTCAATCCACCAGCTCCGCTGTGTTTATTTTCCCTCATAATTGTTACGTTTGATCTTCCCACTGCCCTCTCAACGCACCCAACGGTCATATAGTATTCTGATAACTTTCCCCAAATTTACAGGTTTTACACAAATCCTGGAATAAGAGGAAAATCGGGGAATCCTTCAACTGGAATTTTGGTCTTTTTTCAACCCTACAAACAGGACAGCGAGCTAACTTCTCGTCTTACCCAACTGTGACAAAGTAAACTTCCAGTAACCAAGGGAATTCAGTTCTATATGTTTTATTTCAAAGTAAATTAGTTAAAGAAGTTGCTGTACAATAAGTTTTAGGTTATATCTTAGAGTACATGGAAGTGAAGGTTGTGGATAGGTACGTACTGAGAATTCCTCCTCTTTCCAGAGAGAAAGAAGTGACTAACCTTCAGGGGATACTACAGAGAAACATTCACAACCCCAAAAATGAAGGCTTGTCTGGGGGTCCTTTTGGGAATAATATGCTGCCAGGCAATTTCTCCTTCTCTCGAAGAATAAACGTTGTTTTGGTTAATTCTGTCTCTCCGTTTTAAAGAGGAGTTCAGCCAACAGTCTATAGTAGCACATCGTCTTAGTTCAGAACCTCGACTTGGGTCAAGTCTTCCCTGAATCTTAGCCATGGAGACAGTAACCCAACATGGAGCTAAAAACCACTTAAAACATGGCATCATTGAAATCGACTGCAAGCCCTTCTTTTCAGGGGCGTCATGCACCGCAGAAATCTGAGGGGGCACAAAGTACGTGAGAATGACAAGGGTGGTCTGGAGGGGGGCTATAAGTTTGCATTTTAAAACACCTGAAACAGCTTTTTCCTGCAATCTAGAGTCATAATCATTCTGTTTAATTCTGTTTAAGTTTATTTTTCTGCATTTCCAAGCATACCCTCTTGAACTGTCTGTATCGTCCTGACTGGTGGTTCTTTTTTTAAAGAAACAAAATATGCTTCTCTGTATCTCTTCAAAAATCTGGGTAAAACTTGATTGATAGCCTGAAAGGACTTCTTGGTAGCTAGTTATGAGGTTGGGAGATTGGGAACCTGTCTGGACTAGCTAAAGCCAGCTTCAAGTGGTTGGTATTGCAGATTGTTGTTTTTTGGTATGTTTATTTATTTATTTTTTAATCTTTTTTTAAAGACAAATCTGAGGGGGCACGTACCCCCTATGGGCATGGTGCCTCTGCTTCTTTTAGACCACGAAACATGCCATAATTCAAGGATAGTTGCTGGAAATATTTAGTCTATGCAACATTTTTCTTTCAAATAAAGACAAACATGCGTTTTGTTCATTTTTTGTCCAACCCTCCTGAAAACACTCAGTCTGCCGTCCATTCCTAACCGACAACAACATCTGTAAGCAATCGTGGCGTTACCACCAAAAAAAACAGCAATTACTCCCCGACCAATCAAAACAGAATTAAACAAGAGCTCTTCCTCTAATCACTCCCACATGAATACATGTGTACCATGTCACTCCAGACATTGTTTCACCCTTTCTACAACAGATCTCATCTCAAATCACTGGTATGCCTTTGATAGGATGAGTGTTTTAGTTTTGGGTTAGATTCAGAGATTTTTCTATTTTTGGGAGAACAACAAGTGTGTGTGTGTGTGTGTGTGTGTGTGTGTGTGTGTGTGTGTGTGTGTGTGTGTGTGTGTGTGTGTGTGTGTGTGTGTGTGTGTGAGAGAGAGAGAGTTCCTGAGCTCGCCATCGATTTAGGTCCTGGGTCGAGAGAGACAGCAAGCCGCTCAACCTCTTTCAGCGGCCCGCAACCATAGAAACTCAAACGTGAGGCGCCCCTCGACTGACAGTCCATCTCAGGCAGAGGGGAGATCAGACAAT
This sequence comes from Oncorhynchus mykiss, assembly GCF_057628025.1. NCBI lineage: Eukaryota > Metazoa > Chordata > Actinopteri > Salmoniformes > Salmonidae > Oncorhynchus > Oncorhynchus mykiss. The sequence goes on from NC_143036.1 coordinate 27,284,888, forward strand.
AGAGCCCCTGAGTCAGGTTTTTTCTGCCCCCCTTTAAATTACACGCTACACCGTTCGGACGATTGAACTTCTTGCAAAAGCGAAGAAGAGAAAAAAAAGAAGAAAAGGGAGAAGGGAAAGAAACTCCTCCCATCATTGACTGACCCTTGGCATGCCCATGCTTTTGCCGGTGCGTGCGTGTCTGCATGCGCTCCCTTCCTTGTTTTAGCCCTCAAACCTCTCTGCCTCCTCCCAGGTGATTCAGAGGAGAGGGGGAGGAAAAAGAGAGAAAGAAAAGGTTGGAAGACAGGAGGGGGGGGGGGGAATGTTCCGATTCAGAAGGGGGAAATCTACTGGGGGAGGAGTGAGGGGTGAGGAGAAAGCAGGGGCATAAACATTCCATTGCTAGAGCAAATATTCACAGCTCCAGGCCACTCAAGCGTGGCTGACCGCCCTTTTGTGTTCCACGAGGCGGTCGGAGCGGTCCGTGGTTCCAGAGCGGCAATTAAAAGCGGGACCTTTTCACCCATAATCCCTCTGACCTGGACGCCACTGCTACATCCAATCGCCCCCGTCCTGCAGGTGTTCCTCTCTGTCTGTCTCTCTCTCTCCTTCTGTCTTGTTTTTCTTGAAACCTCTCTTTTTCTACTTCTCGCTACCTTTTATCAGTGTCTTCACACGCAAGCCATGTAACTGATATCTAATTTTGAACCCCCGAGTTGTGTTTTCTGGACACATGCAGTACGTGGGTTATCAGCGGTGCCCAGAGTTTTTCCTATGTCACCTGGCCGTGGGAAACTCTGGTTATGACCTAATCTAGTTATAACCATTATCGTTATTGAGTAAGTCATTAGTATGACACATTGTAAGTACATGGAGGACGATTCCAATCTAGGCCAGGAAATGATAACGATATTTTCTATGCCGACGGTTTCTCTCAGGGAGGCACATAATATTATACAGTTCTTTTGAAAGTCACCATACTGTATGTCGTCATGTACTGTAGGGCATCCACCCTGAACCTTAGCTGTTAGGGAATACACACTAATCTACTTACATGTCAATACCCACTGGGCACAAAAAGTCATTTTAACATCTCTTCCACATTGGTTGAACATAATTTCTTTGAAATTATGCAGAAACGATGTTGATTCAACCAGTGTGTGCCCAGTGGGTAGAAAATCACATACTCCGCCACGTTTGCATGAGACATCACAAAAAAAAATCATCAACATTTTACAGCGGCTGTATGATGTTTATTCTCTGTCTGTTTAACAGAAGGGTTTGGTCTTTGCTCGCTCAGTAAGCACCTTACAAAAGAAGGCATTATGAACCACGCATCGGTTGCAGTCGTTACCCAAAATAAAATGTACATTTCATATTAATGTTTATTCCTTGAAATGACTGTCCCACACTCAATTAGTGAAGGGAGAATGAAAGGGTGTGTTCTTTATTTGTGTGCCACCATAATCCTTTCCCACAGAAAGGGAGGCGATTAAACAGCTTTAAAATACCACAATTCAGACTGTTGGTAAGGGGGAAAAAACATTCTTATTTTATAAGCACATTAAGCAAATCAATTTAACATAAATTATACGCTTTGGTGACAAAGGCTCGGAGTTGAAAGTCATCTGCAAATGGTGCACATCAAAGTCAAACACCGAAATAAACTTTTGCCTTTGATCAAAAAAGAGAATCTGTGTTTTCTCTTCACACCGGGTTAAACAACAAGCCACAAACATTGCCTTTGAAAAATCCTTTAATTTTTTGTAACTGCTCAAGGAGACCATTATCGAAGAAATCAAACTAGTCACAATCTATTGCTGTCCTGAATTTACATAGTACGGAAACTTATATAAACTCAGATAATATTTGTGAGAAAAATGCTGAGGGTGTACTTCCAAATTGGGGGGTGGGGGGAGCAGCACGGTGCCGGGGGATCCCTGAGGGGGGGGGGGGGAGGGGGGGGACTGGCAGTGCTGCAGCATTCATCATCATTACATCAGCGACCACCGAGATCCTTTTGTCTGACGCTCATTGACACAAACACACTACAGCACAGAGAGAGAGGGGGGAGGGGGAGATGGAGGAATAATGTAGGATAAATAGAGAGAGGGATGAATAGGGTTAAAGATGAGGGGAGAAAAAGAGAAAGAATGGAAAACGAGAGGAATATGAGAGAGGAAAAAAGTAACAGGCGTCGTTCCATCAATGGAGGAAAAGGTTAGATCCGGAAAGAGTGAGGAGGTGCATCAAATCAAATCAAATGTTATTTGTCACATACAACCCGAATACAACAGGTGTAGTAGACCTTAGTAAGTAAAAAAGTAAAAAATAAATACAAATTAAAAAAAAGAAGAAAAAAGAAAAATAACAAATAATTAAAGAGCAACAACGAAATAACATTAGCGGGGCTATATTCAGTGGGTACCGGTATAGAGTCAATGTGCGGGGGCACAGGTTACTCGAGGTAATTGAGGTAATATGTACATGTAGGTAGAGGTAAAGTGACAGCAGCGTAAAAATGCAAATAGTCCGGGTAGCCATTTGATTAGCTGTTCAAGAGTCTTACGGCTTCGGGGTAGAAGCTGTTAAGAAGCCTTTTGGACCTCGACTTGTTACTCCGGTACCGCTTGCCGTGCGGTAGCAGACAGAACAGTCTATGACTTGGGTGGCTGGAGTCTTTAGCAATTTTTAGGGCCTTCCTCTGACACGGTCTGGTATAGAGGTCCTGGATGTCAGGAAGCTTGGCCCCTGTGATGTACTGGGCCGTACGCACTACACTCTGTAGCGCCTTGCAGTCGGAGGCCGAGCAGTTGCCATACCAGGCGGTGATGCAACCAGTCAGGATGCTCTCGATGGTGCAGCTGTAGAACTTTTTGAGGAACTGAGGACCCATGCCAAATCTTTTGGGTCTCCTGAGGAGGAATAGGCGTTGTCGTGCCCTCTTCACGACTGTCTTGGAGTGTTTGGACCATGATAGTTCGTTGGTGATGTGTACACCAAGGATCTTGAAGCTCTCAACCTGCTCCACTGCAGCCCCGTCGATGAGAATGGGGGTCGTGCTCTGCCCTCCTTTTCCTGTAGTCCACAATCATCTCCTTTGTCTTGATCACGTTGAGGGAGAGGGTGCTATTCTGGCCTCTCCCTCATCGTGAACAAGACAAAGGAGATCCATGAGTGTGTGTGTGTGTGTGTGTGTGTGTGTTTGCACTTTGTGCAGCTATGCCAACAACATTAAGAGCTCAAGCACAGCTGGAATAACTAAAACACTGTGGGGTGAGGAGGTAGTGGGTATAACCAGAAACCCTCTGCAAGGGGCCATGTACTCGCTTTGGAGAGGGATGGGGGGGGGGGGGGGGGGGGGGATTGAAGGATAGGGCTCTGGTCAAAAGTAGTGCACTATATTAGGAATAGTGTGCCATTCGGGAGGCAAGCCCGAGAGAAACAGCTGAGAGGTGGAGCGGTTAGCGAACCTCAAGTGTGACCAAATGGTCAGAGGTTGGTGGTTCAATCCCCAGGTCAATCCCCACATTGAAGAGACTAGAGAGACGTTCACAATTACAAGCTCAATGGTGTCATTGAGTGAATAGCACATACTTAGGTCGCCATGCTGTGTGCAACACTGCACTGATGGGGATATGGGGATGCCCTTGGCCCTATGGGAGGGGAACGGGAAGAGGGATTCTCTGCTGGATGGAGGATTTGGGTGGTGGGTCCCATTCAAAAGGGATGAGACTTAACATTGTGCCCAGATGGCACTTAGTCTGGCCTACAGCTGATGGGGGATCGTCCCCTGAAGTAAGGGCCATTTAGTAGCAATTAGTTACGCCTCACCACACACACACACACACACACACACTCGCAGATACACATGCCATTCAACTTGTTCAGTCTAGCTCTTTCTCACCCTTTTGTGTTCAGTGACATGGTCGGGCTGTTTAAACTCTAAGTCGTTCACACGTTTAGACATTGTTCTGTCAGAGTGGGCGACACCACACCTTGACATCTGAACTGTTTGTGGGCCAATGGGTTCTAGATGAAGTGACTAATGAACCAGACCTGAAATGGAGGGGGGAAATAGCTATGATCCTCATCTGTTACCCTTCAAAGAAGTCCACAAACATATACCCGTCTCCGACAGGTACACCTCAGGAGGAATAATTTCAACAAAACTGGGGCTTTTTTGTCCGAAGTACCAAATCCATGAGGTTATTTGGGAGTGGGGAGGTGCGCCTGCAAAGCACGTGGGAGAGGGTTGGTTTAAATGTTGTTGTCAAGGACAAACAGTGCAACAACGCAGCCCATCGGTGGCTTTCGGCGGAGCTAATGCGATTATGCTCGTCGAGTGCCTCCGTCTCCCAGACCTCTCTACTTAAGATGCTTTGGAGGACTGGCGAGGGACCGTGTGTCGTTTCACACAGCGACGAGCTGAGTGCATCGTTACATTCCTGGGTAACAAACCCACACGATGTAATCTTAATGCTTACACGATGCCTCTTTTGCGCTTGCTACCCAATAGATAAGGGACAAATAAAGAGCCACAACGGAAACCTCCGGCATCCTCTAGCGTTCCTCGCTCCCCCAGCCCTCCGCCTATTAGCTTATTTATTGTGCACTGTATTTGTTTGAGTCGCACTGGTGTACGAAGAGCAACTGGGACCCCAAAAGTCCCCAAGACTGAAACAATGGAAAAAGCAGTCAGCCCTTTTCCCTTGGTGGAACGGTCTCTCTCTCTCTCTCTCTCTCTCTCTCTCTCTCTCTCTCTCTCTCTCTCTGTACGGCAGCAGCCAAGAAATACAATACGTGACGTCTTGCCGTCATTTGTCCGTAATTTCCAAACCAGTACGTTGGTCCATCTTGACTTGAATCCCCACAGCCATTCAGTTCGTCATGGTAAATACAAGTTTCCCGCCTAAATTCACCACTTTGAGTCTTTGGCCCTAAAATGGGGTTAAGTGACCGCATGGAATTCAAAGCGGAGCAAAGAGTGAGGGTCGTATCGGCACACGACACACCACGCTTCGGGAATGCTCTCAAGCAAGACACCACAAAACCTGAACCTACTCTACCCACACATCTCTCCTGTACTTTGCTTAGTATGTTTATCACTGTGTTTTTTTTCACTCTGGGTACCTCAGCAGGTGTCAAAATGAGAGCGAGAGATGCTCTCTACTGTATTTGAGAGTGTGTGAGCTGTTCTGTGTGCGAGTGTATGTACACTGTATGGGCTTGTGTGACTTTTCATCTACAAGTGTATGTATGCACAGCATCAGGAAGAGAGGGGACCCTAGGGAGTGGATGGGGGGAAGCAGAGGAATTCCTTTGTTGATGAAAAAATGCACATACACTAATACACACACACACACACCTCATAGTGAGTGGGATCAAGCAGAGAGATGGTAGGGGGGCTGTAGAGGGAGCAGGTACGGCTTTGAGAGGGGGTCTCCTTGCATGGCCCTGGGGACCATCGAACTGCCTCCTCTCCTCCATCTCTCCCTCCCTCCATCCCTGCCTCCCTTCCTCCCTCCATCTCCACAGGAGGCCTTCCTCTCCATGTCTCCACATACAACTACTCACACTCATAAAGACCTCTAGATAGCTAATACAGTTTGTCCACATACAGTAGAACTTCCATTCATATTTGCATAGTCATCCCTAATGCAATGTCTCCATAGAGGATCCATTCATATCATTAGACTTGTGGCATTGCGTTAAGCAGACGTCCTTCCCAAGATAATGTACTTCCATAGTTGACATACAGTCAACTCATACAGCTGGACACACTGGGTGCTAAGGCTAACAACAATTAGTCGATTGTTTGGTCGAATAGACTGTTGGATCGACCAAAACTTGTTTTTTGTCGAGCAGTAGCAAATACACTATATATACATGTGTGGACACCCCTTGAAATTAGTGGATTTGGCTATTTCAACCGCACCCATTACTGAGCGGTGTATAAAATCGAGCACACAGCCATGCAAACTCCATAGACAAACATTGGCAGTAGAATGGCCCTACCGAAGAGCTCAGTCAATTTCAAAGTGGCACCGTCCTAGGATGTCACCTTCCCAACAAGTCAGTCACACTTCTACCATGCTAGAGCTGCACCCATCAACTGTAAGTGCTGTGAAGTGGAAACGTCTAGGAGCAACAATGGCTCAGCCGCATAGTTGTAGGGCACACAAGCTCACAGAACGGGACAGCTGAGTGCTGAAGCAGTGGAGCAGTGGAAACAGGTTATCTGGAGTGATGAATCATGATTCACCATCTGGCTGTCCGGCAGACAAATCTGGGTTTGGCGGATGCCAGGAGAACTCTACCTGCCCCAATGCATAGTGCCAACTGTACAGTTTGACGGAGGAGGAATAATTGTCTGGGGCAGTTTTTTATGGTCTGGGCTAGGCCCCTTAGTTCCACTATAGGGAAATCTTAACGCGCATACAATGACATTCCAGACAATTTTGAGCTTCCAACTTTGTGGCAACAGTTTACAGAAGGCCTTTACTGTTTCAGCATGACAATGCCCCCCCCCCCCCCATGCACAAAGCGGGGTCCATACATAAATGGTCTGTCGAAGAGGAACTGACCTCTACCCCATCGAACACCTTTGGGATGAATTGGAACGCCGACTGCGAGCCAGGCTTAATCACCAGTGCTCAAACTCACTAATGCTTTTGTGGCTGAATGGAAGCAAGTCCTTGCAGCAATGTTCCAACATCTAGTGGAAAGCCTTCCCAGAAGAGTGGAGGCTGTTATAGCAGCAAAGTGGGGGCCAACGCCATATTAATGCCCATGATTTTGGAGTGAGATGTTCGACGAGCAGGTGTCCACATACTTTTAGTCATGTAGTGTTTATATAAATGTATTTTTTATGGCACATGAGACACCTGTCTCATTCGTGCCCATCTCAGTGAACTAATCCATTGCGCAGGCCGAGACTCATCCATTGCGCAGGCCGAGACTCATCCATTGCGCAGGCCGAGACTCATCCATTGCGCAGGCCAAGACTCATCCATTGCGCAGGCCGAGACTCATCCATTGCGCAGGCCGAGACTCATCCATTGCGCAGGCCGAGACTCATCCATTGCGCAGGCCGAGACTCATCCATTGCGCAGGCCTAGGGGATGGTGCAGTCCAAGAAAGGGAGCGTGGCTAATATGCACAATGCACATCTCTCTCCTGAATGCGCTCTCTCTCACACCAATTTGTGCTCATTCATTGTCTCCTAACTTAATTGTGTGAATTGTTTGCGTTTGCTTGTTAGTGTATTAATTCCTCATTACATACAGTGGGGCAAAAAAGTATTTAGTCAGCCATCAATTGTGCAAGTTCTCCCACTTAAAAAGATGAGAGAGGCCTGTCATTTTCATCATAGATACACTTCAACTATGACAGACAAAATGAGAGAGAAAAAATCCAGAAAATCACATTGTAGGATTTTTCATGAATTTAATTTGCAAATTATGGTGGAAAATAAGTATTGAAGTGTACCTATGATGACAATTACAGGCCTCTCTCATCTTTTTAAGTGGGAGAACTTGCACAATTGGTGGCTGACTAAATACTTTTTTGCCCCACTGTATATCACCAGTATTACATTTACCGTTAATTCCTTTCATTTCTAATCTACAATGTTTGTTTGGTTACAGTCATTTCTGTTAACGCGTTCAATATATTATGATTCCAGTCTTCTATCGTTTTCATTATCGGATTGGACATTTTTGTTTTGGTTTATTTAATTCCATTTTGAGTTTTGTCAATTTCGTCATTGTCTTTAGTTTGGAGCGCCCGTGTCAATGTTGAGTAACCTGGTACACCTGATTACACATAGAAAGAAGTAGGCCTATAGGCTACCTGGCCTGCACCAAAAATGTTGACTTATACATGTGCCCATTTGGAGATCTGATAGTATTTCTGATTGGCTTAAAGCTCACTTGAAGTGTGAGAAACTCTGAGGGCCTAGAATATTTGATTAAATGTTGCAAGTTTGCTAGCACCAGCTTCAGGCCTGACCTAAGTTAATAGTTGATACAATGTTTCAAGTTCATTGCAGACAGGCCATGCGAAGCCAATGTGATTTATAGGATATTTATTTTTATCAGGATATTTTCTACCTGCAGGCTGCAATGTTTTATTTGTTGGCTTTATGTAGGTTGGTTTTGACAATGACAATAGAGGTAACTTTTTAAGGTTTGTATCATTTTCATTTAGATTTGGATCGAATTTTGATTAGCCACTTGACAATGACTTTGAGATACGAAGACGTTATTATAAATGAAATTGAACTGTTCCATGAAAATGTGAATATGAAAACCATAACTGGCACGCAGATCGATAGAAATAGTATGATCAATTGGCATTCCTCATGAGAAAGGTTGCCCGACTCCTCGTGTAGCCTATTACCAGCAACTTCAGGAGAGTAATGGCAGAATCTACGAAAGCCAGCAGGAGTGGGAGGAGGACGGTCGGGTCAGGTTACGTTTTTTTCCTTCTGGTCATCTTGATCTCTGGCTCCCTCTTGAGTCATATGGGTCTTATTTTATGGCCCTGGTCAAAAGAAGTAGGGAATAGGGTGCCCTTTGGGATGCAGACACAGAGGCAGTTCCAGTGGAGTGATGGAGTTGTTGCTTCAACTTCCCCCAGACCGTGACCGTCTGTCTGTCCAGAGGCTGAGCCCACAGGTTGCTGGTCCCCCTCTCATTTCCACACTCTAATCCCCCAGTTCCCTCTGGGCTCTCCGACTCTCCCTCTGTCTCTGTCTATTTTCCCTACTTTCCCCCTCTCTATATTTCCATCGCTCTCTTTCCCTTTTCTGTATCTGTCTTTTCCTTTCTCTCTCTCTCCAACTTTCTCTCTCTCTTTTCCCCCTCTCTTTCTCTCACAAATCTCTCCCGCGCGCCCCCTCTCTCCCTCTCGCTCTGCTTTCCTCGCACCCCACCTCTTTGCTCTCTCCTTCTTCTCTGTCACTGGTATAAACGGTACAGCACAGACCAGAGTGAGTGGAGGAGAGGAGGGTAGTGAATGATGTGATTGATGACAGAGCAGGGCCTCTGCGGGGGAACAACAGCCAGGGGCCAGCGTGATAATAACGCAGCACAATAATCAACCCAACCCATGAAGCAGACAATCAGCAAGGCAAAGCAGGCAGCACAGGCCCCTATTAGGCAGGCCTCATCAGGACGGCTAAGTGAGAAATTAGCCCTCGCCCGAGCTCCGCGACGATTCATCAAGTCGCTAGCCCCCGACACCCCCCCCCCCTCAAGAAGTCAAAATGTTTACTTAAAGACTCGCCGCCATGCCCCGGAGGTGCGCTTTATTGGCTGTTATTAATTCTCCGTCCAGACCCTCGCGGCCGCCCCATTTAAAGTGTATTAGAGGGGGGATGATTGGACGAGATGAAGTCGCACTGGTGTTTGGCTCTCTGGCGATAAAGAGAGGGAGGGAGGGAGGGAGGGAGGGAGGGAGGGAGGGAGGGAGGGAGGGAGGGCGGAGAGCAGGGCAAAATAAAGGAATGCCATCACATTGCAAAATGAAGTCCTGGAATTAGACCCTTGTTCAATGGGAAGTCAAAGAGGGATGAAGGGATGGAGGGAGAATGAGAGGATGAACAGACAGAGGAAGTGAAAAGGGAAGAAAGGCATTCAAAGGGAAACTGAGTCACACATTCCACACTACATTCTGATGATTCTGTTTTATCATCTGTTCTCTTTCTACCAGGTGGACCCACTGAGTCCGAGTCCCAAATGGCACCCTATTCCCTATTTAGTGCACTACTTTTGATCAGGGTCAACAATGCTCTGCTCAAAAGTAGTATGCTACGTAGGGAATAGGGTACCATTTGGGACACTGCCCGAGGAAATAACTTCAACCCGCTCCGGCCAAGAACGCCTGGCGATTGCTCATGCTATCAGAATGCTATCAGAGCCCTAATAGTCTTTTAACATGGCATGGCTGTGACGGACGGGGGAAGAAGCGGGAGAGGGAAGTGGGGGAGTTGGGCCTAGTTCATTTGTTGTGGCGGAACTGAGGCTCACTTAATGAGGCGGCTAAGTAACTCCTCTTAAAACACGCAATGCTATGAATCACGTGTATAAAACAAACTCTATGACCGGGTGCAAGGAGTGCGCTGAGAGTTGGGAAGCAAGTTCAGGGAGTGAGTGATTTCATAAATAAACACAACTAAATACAAAAGGCAGGTAATCAAGTAGGTACTCTACTCTACTCTACTCTACTGTACTGTACTCTACTGTACTGTAATCTACTCTACTGTGCTGTACTGTACTCTACTGTACTCTACTGTACTGTAATCTACTCTACTGTACTCTAATCTACTCTACTGTACTCTAATCTACTCTACTGTATTCTAATCTACTCTACTGTACTGTACTGTACTTTACTGTACTCTACTGTACTGTAATCTACTCTACTGTACTCTACTGTACTGTAATCTACTGTACTGTAATCTACTCTACTGTACTGTACTCTACTGTACTGTACTGTAATCTACTCTACTGTACTGTACTCTACTGTAATCTACTCTACTGTACTCTAATCTACTCTACTGTACTCTAATCTACTCTACTGTAATCTACTGTGCTGTACTCTACTGTACTGTAATCTACTGTACTGTACTCTACTGTACTGTACTCTAATCTACTCTACTGTTCTGTAATCTACTGTAATGTAATCTACTGTTCTGTAATCTACTGTTCTGTACTGTACCATGAGTATGGTTGAGAAAGTGGTAGATCAAAGGAAGTAGAGACACAGAGGGAGTCCTAGTCAGAGACTCCCAGGCAGCTCAGCTCAGCCAGCTCCCCTATGGCTGACGTGTCTCCCAACAGCACCACTAGTTTGGTAGGAAGATAACACTTCAGTCTCACTTTCATGAAAAGCCCCCCCATCAGGGCCTGCTCACTCTCACTCTCTCTCTCACACACACACACACACACACACACACGCTTACTCTCAGAGGGATTGGCGCTCCCCAAAGCCCCCGTTTCTCTCCCACAGTGTCAGTAAGGTGCACCCACACACACGTCCCAGAGCTCGGCCTAAAGGTCTACTGAAGTTGCACTTCCCGTTTCAAAACACACAAGAGTGAATATCATCGGAGTGGAGACTGAATTTGAAGATACTGCAAGTCCAGTAAAAAAAGAACACGTCTGGTTCAAACTCCATTGAGATATGCAATAACATCCACGTGCCTTATCATACAACTCACAGCATTTCCAAGTGGGCGACAAAAAAACCTCCCCCTACACTCAAAAGGGACATACAGACTAGCTCCCGAATGAAAAGGCCACGAAAAAACGCGGGGAGCAAGACTTGTAATTACACTGGCAGCTCCCTCGGGCCCTGGAGCCGTTGTCAGTCAGGAAGCTAACCAACATCTGGCTGTGTTTACGCCTTTCAGCTGTTTGCGTTGCCGCCCGAAATAAATTCTGGGGGCCGTAAAGCCATCGCTTAGGACGCCTCCTAAACACTCTCCACACTCGCTTGCTTCTCAGTTATCCCTCCAGACCAAGGTTGTATTCATTAGGACACAAAATAGTTTCAAAACGTTTTAACAACGGATAACACATTTTCCTTCTTCTTATTGGACAGGACCAGGTAGTCCGTCCCTGTTTCAGTCCGTTTTCTTCCATTCGGTGCCCAATGAACACAGCCCAGGGCTCCCGGCACTACGGCAACGCTAGCATGCTAATACGTGCAAATAAAAACGTTGAGGAGGAAGCCTTAATTGGTGCGTTAGACGGGTACCGGGGGTTAATTGGGAAACATGGGGAGCAGCTGGCACCGTTCTGGAGGTTGAGACAGGGATAATAAGTTCACCCTTTGCAGGAGAGACAGTCGGCGATGAATCAGATCAGAGGAACGTTGTACTGTAATAACCCCCCTCTCTTTTTCTCAAGTTTTTTCCTCTCGTTCTCTCTCTCTTTTCTGATCGGCAGAGACAGTCTGGCTAGCAGCTACACAATCTGGCACCTATCACACACAGGACTGGTTGGTAGTCGCGGGAGAGGGCTCTCCCGCGTTCACACACACACATACACAGAGACGCGCACTGGAGCTAATCACTCACAAGCACAATAACTCTTACCTCTAGGACATGGACCTACTTTATCAGTTTAAGGGTCGATGTATGTAAATGTTTTTCCCAATGTATGTGTAAATGGGTTATTAGGCTGTGTTAGCCGGTTTGCATTGATCTCTACGCCAGCGGGAGAAACGGGAAGCTAGCTCAGCGCTCTGCTCATATCTCCAGAGCTGAGCCATAATCACACCGCAGCTTGTTTCAATGAAGGTAACATTAACATACACCATCTCAAACGCACTAAACCGTCCACCAGGACTCTGTATAAATGCACACAAAACTCTACAGTGCAATCAAGCCCATATGTGACGGTCAGTATAACTTTGTGATTTTCTCTGAAGTCTCAGAATTGGGCGTGTCACTACAACCAGATTTCTACTAAATAATAGAACCCATATAGGAACGACTGGAACAACAGTCGTTGTTTTGATCTCGTACTTCTTCGCCCATTAAAATAAACAGAATATATACAACTGGTGTCTATAAAGAGTGTCCGAGTCGGAGTCCTGATCTAGGATCAGCCCTCCCGTGCATAATTCAAATCTTATTATGATCTAAAAGGTTAAACTTATCCTAGATCAGCACTCACTGAGACTCAGTACAGTAGCAGAGGGAGCATTTGGGGTTGAAGGTGGAGCAGGTAGAGTCATAGGCAGTAATGGGAGGAGACAGGGATTTACAGAGCCACACAAAAGCCAAGCTTTATAAATAATTCCAAAAGCTAACAGGATCCCTTGTATGTGTGATGTCACTCTCTCTCTCTCTCTCTCTCTCTCTCTCTCTTTCACACACACACACACACACTCTTTCACACACACACACTCTCTCTCTCACACACACACACACCCCCCCTACCACCTCTCTTGAATAAGTCATCTCATACCCTCCTTCTGGTTAGCACTAACTAGTTAGGACCCATTCATTTTGGGTAACCTTCTAAGAAAAAACATGTCTTCTCACAGTGCACATTTAACCCAGAAAAATACACCCTCTCTCTCTCACGTGCATACGCTCGACACACACATACACACACACACACACTCATGATGCATGGCGGCAAAGCAGCACACCGGAGACCTGTCTTGTAAATCTCTTTGTGAACGCAGCTTTGGGGGGTAGACAGGGCAGGGGCTTACACACTGAGACCTGAGGTAGAGCTATAGACTCCACACCTCTAATGATCTCTCTCTTTCCTCCACACCTCTAACGCTCTCTCTCCTTCCTCCACACCTCTAATGCCCTCTCTCCTTCCTCCACACCTCTAACGCTCTCTCTCCTTCCTCCACACCTCTAACGCTCTCGCTCCTTCCTCCACACCTCTAACGCTCTCTCTCCTTCCTCCACACATCTAATGCTCTCTCTCCTTCCTCCACACCTCTAACGCTCTCTCTCCTTCCTCCACACCTCTAACGCTCTCTCTCCTTCCTCCACACCTCTAATGCTCTCTCTCCTTCCTCCACACCTCCAACGCTCTCTCTCCTTCCTCCACACCTCTAACGCTCTCTCTCCTTCCTCCACACCTCTAATGCTCTCTCTCCTTCCTCCACACCTCTAACGCTCTCTCTCCTTCCTCCACACCTCTAATGCTCTCTCTCCTTCCTCCACACCTCTAATGCTCTCTCTCCTTCCTCCACACCTCTAATGCTCTCTCTCCTTCCTCCACACTTCCAACGCTCTCTCTCCTTCCTCCACACCTCCAACGCTCTCGCTCCTTCCTCCACACCTCCAACGCTCTCTCTCTTTCCTCCACACCTCTAATGCTCTCTCTCCTTCCTCCACACCTCTAATGCTCTCTCCTTCCTCCACACCTCTAATGCTCTCTCTCCTTTCTCCACACTATATCTCTCTTCCTCAAACACACAGCCACACTCGCTCTTTCTCCCTTTTTCTTTCTTTCTTTCTTTCTTCTCCCCTTCCCTCTTTCACACACTCTCCATCACTCCTCCTCTTTCCCTCTTCTAGTTCTCTCTCTGTCCGACTAGCAGTCCCTGCTCCAGAACAGCGTTGGTTGGTCCCACAGCCCCGCAGGCTCCACTAGCACCGCGGTGACTAATGTCCTGCCTTAGCTCAGACAATGAGTTTGGGACGGAGCCGGGAAAGTGTTGAGAAGGAAAAAAAACTGCCGGGCACCTTTGACAAATGGAACCCTTCGCACTCCCCTGCTCGCTGAGGGAGGCTTTACAAAGTCACGCGACACGGTGCGACACGCTCGGCGTCCTCCGAGGCACGGCTGGGACCTGCGGAGCACCGAGGCTTCTGGGAAAGGGGAACATAATGAATTCTTTGGGAAGTCCAGCCCTGTTTTTTTTTTCTTCATGAATAAGATCTATTTCCAAAGCATGTCGACCTCTCTTAATAAAAACACCAGTCAGGCCTGGAATAGCCCAAGACGTTTTAGGGGCCCATATACAAGTTCATATTTCTGTTGCTCTATACATTTCCGAAGCCCACTTTTTTTCTCCCCAAGCCAAGCCTGTCGGAGTCAGTGTAGTGTCGGGCCCTGAGGTTTCCTCTGGCAGGTAGGGGAGCCCCGATGACAGACCGTCATTAGAAACGGCTGGAGTCCCACTCCCCCCGCCCCCCTCTTTTCAAGGAACTAAAAACTCTTGGATCCCTCCCACCTCCCACTCCCTCCTCTAGCCCCCACCACCACCACCACCACCTCCCACCTTTCTCCCTTCAACCCTGCAAGGAACTGGGCTTTGTCTAAAAAATAAGCAAAGGAGAGGAATCCCCCCCTGCGCCCCCTCCAACCCCCGTTCCTCCTTGCTCCCTGCGGAGTATTGTTAAAACACAGCCCCCACTAGCTCCTTCTCTCTCCCTCTCTTTCTCTTTCTCCGAGGCCCAGCTCTTAAGACAGAGTGCTTTTTGCATGAGAAAAAACGATTAGTCTTCAAATGCCATCCAGACAAAAGAGGCCTCCTTTCAGGTCGGGCAAGAAATTTGCTCCGATAGTAGAGTTCCCCTTTTGTTTTTCTAAGATGAGGCATTTTTTGTCTTACAGGCAGGGGCTGTTAGCATTCACTTGCAGAGGAGGCCCCACTGGCCCCTAGAGAAGAGGAGGAACGGGGGTCAAATTCCCCGCAAAAGAGGACGGAAGTGAAGGAGAAGGGGAAAGAGGGGAAAAGAGGGGAAGGAGGGGAAGAGGCACTCATTTAAAACATGTTTGCAGAAGGGAGGGGGCAACTGGGCCTGAACTATATTCAGGTATTAACCTTGGGATTGGCATTTGACATTCAAACAATGTCCCCGTCCTCAATCTCGACCCCCAGGTTCCACTAAGACCCACGGGGCTTACTCACTAACGCAGATAACCAGGCCAGCATGGGGCACAGCAAATACAAAACACGTTGTGTAGCATTGTGTAGCAGAACAGTCTGAGCAATGCAACAAAATCATTCCAAACAGCTATTTATGCAATTGATATTAGAAATGATCTTTCTCATACAGACTTGGGGGGTGTACAAAAAATGAACTCCCATTCAGTCCCAATCACAATAATCAGTGACCCTTCCCTTGCCTTCAATTGACCTCTCCCGCAGTTGTTCTGTGTGTGTGCGTGCATGCGCCTGTCTGAGCCTGTCCAAGTGTGTGTGTGTGTCTTCGTGCAGCAGCCTGATGCATGGCTTCACACACACACACACACACACACACACACACACACACACACACACACACACACACACACCACACACACAAGGAAGGAGGGGGGGAGTGACAGATCATTGTTCACAGTGAGCTGGCCGCCTCATCTGTCCCCTGGCCGTCACCACACTCCCTGGACAACGACGGAGAGCAGGCCCCCTTACGGATGCCACAACTGGCTCGCATCAAGCCCCTGACACAATGCCACATCTACAATAACAGACCCAAAAACCCCTGGAAGTCGGGAACTACAACTCCACTGTCCAAGCTCAGCGTCTCAACTTTACACAGCCCACCACACCACAGGCAAATGGGCCGGCAGCTCACTTCACCTCTTGCTGCCACACTTCACACAGCAGCCGCAAAGACGCTTTTACAGCGGCTCAGGGCTAACAGCGGAGGAGACGAGCGCAGTCCAGCTCCATCGTCAGCCAGGCGCGACCTGCCGCCATTTGTATTCTGTTTGTACTCGAGTGTGTGAGAAAAGACAACGCAGGCGCCCGCTGATACACACTGGGGTTCATGCAGGAGTCTGCTAGCGCTCATTCACTCCTGCATTCATCTTGGTTTTTTTTTCTAGTAAATCATTTGTTTCTCTCTCTTTTCTCTCTCTCGGTCTCTGTTACTCTATCTCTCTCTTGTTCTCTGTTACTCTCTCTTTTCTCTGTCTTGTTCTCTTACTCTCTCTTTTCTCTCTCTCGTTCTCTGTTACTCTCTCTTGTTCTCTGTTACTCTCTATCTTTTCTCTCTCTTATTCTCTGTTACTCTCTCTTTTCTCTCTCTCGTTCTCTGTTACTCTCTCTCTTGTTCTCTGTTACTCTCTCTCTTTTCTCTCTCTTATTCTCTGTTACTCTCTCTTTTCTCTCTCGTTCTCGGTTACTCTCTCTCTTTTCTTTCGTTCTCTTGTTACTCTCTCTCTTTTCTCTCTTATATTCTGTTACTCTCTCTTTTCTCTCTCTCATTCTCTGTTACTCTCTCTCTTTTCTCTCTTGTTCTCTGTTACTATCTCTCTTTTCTCTCTCTTGTTCTCTGTTACACTCTCTCTCTCTCTTCTCTCTCATGTTCTCTGTTACTCTCTCTCTCTTTTCTCGCTCTCGTTCTCTGTTACTCTCTCTCTTTTCTCTCTCTCGTTCTCTGTTACTCTCTCTATCTCTCTCTTTTCCCTCCCGTTCTCTGTTACACTCTCTCTATCTCTCTCTCAGGGAAGCTGGTTGACCAGGCTAATTGGCAGGTCCAATCTGGGTTTCCGTGAGGCCAAAGCCCTGGAAAAGAAACAGCCACTCTGACTCTCAGCCTCTACGGCAGCTTGAGCTCTGCCCCCCCCCCCCATTTCTGAAAGAAGAACTACTGGCTACTTTGCTTGCACGCTCCTGTGTGTGTGCGTGTGCGTGCGAGTGTACGTGCTTCCGTGCATGTAAAACATGTCTATGATGGGGATATTTTATATCGAGGTGCGTTTGCATTTTAAAACATGCAGGTGGAGTAAGAGCACATTTGGAAGTCCATGTGTAGGGTGTGGATGTGTGGGTTTATCTAAATGCATGTGTGTGTATAGGCATGTCATTACACTTGTCCCTCTCTCTCTCTGATCCCCCTTCATCAGATCAACCACCCCCCTCCCCTCACTTTGCAAAAGACATGAGCCCAGTGAAAGGTGCCTTAAGTGGGGCTCCTTGAAGCAGGGTGTGGGGGGGGGTCCCGCTCTGGGACGCAGCTGGTGGAGGTGGAGGGGAGCTGGGGGAGAAGGAACACATAGCATATTAAATCGGCTGGCGGAGGCCGGGTAGGTCCACGCGGAGAGCTAGGAGAGCCAGATCTGAGGCATGCCCTGAAGGGATGGCTGGGCCTGGGGATTAGGAGAGCCAAGGAGAAGCCCTCGTGCTGCGCCACGCCGCACGCCTGCCTGCCCCCCTTCTTCTCTCCGCTCACACGCAAATGCATCCAGACACTTTGGCGTAGGCTACACTTGGCGGCGAACTGCCACAGCCCAAACTTTTTACAAGGAGGCGAAGGAGCCTCTCACTCATCACACATGCACCTCCGTCTCCTGTCTTGCTGCCTTTTTTCCTCCTCAATATCTCTCTCACTCTTTCTCTCTCCTGTACTTGTTCTCCCCCCCCCCCCACCCCTCAACTGTGCCTTTTCGATTTCATGTCGATATATCAAAGTTCAGAATCATCAAAGTGAGCGACTCCTATTGGGGCCCGTCTATTCATGAAGCGGCTATACTCACACGTAGGGGAAAGATGGATTGGATAGCCATTGTGATGCCATGTTTACTTATTTCTGCCAACATGCTCTGAATAGATGAGCTAACTGCACCTCTCCTCACCTGCTAATGTAAGCGGTGGTTTGTGGGATAGAAGTACTTAGCGCTCTGCTAAAGAGTTGTATGATAAACCGTTCGTCATATTGACACCCGTGACCGTCGAGCGGCCTGTCGGTACCGCGGCAGGAATCGCACCCCATATCTGCCACATACCCAGGGATCCACACCACAACAAACCAAAAATGTGAATAAATGCTACAAAAAATGCCTTGGCCCTTATCTTTGATCAAAACAACTTCCCCTAAATGAACCTGGCAGAGCAATACACTTGCTATCTATGAGTGTGCCTTTATAGATGCCCATTAGCACGTCATTAGGGCCTCATGCATACACACCTGATAACAGGTATTCTTCCTCTAGGATGTAAAAGGGCCTAAGGACAGAGACCTGCCTAGAACAGTGGATTTGCGGGCCGGGGCGAGGAGGAGGGGTCCTTGATTTAAGAGGGTAATAGAGTGTCATCTTTGTGCATTAACATCTGCTTGTGTGACAGGTCCTATTTTGGGCAGGCTGGAGAGGTCACGGGTGCACTGCCTAGTGTTTTTGCAGCGACGCATAATTGAATGTAAAGGTGTGCTAATGCGGAGATAAAGGGCTGCTCTGCTTTCTGACGGACTGAGGAAGGATAGGGGTTATCCGCCAGTTTCCTTCCCTATCCGTGGGACTGTGAGTTACAGATTGCCCCTTTTCACCAGACAGGCACTGATTCATCTCCGCTGGCAGAGAAGAAAAAAAAACAGGTCTCTTCAATGTGCCTTTTTTTTTTTTTAAATACCAGATTATCATCTTTAAACATTGTGTGTATTTATCACTGTTGCTGAATCATTTATGACATGCAGTCCTTGTTTTGTAAAATTGCACCTGTTCAAGTGAAGCTGCAGCCCCTGGCTGAGCTCTGTTCTGTTCTGGAGACATTGTAAAACCAGTAACGCCATACATATTTATAACACTGAGTGTGTTCATCAGATATCATTCATATTTAATATGATTAAATCATAAAATATCTCTGGCTCCATGCACATTATTATACACATGTACTTAGAGCCAATCTGTGGTTATTTCAGAGCATCATTTTCTCGTGGAAAATATCTGCCATCCATTAAGGCTAAATAGAGCTCAAATTAATATAATGACATTTCGTGTTGCTTTTGTGATCATTAAATCTGGAGGTAAGCAATCACACATTCTTCAGGAAAAATGCACTCTGTCAAAGAGATTTCTGTCGACAATCAATCACTACTATTGCGGTAAATCAAACTCAACAGCAAAAACCCAGAAATATATAAATGGTAGAATATTTTTTATGTCCATTGCATCCTCTGGAAATAAAATAACAGATTATAATTTCAAAATAAAATGCAGGTAGGCCTTATCGAATTGAGGTATAACATTAGGATTTGTGGAAGCCAAACACGTTGTTCCTGTTGATTAAAAGGCTAAATGCATTACTAAAAATGTCCTGGTTAGATAAGGATACCAATGCACTATATTACTGTACCAAACACATGTTTTGAGTATGAAAAATAATCTATTGAGAAGTAGGCTAAAATAAAGGTTTATATATTCCTTGATGTTCACACTTACCAAATATTATTTCAGCAAAATAGTTTATCCGTTTCCTTTATCAATTAAATGATTATTCAGTAGGCTAGCCTAATATGCATTTGATTTCAGAAATAAATGCATAATTTCGGCTCATGCAAACAAAAGTATGCTTTAAAAAAAAATTGTGTGTAAAAACAGTCACTAAATTAAGTGGGTTATATGTTCTTGCAATGTTTTTATTTATTTACAAATTACCACCTTAAGAATTGTATAAAAAAAAAACACGCATGGCAAAAAATAAATAAAAAGGCAGCACATGACAGATTTTTCATAAGGGCATTAAACTGGCATAGTCCAATCCAGATGACCATGTTCTTAACCCGAGGGGGGGGGAAAGCTTTTTTTATCTGCACAAGCTCTTAAACTTCTATTGTTTTGCATTCAACTCTTACTGCTCGTTCTCAAGGCAGTTAGATCTCCGTTAATAATTTGCCAAGTGTCAAAGAAGGTTTGGCTGAGCCGTCACCGCACGGCTGAACGCCTCGAACCTTCGTCGTTTGTATAGCGGCGTGAAACCCGAGACACAAACGGTCCACCAGTCACTCACAGCGAATCCGACAAGCAGATAAAATGTGGAACAGCTGGCGGGGAGCAGAAGGAAAAGTTTAAAACAAATATCTCCACATGTGGAGGCGTGCTGCCATGATACATAACGGACCGAAAAGTACATACGCAGAAAACTCAATGGATAAAAGACTAAAAATTATAGGCCGAATAATTAGGCCTGATTATAATATGGGCAATAAAATATTTGGGGGAAGTATCCAAATGTGCCCGCACTAATTATTAGTAGCATATCCTGTATTTCAACTCAGAAATTAAATGTTATATTTAGAACGTTTCTATTTAATTTGATATAACCCAGTCAGTGTTCTACTATTGTCAAACTCGATCAAATGCTCATTATATAGGTCTGTGCCTTGTAAAGGCTGTGCCTTGTTAAATAAATGTTGGCCTACTTGTATTCCAACATTCATATTTTGATTGTAGAAATAGAGACATCAGTGATTGCATTCGATTGTTATCAGAATAGGCTATACTCGATTCAGGAAAATGTTCCATAAATTATAGTAATGCAGTCATAACTCATATTAGGCATAATGGATGAGACCGAATCGATAACAGGCACGACTTGGTAAAATCGCGCTGAAATATGATCACATGTAGGCCTAAATATGCATGCCCCGTGCGTTTCTTTAGGCAAAAGTCCAAAAAAGTTGTGTCTGTAGTGGAAGTTCCCAAAGTTGTTTCAGCCCACACTTCTCAACAATGCAATTACTTTTGCATTAAAGTGTTTACAAAAAGAATAGCTTCAACCTTCCATAAAATAACTTTAAACGCACTTTAACAACCATTGTGTTGAATTAACAGTGAGTGTGAGTTTCTATCACTTAAGAAATTACATAGGCAAAGTTGAGAAAATGTGCAATGGGTCAACTTGTAACTTTAAGTAAAGTAGAAAACAACTAGAAAGCATCCAGGAAAATAAATAGTAATTTTGTGTGATAATATTTGTGAATAAGTTGAGTTTTCATACAATTTTATTATTTCATCACCACCCTCCGATTTGTGGACTTCTATGAAATTCCAACTTATTTGAAACGTGATACCTCTGACAGTTTTTGAATAGACGTCGTGTTTTCTCCCTCAAAACTTTCAAAGCCAGCAAAGAGCAAAATGTTCAAAGGGAACAGTTCATCATGCCTCGTCGTGTTTTTTGCACTTACGTGTTCGAAGGATGTTTCCCTCCAATAATTCTTGATCTTTTCTGTCTTCTTCTCTTAAGTGAAGTCTTTTTTCGCTTGTTGCAGATGTGCCTCTCGCGCTCTGGAGTTGTGAGACACCAACTCCGAAAACCGCTCTGCCAGACTTTTCCTTCTTTTCCGCGTCTTTCTCCTTTTCACAGTTTTCTGAATAGAGCGAACACTGAACTAATACTGTGAGCCTCCCTGCATACCTGACGATGGCCGATGATGAACCTGTATGAATAAGACAACATAAGTGTTTACAAAAACGTGTGGACTGTTGTTATTACATTAAGTATGCTTTTCGAGGAGAAGAGGGCGAAGTGTAGAACTCCAGCTGCTCTTTCCCTCGCCTGACTCCTCCCTTCGGATCGGGCTCCCTCGCACTCTACCTCCCTCTCTTTCTATTCTCCCCCGCTTCCCCTCCCTTTCTCTTCTCTGCTCCGGGCCGCAGTTTCCTGAGACGATGTAGACATGGTTGGAACGAATGGACCGTTGTACAGTACCAGTCCCATGCAATTGCAAGAATTGGCAAATACTAATATTTAACTTATAGCAATACTCCTTAGGATGAAGTTTGTGATTTCGGGTGTCCGTGTTGTCTTGCTACTTATGATAGTTTCAACACCAATGGCTGGGCATCAGCACAAGTGGCCCTATTAACGATTGGATTTAGACCTTTTTCACAAACAATACATCGAGCATGATAAATAATCAGTATTAAGGATAAGATGGGCATGGTTTATTTCAGTATGAGTTAATGTAATAAACCATACACACATTCTATAAATATGAACATTATATATATATATATATATATATATATATATATACACACTACTGTTCAAAAGTTTAGGGTCACTTAGAAATGTCCTTGTTTTTGAAAGAGAGGCACATTTTCTTGTCCATTAAAATAACATCAAATTGATCAGAAATACAGTGTAGACATTGTTAATGTTGTAAATGACTATTGTAGCTGGAAACGGACGCTTTTTAACAAACTATCTACATAGGTGTTAAGAGGTCCATTATCAGCAGTCATCACTCCTGTGTTCCAATGGCATGTTGTGTTAGCTAATCCAAGTGTATAATTTAAAAAGGCTAATTGATCATTAGAAACCCCTTTTGCAATTATGTTAGCACAGCTGAAAACTGTTGTGCTGATTAAAGAAGCAATAAATCTGGCATTCTTTGGACTTGTTGAGTATCTGGAGCATCAGCATTTGTAGTTTCGAATAGAAACAAATAACTTTCTTCTGAAACTCATCAGTCTATTCTTGTTCTGAGAAATTAAGGCTATTCCATGCGAGAAATTGCCAAGAAACTGAAGATCTTGTACAACGCTGTGTACTACTCTCTTCACAGAACAGCGCAAACTGGCTCTAACCAGAATAGAAAGAGGAGTGGGAGGCCCCGGTGCACAACTGAGCAAGAGGACAAGTACATTAGAGTGTCTAGTTTGAGAAACAGACACCTCACAAGTCCTCAACTGGCAGCTTCATTAAATAGTACCCGCAAAACACCAGTCTCAATATAAACAGTGAAGAGACAACTTCGGGATGCAGGCCTTCTAGGCAGAGTTGCAAAGAAAAAGCCATATCTCAGACTGGCCAATAAAAATAAAAGATTAAGATAGGCAAAAGAACACAGACACTGGACAGAGGAACTCTGCCTAGAAGGACAGAATCCCGGAGTCGCCTCTTCACTATTGACGTTGAGACTGGTGTTTTGTGGGACAAATGGACATAATGGACAAAAAATGTGTTTTTCTTTCAGAAACAAGATCATTTCTAAGTGACCCAAACTTTTGAACGGTATATACAGTGCCTTTGGAAAGTATTCAGACCCCTTGACTTTTTCCATATTTTGTTACTTTACAGCCTTATTCTAAAATGTACATTTTTACAAATGTATGAAAAAAATATAAAAAAACAGAAATACATTATTACATAAGTATTCAGACCCTTTGCTATGAGACTCGAAATTGAGCTCTGGTGCATCCTGAGCTCCGGTGCATCCAATGGAAACATTGATCATCCATGAGATGTTTCTACAGCTTGATTGGAGTCCACCTGTGGTAAATTCAATTGATTGGACATGATTTGGAAAGGCACACAGTTGACAGTATTTGTCAGAGCAAAAACCAAGCCATGAGGTCGAAGGAATTGTCCGTGGAGGTCCGAGACAGGATTGTGGCGAGGCACAGATCTGGGGAAGGGTACCAAAAAAATTATGCAGGATTGAAGGTCCCCAAAAACACAGTGGCCTCCATCAATCTTAAATGGAAGAAGTTTGGAACCACCAAGACTCTTCCTAGAGCTGGCCGCCCAGCCAAACTTGGCAATCCTGGGAGAAGGGCCTTGTCAGGGAGGTGATCAAGAACCCAATGTTCACTCTGACAGAGCTCTAGAGTTCCTCTGTGGAGACGGGAGAACCTTCCAGAAGGACCACCATCTCTGCAGCACTCTATCAGTCAGACATTTCTGGTGAAGTGGCCAGACGGAAGCCACTCCTCAGTAAAAGGCACATGACAGCCCGCTTGGAGTTTGCCAAAAGCCATCTAAAGACTCTCAGATCATGAGAAATAAATGCCAAGCGTCACGTCTGGAGGAAACATGGCACCATCCATACAGTGAAGCATGGTGGTGGCAGCATCATGCTGTGGGGATATTTTTCAGCAGGAGGGACTTAGAGACTAGTCAGGATAGAGGGAAAGATGAACAGAGAAAAGTACAGAGAGATCCTTAATGAAAACCTGCTCTAGAGCCCTCAGGACCTCAGACTGGGGCAAAGGATCACCTTCCAGCAGGACAATGACCCTAAGCACACAGCCAAGACAACACAGGTGTGATTTCGGGACAAGTCTCTGAATGTCGGTGAGTGGCCCAGCCAGAGCCCGGACTTGAACCTGATCGAACATCTCTGGAGAGACCTGAAAATAGCTGTGCAGCAGAGCTCCCCATCCAACCTGACAGAGCTTGAGAGGATCTGCAGAGAAGAATGTGAGAAACTCCCCAAATAGAGGTGTGCCAAGCTTGTACCATCATACCCAAGAAGACTTGAGGCTGTAATTGCTGCCAAAGGTGCTTCAACAAAGTACTAAGCGAAGGGTCTGAATACTCATGTAAATGTAATATTTATTTGCTAAAATTTCCCAAAAACAGTTTTTTGCTTTGTCATTATGGGGTATTGTGGGTAGATTGATGAGGGGGGGGAAACTATTTAATCAATTTTAGAATAAAACTGTAACATAACAAAATGTGAAAAAAGTCAAGGGGTCTGTATACTTTCCGAAGGCACTGTATATGTACAATACCAGTCCAAAGTTTGGACACACCTACTCATTCAAGGGTTTTTCTATATTTTTACTATTTTCTACATTGTAGAATAATAGTGAAGACATCAAAACTATTTTTTAAAACACATTTGGAATCATGTAGTAACCAAAAAAAGTGTTAAACAAATCAAAATGTATATTATATTTGAGATTCTCTGAAGTAGCCACACTTTGCCTTGATGACAGCTTTGCACACTCTTGGCGTTCTCTCAACCAGCTTCATGCTGCTTCCTGTGCTTTCTCTTGGAGTGTGGGGTGGCTTTGTGATCTACATTTCACTAATTCGGGTAAAGTTAAGTTGGTATTTAAAATCCCATTCCCATATCTCTAACTAATTGAAATATATTTATGTTTACCATGAGATTCAGATAAACCTAAAGTAGGCCTATGTATAACTGGGTCCCTCTTTACAGTAGTAGTGTGTAATTGCAGAGAGTAGATAGCCTACATAGCAGCCTTCTTACAACAGTTTTACTTGTCTGTTTCCTTACACATTCAACCTGAGAAACAACCAACTAACATAGGTCACTTGCTCTGGGTATTCCCCATATAAAGTCCCATTCACGTATGAGGGGGAATTATGTGATGCGTCAAGCTTCTTATGATAGGGAAACTGGAAAAGTGGTCCCCTGGGCCACATCCTTCTGAATGAGACCTAATGTTATGGTAAGGAGGGGGGAAAAGCTTTCCTGTTGGGTTAGGTGTGATCAATATACATAATCAATATGCATGGAAATGGTGGTAAAAGAGGCGTACACGGGTCTGTATCAATCAATTGAGAGGTGGGGGGTTTGGCAAAAAATCACCAATTATCGTTTAAGCAGGATTTGACTGTGTGTGTGTGGTCAAGAGGTCATTGTTGTCCAGTGGTCTATGGATGTGTCCCAAACAGTACCTTATTCTCCATATAGTGCACTACTTTTGCCAAGAGGGCTATGGGGGACTAGGGGGCCATTTGGGACACATCGTATGATCATTCTATTTCGGTGTCACAATAACAGAACATGTCACCGCTATGTTGTAGCAGAGGCAACCAGGATCGGCCATTGCACTCCGGCCGTGCCGAACCTTGCAAATTCCCCAAAGGTGGGAATCTTGATTGCTTGAGTTAGTGTGTTAGTGGGGGACTGCGTCCCCACTGAGAGGGACTGTGGGGGACTCTCCCCACTGAGAGGGACTGTGGGGGACTCTCCCCACTGAGAGGGACTGTGGGGGACTCTCCCCACTGAGAGGGACTGAGAGGTACAAAAAGAAAAGATGTAGAATCATGGTCAAATCAATGCCCCATTAGCATTTTTCAGTGTTGTTATTTTTTTTAAGCTGTATCACAGAGAGTGAGACCTCTGGTGTCTAGTCCTATGTAGATAATTACGACTAGGTAATATTGACTAATCACTCTCGTGATCAATAGTGTGTCATACCCATAGACTTCCAGTCATTGCACGAACGCTAGTTAGCATTGGCTCACAAAAATGACCTCTAACTTCCTTCATACTGGACACAGAGACAAATGGTATCGACGAGTTCATCTGACTGGGGAAGTAGATAAAATCCAGAAGCATCCCTTTAACGCTTTCAGATTTAAATGTACGCTATTGATTTTGCTGTGTGTCTTACAGTGGACCTGACTGGGCATGCTTTGCTGTTGTCACTGTCACTGATTGGCCACTTCATGCTTCCTGCTTAGAATTTTATAGAATAGAATAGAATGACTATTCCCAGAAGAAACTTCAGTTGATACAATCTATGTTTACTTTGTAGTGCCCTCTATAAAGCTCTCAGTGAACTGAATATTTTTTACCCTAAGTGTTGATGAAATGCACTATTGGATTACAGGGAAACTGTTATACAGGCACAAGCTATCCCTGACCACATACATACAGTATACAGGAACTCTTTTCTAATATTGATTTACACTCCCTCTTTGCCCTCAGAACAGCCTCAATTCGACGGGGCATGGACTCTACAAGGTGTCGAAAGCGTTCCACAGGGATGCTGACCCATGTTGACTCCAATGATTCCCATAGTTGTGTCAATTCTTGATACACACAGTAAACTGTTGAGCGTGAAAAAAAACCCAGCAATATCGCAGTTCTTGACACAAACCGGTGTGCCTGGCACCTACTACCATACCCCTTTCAAAGGCACTTAAAACGTTTGTCTTGCCCATTCACACTCTGAATGGCCCACATACACAATCCATGTCTCAGTTGTCTCAAGGCTTAAGAATCCTTCTTTTAGCTGTATCCTACCCTTCATCTACACTGATTGAAGTGGACTTAACAAGTGACATCAATAAGGGCTCATAGCTTTCACCTGGTCAGTCTATGTCATGGAAAGAGCAGGTGTCCTTAATGTTTTGTACACTCAGTGTATATCATAAGGCCTATCTTTGATGGCCTAGTTTTAACCTAACACAGTTGTGTTAGGAAACTCCTGGTTTACAAGCCACATCAGCCTTTCAAGTCATATTATGCTGGCTTGCAAAGGGATGTGTAATATTGGATTCCAACCATAGTTAGGATATCCAACAGATTGAATTTTTATTCACCCGCGCCCTGCATTCAGAATGACGGTAAGGTTTAGGAAAGTTGATAAGAAGACTACCTAAACCGGGACAACCATCTCAGTAACAGGTGCAAAACATCTAAAATAAATGTATGTTATCTTTGTGTATCATAAAATTAAAGTATTCTGACCCTTTGACTTTTTCCACATTTTGTTAGGTTACAGCCTTATTCTAAAACTGATTAAATTGTTGTTGTTTTTATCATCAATCTCCACACAATTACCCATAATGACAAAGAAAAAACAGTTTTTTAGAAATGTTTGCAAATCCATAAATAACAACAACTGAAATATCACATTTACATAAGTATTCAGACCCTTTACTCTGTACTTTGTTGAAGCACCTTTGTTCGCAATTACAGCCTCAAGCCTTCTTGGGTATAACGCTACAAGCTTGGTACACCTTTATTTAGGGAGTTTCTCCCATTCTTCTCTGCAGATCCTCTTAAGCTCTGTCAGGTTGGAAAGGGAGCGTTGCTGCACAGCTATTTTCAGGTCTCTCCAGAGATGTTTAATTGGGTTCAAGTCCGGGCTCTGGCTGGGCCACTCAAGGACATTCAGAGACTTGTCCCGAAATCACCCATGCGTTGTCTTGACTCTGTGCTTAGGGTCGTTCACCTGTTGGAAGGTGATCCTTTACATCAGTCTGAGGTCCTGAGCGCTCTGGAGCAGGATCTCTCTGTACTTTGCTCCGTTCATCTTTGCCTCCATCCTGTCTAGTCTCCCAGTCCCTGCCGCTGAAAAATATCCCCACAGCATGATGCTGCCACCACCATGCTTCAGCATAGTGATGGTGCCAGGTTTCCTCCAGATGTGACGCTTGGCATTCAGGTGTGTGCGTTTCTAAATCATGTCTAATTAATTGAATTTACCACAAGTGGACTCCAATCAAGTTGTAGAAACATCTCAAGGATGATCAATGGAAACAGGATGCACCTGAGCTCAATTTCGAGTCTCATAGCAAAGGGTCTGAATTCTTATGTAAATAAGGTCCATTTAAAAAATATATTTACATTTGCAAAAATGTTTAAAAACATGTTTTCGATTTTGTATGGGATATTGTGTGTAGATTGCTAAGGATTTTTTGTAATACATTTTAGAATAAGGCTGTAACTTAGAGAAATGTGGAAAAAGTCAAGGTTCCTGAATACTTTCCGAAGGCACTGTACATGTAAAAACACAGGTATTAAAAACAATCCTAAAACATCTACCTGCAGTAGAGCATGCTGGGAAATATGATAATGATGGGTGTGATTTCGATGGGACTGTTTTACTCCCCACAGTGTAAAACAATATCTCCGGTTATTAACACCAACACGGGGGGTTATTTTACACCACTGAGTGTTAATTTCACGCTTGCATTTCACTCTTACTTAACTCCTGAATCAACACTAGAAATGTTAAACAAAAAAATCAACACTGGCCAATTTACTGTGCACAAGTCATTCTCCTGTCTGTTTGTGAAAGCTTGTGCTTATCTGACCCAGACTACACCGAGATAAAGTCCTTATATAAGTCCGTTATATGAGTCTCTCAAAGAGAATCATAGGAGCGGGGGAGGACAGGGGAGACAGTGGGGAGGGGGAAGGAGTGATGGAGGGAGGTGGGGGTGCACATGGACATCAGTGGGGTTAGCAGCTCCCGAAAGTATTTCATCAAAGAGGGCTAGGATCCTAGGGATTGAGATTCAGCCTGGAGGCAAGTAACCGATGGTCTCCCAAGAACATATTCCAAAGTAGAACTCAGAGAGCCAAAGCACACATCAAAAGCACCTCTGGAGCCAAAGCCATTCTGGAGGAGAAAGAAAGGGGTACCGGTCCCTACTTGGCACCCTCTAAGCCCCAGATCTCACCCCAATAAAGGAGGAACTACTGTTTGTTCCAGACCTGAGATCTACTGCAGTCAGAGAGGTGCACACCAAGGCAGGCAGGCAACACAAGCACACACACAATAATACAGTATACAGTCTCACATGACAAACAAACAAAGGCTACACATATTGTATACATTTCTGAGACATTATTGTACTGTAATAGTGTTATACTAAACAATCTGTTATGAATTGTATGCATTTGTTTGTCTTCAGCTACACACTGATTGAGACATAACAACAAATATGTATTGTAATACTGGAATAGTCTTTTTACAAAAGGTAATTTCATGATCTCAATGAAATATAATGCAATGGCCTGTAATGTCTGCATTACACAAGTAACATAAATGGAGTACTTGGCAAAATGGAGTGTGTTGAATTTTTCTCTCTAATTCTATCCCATTGGACAGATGTCACAGTGAAATGGATATGTCAGCAGAAAGCATATGATATCCATCCAGATGTGACCTTTAGCATAGCATTGGACATACCAGTGATGTGTCCCAAATGGCACCCTATTCCCTACATAGTGCACTACTTGGCCCGGGTCGAAAGTAGTGGACTATGCAGGGAATAGGGTGCCATTTGGGATGCAACCCCAGAGAATGGCAGGCTTGTTCAGTGAGTTGTGCAGTTGAGAGCCGCATGCCGTCTCTTCTCGAGTTAACACCAACGGTTGCAGGTCAAGAAGCAGTTTTTATTCCTTTTGGACCAATATTGTGTATGTTTCAAAGCTTCCATTTAATGTATAAGACAATACGTTTGTAGTTCTTTCTTAATCACAGCTTTGTAAAGTCAATGGATAGAGGTGGCCTTTACTGTTTATTTGAGCCCCACTTGTTTGTGTAGCACATGGGGTTGTGTGAACCTTACTCATCAGCCTGAAGTGTCATCACTTGTGCCACCAAACATTTTGGTGGCGCCGACAGGTGTTTCGAGGGGGGCGGTCACGTGTGCCAGCGAGGCAGAGGTCTTGGGGTTGGAGCCTCGTTGTGAGCCGAATCAGGAGGAAGTGGTGCTACTCTATTAAATAACGCTACTCCATTATACTTCATGACCAGGCATGACAAGGCAGAAAACAGAATTGGGCTACCTGGCCCAGCGGCCCCTGCTTCCCAGTGTGTCAGGGGAAAGAGCTACTGAGGGGCAAATAAACACACCACAAAGGACCACTTTACCGACCACTAATCTACTCCTGAAGAGAGCATTAGGCCTCGTCCATCCTGAAGCTGTATACACAGGGTTCAAGTGCTCCTCCGCACACAGACGCACACACACAATGAGGCTCACAGCCATCTCGCCAAACCAAAGAACAAACAGGGAACACACCACTGAGATAAAGCCTCTCTCCTCTCTCATTCTATCTCTCCTCCTTCCTTCTCTCTCTCGCTGCTCTGCTGACTCTCTCTGTGCCTGCTGGAGGTATATCGGGTGTCTATGAGTGTTCCATTAGCATGCATGACTGATAACAGGCGCTCAGTCGCCCCCCCCCCCCCCCCCCCCCCCCCGCCCTTATAGTCGGAGAGAGGGATATTTGCAGAGTTATTTAGAATCTGTCAAAAATAATAAACGCAAAACTATATCCACTTCGGCTATTTAAGCAATTTCCCTGTGATAACGTCCCGAGGGGATCTCATGCAGCTTCCAAATGACGACATAATGAAACGACGACGCCTGCACCCCCTTATCAGGGTGGATTAAAAGGGAATAATCAAAGTGAGGGGGTTTGGAGCCTTGTGTGGCATTAATATGATTATCTAATGGACTCCAATGGAAAAGCATGTTAATTCCACTTAAACGCAAGACCTTTCCCAGCCCTATCTCCTCCTCCTGGCTCCTCTGAAGAAGTTCTCCTTCCCTTCTCGCCCTCTCTCTCCCTCCTTTCCTCTCTCCTCTCCTTTATGTTGAAATAATCTCATCTCTCCTCAGCAGAAGTCATTATGTGTACGAACGGCGAACGTGTGAGAGTTTAGCATTTAATCCCCCTAGTTTTTTCACCCTCGCTTTTTTCTTTGGGCATGATTGGAGTGTGTGATGCCCTCTCTTAATTTTCAGACAAAAGCTCTCAAGGCGGTTAACAATATTCAGAATTGTTCTCCATGCATGGACATCCTCGCTGTTGCTGAAAGAATGTGGGTCACTTTCCGACAAACTCAAATCAAACTTTTGGAGCCACCATTGGAAATTGCGTTACACGCTCCCTGATATTAGGCTAAGTAAGTAAAGATTGGACTATTGGATCAGAAAGGTATTCTTTCGCTTTGCTGAGGAGAGTGCATACTTCAACTCTGACATGATGACAAAGTTGGCAAAGTCAAAGTTAGAGTGAACAGTTCTTCCTCTACACACTAGATAAGGATATGTACGCACCCTTCTGGCTGAATGTTGACAGGAAATAGACGACGCAGTATGTATCCTAGCCATTTGAAGGGCTGTAAGCCTTTTGTTATCAGACCCACAAACAAACTGTATATGTACTGGCTAATACTCATTGGAGAAGATTAGCTAAAAAAAAAACTCCTTTTGATCCCAAAAGAAGATGGCCGACCAACCTTTCCACCTCGTCAAGGGGGCCATCCATCACATTAAGGACCATTAGGACCAATAAGACTCCTTCAACTGATAGCCCAGTCCATTCTCCTCCAGTAACAGCAGCAGCAATGCGGACCAGACCACTACACACACTCCACACATCCTGAAAGCAGACAGAGATCCCACAGGATACAGTTAAAAAAGAGAGACATCAATATTTCAAACTACTCTCTCTTTCTGGTCCACATCAAAGCTTTCCGCTCCCATTGAAATCCTACAGGTAGTGATAGAGCTCTATTTTGTTTTTTCTCCTCCGGTACAGCTGTAGAGACCACAGAGATTCCCCCGCTCTCCTTTAGAAAACCTCTCGGTTACACTGTTCGTCTGTCTCGTGGTTCACCGCCTCGCGTTTTGGAAGAAGAAGTACATAGAGGAGGGCTGGAATTAGAAAGGAGAAGACATACTAGGGACATCTAGGGGAATAGTTGTATCTCCTCAATGTTGCCGGATAGCCTGTGAATACTGCATGGAACGGGATGTTAGTTTGACTTTGAAGGGCTCTGTGTCCTATGTGGGAGTGGAGAACGTGGAGAGCTCTCGACAAAATGATTGAATGAAAGAGTATTGTACAGAACCTTAACTGTATATTGAGCACTGTATTACAGTAGGCCTTTCATATTATTGCCTTTACATTGATGTCTAAGCTCATCTCTGATTCACACTTGCATATGCACATTCACAACAGTCCATATACGACACTGAGTCTAGTGAATCAGTTAAAAGTAGAGAACATGCATAAACGACGGATTCTTGGAACCAGAAATGACATCAAAAAGGCCTTCCATTTGAAATGAATCAGAAATGCAGGGAAACGATTGTTCGACAGACAATCCACGAAGAGGAACCATCTGACATGCCAAACCTGTCAGGGGAATGTACAACCCCTGGGAGAGCTCCCCCAGCTCGAGGAGGAGGAGGAGCATTGATAATTGGTTGTTGGAGGATATTTGTACACAGCAAATTGGCCTGTGTTACCTAGGTGTTCATTTTTCTGTGTAATATTTCTAGTTTTAAAACTTGAAACTTGTAACTTAATCTTATGCTACAAAAAGACAACATGCATTTTTCGAAACAAATCTTTCGGTTTCAGGTTCTCTTTTATTCGCAACAAAGAAAGAAAGTGAAAGACAAAACAGTACAGGGCCAAACAGGTTACATCCTGCCTGTTTGGCCCTGTCCGGGGGTATCCTGTCCGGGGGTATCGTCGGACGGGGCCACAGTGTCTCCCAACCACTCCTGTCTCAGCCTCCAGTATTTATGCTGCAATAGTTTATGTGTCGGGGGGCTAGGGTCAGTCTGTTATATCTGGAGTATTTCTCCTGTCTTATCCGGTGTCCTGTGTGAATTTAAGTATGCTCCCTCTAAATCTCTCTCTCTTTTTCTCTCTTTCTCCTTCTCTCTTTATTTCTCTTAGAGAACCTAAGCCCTAGGACCATGCCTCAGGGCTACCTGGCATGATGACTCCTTGCTGTCCCCAGTCCACCTGGTCTTGCTGCTGCTCCAGTTTGCTGCTCCAGTTTCAACTGCTCTGCCTGCGGCTATGGAACCCTGACCTGCTCACCGGACGTGCTACCTTGTCACAGACCTGCTGTTTTGGACTCTCTCTCTCTCTCTACCGCACCTGCTGTCTCTAACTCTGAGTGATCGGCTATGAAAAGCCACCTGACATTTACTCCTGAGGTGCTGACCTGTTGCACCCTCTACAACCACTGTGATTATTATTATCTGTACCTGCTGGTCATCTATGAACGCTTGAACATCTTGGCCATGTACTGTGCCACCCGGCACAGCCAGAAGAGGACTGGCCACCCCTCATAGCCTGGTTCCTCTCTAGATTGCTTCCTAGGTTCTGGCCTTTCTAGGGAGTTTTTCCTAGCCAAAATGCTCTACATCTGCATTGCTTGCTGTTTGGGGTATTAGGCTGGGTTTCTGTACAGCACTTTGTGACATCGGCTGATGTAAAAAAAAAAGGGCTTTATAAATACATTTGATTGATTGATTGATTGATTGATTGATAAACTGGTCAAAACGGTGTGCAGGTGAGGTTGGAAGCCCAAAAGGCATGTTATGAAAACCACACCACAAATATCAGTACAACAAAAAAAAAGGTTGTTCAATCAGTTAATATGAATTATAATTGTACATGATATACTCAGTATACAAGAAAACACATGTTTGATTATGTGTGTGTGCGAGTGTGAAAGTTAGGCTACATGGAGGAGAATAATGTTTGGTTCATCAGGCTGACCCCCAGTCTTCGCGTGAAATGATTGAGGGAGGATGATGTTTTGGCAATGTGAAGATAGGAATTCCAGAGTATGGTACCTCTGTATCTGATACTGAATTGACCATGTGAGGTGCGGCAGTGGGGAGGGTAAAGGTTGTCGCAATGTCTTGTGTTATATAGATCGATTTCAGAATTAACCTGGAAGAATCCAAAATCCATTCAGTTAGATTTATTGCACCCGTTACTGAAATGGTTGTTCCAGTTTAAATGGTTTAGGTAGTCTCCTTTATCAATGTTCCTAACCCTGACAGTCATTCTGAATGCAGATTGAGGGTGAATAAAAATTCCAACTATTGGATGTCCTAACTCTGTCTAGATTGCAATAGGAATTACACATTACTTCGTAAACCAGCATTTTGTGATTTGCAGGCCTGATGTGGCCTGTAAACCAGCAGGTTCCCAACACCACTGTGTTAGGGTAAAACTTATGTATATGTAAATTATTGGCATAAAGTTTCATTTTAATGATAACATTTAGTGATAGAGCCAACTCGTTCGCGAAAGACCCAAGAGCCGGCTCTTGTAGGTGAACGTTGGGAGCCGGCTCGCTTATCAGAAGAGCCGAATCTATTTATAAAATATTTTTTAAATTAAGATACGAATAATCAAAAGATTCAAATGAATAGAATTAACTAATTCAAAGAACAAAAAAATATATATAATAACATAGGCCTAAATGCTCAAGCGCACACACATTTGTTCTGACTGTCTGCTCAGACTAGCAGCCTCACCTGTTGTTCCTGTCAATCAGACACGCAGTGTCAACTAATGAACCAAAGAGCAGGGGAGAGAGAGGACAGCTGTGAAACTACAGCTGAAAAATGAGTCGGAAGCACAGTAGCATTTGGATGCATTTTAATAATGTAGACAATGTTAGAGCACAGTGTAGAATTTTCCAAAACAAAATCTCAGATCAAGCCGGATCTACGCACAACCGACACCGGCATATGCGAACTGTGCACCCAACTGTGAAGCTAGCTGTAGCGGAGCTTCGAGAAACTAGCGGGCCTGCTAGTGATAGTGGTGGAGCCAGCACCTTCACACGTGGAGATGTATCCACTCAGTCAAGTAGGCCTACTCTGCGACCCACAGCAACGCAGTCTTCTATGGACCAGTTTATGCGAAAATCTATGTCTGTAACCAAACAAGGCCAAATTGATATTGCATTGGCTAAAATGATTGCCACCGATTTCCAACCATTTTCGATTTTGGAGGACAGAGGTTTTGGAAATTCCAAGCAGGAAAACCCTTTCAAAATCACATTAAAAAGCTGTCTTCTGGACTGCTTTGAGTTCAGCAACAGACACACCTCAGAGAACTCGGCAGAAGATGGATGGATGGAAAAGTGGTCTGTTGTGTTAGCGACAATGCAGCTAACGTAACCAAAGCATGAACATTTTTAAATGGACCCATCATCCATGTCTTGCTCACACACTCAAGCTGATTGTAAGAGATCCTCTGAAGTTGATGAAGCCCACTGTGGACAAAGTGAAAGCAGCTGTGGAATACCTCCACAGGAGCACAGTAGATGCTGAAAAACTAAAGTCTACACAACGCCAGATGGCGATGCCTGAGCTGAGGCCTAAACAAGACTGCACTACAAGGTGGAATTCAACATTTTATATGTTGAAGCGGTATCTTGTGTCAAAGGACTCCATCATCTCTACCCTGGTTATTGTCAATGCACCTGTTGATGCTCAGACCCAAAAGGAATGGGAGCTGGTGGAGGAGGTGTGCAGAGTCCTGGAACCCTTTGAGCAGGTCACTGTGGAGATCAGTGGAGAGAGGTACAGTAAGCAGTTATTACTACATCATTATTATTTATTTGTTTTTATTTATTAAAAAAAAAGTTTTACCCCCTTTTCTCCCCAATTTTGTGGTATCCAATTGTTAGTAGTTACTATCTTGTCTCATCGCTACAACTCCCGTACGGGCTCGGGAGAGACGGATGTCGAAAGCCATGCGTCCTCCGAAACACAACCCAACCAAGCCGCACTGCTTCTTAACACAGCGCGCATCCAACCCGGAAGCCGGCTGCACCAATGTGTCAGAGGAAACACTGTGCACCTGGCAACCTGGTTAGCGTGCACTGTGCCTGGCCCGCCACAGGAGTCGCTAGTGCGCGATGAGACAAGGATATCCCTACCGACCAAACCCTCCCTAACCAGGATGACGCTAGGCCAATTGTGCGTCGCCCCACGGACCTCCCGGTCGAGTCTCTGGTGGCACAGCTAGCACTGCGATGCAGTGCCCTAGACCACTGCGCCACCCGGGAGGCACGACATCGTTATTTAATCCAGTATTATATATGTATATGAGCAGTAGATGAGAATGTAGTATCAGTAGACAAAACATGAACCTGAACTAATAAGTTACTGTTCTCTCTTTTCAGCTATGTGACAGTCTCAAAAATGATACTCCTGTGTAAGGGTCTGCAGGGAATCACAGCCAGCTGCCAGAGAGAAGCAAATGTAACCACAAGACATGTGACAGAGTTGCATCATACCCAAGAAGACCTGAGGCTGTAACCGCTGCCAAAGGTGCTTCACAAAGTACTGAGGTAAGGGTCTGAATACTTATGTAAATGTGATATTTCGGTTTGATATTTTTTTAATAAATTGGCAACAATTTCTAAAAACCAGTTTATGCTTTGTCATTATGGGGTATTGTGTGTATATTGATGAGTGGGGAAAAAAACAATTTAATACATTTTAGAATAAGGTTGTTTCGTAACAAAATGTGGAAAAAGTCAAGGGGTCTGAATACTTTGAATGCACTGTGTAACTGAGTCAGCACTAAGTACAGTGTTATTTTAACAATCAGAAGTGTGGTCCCGTATAAACACTGGCCCAGTGTTAAATTTAACACGGTCAGTGTTGATTTAACGCTGAAGAATTTGCTGTGTTTTCCTAAGTATTTCCACGGAACGGACGGTTTTGATTTGTAATCTTCTAACTTTCGTCTATCGTTGAGGTTATTTTGTCATTTGTTCCTTTTTAAAGATTGTTCTGTGTTTTGTACATGCTATTTTTTCACAACATGAGAATCATACATTAAGGACCCAAAGCAAAAAAACAGATGAGCCAGTTATACAACTGGAAATCCCTTACGTTTTAACATGAAACCACTTTAGAATCAAATCAAAGGAATTATCTATTTGATATTGCTCTGGCTTTGCCTGTGTGCAATATGTTGGATTGTCGCTGGATTTGCACGACTAAAAAAAAAAGTCATACACTGCCAAGTTCTGAAATGGAGGAATATGTGTGTGTGTGTGTGTGTGTGCATGCTTGTGTATTTTCCCCATAGCCCTACAACTGTGTATTGTGGCTGGGTGTTTAGAGTGTGTGGCGCCAGAACAACACAAGGGCTCTTCCCATCATCACCATCGTCAATCTGTGACTGTCACTCAGAGTTGGACAGTGACAAATGACACTCCCAGTCAGTCACACACTTATCACCATACAGGTAACACACAGCCCTGGAAAGGACGGACATGAAATGGAAACGTCTCTCTTTCTGTCGGCCTGGGAGTCTGAAGTGAAATATTAACTGAGGGAGAGATGGAGAAGGATAACAGAGTCCCTGTTTGGGGTGTGGATAAATTGGTATAAAACGTTTCGTTTTTTAAGAGAGTGTTATGTGTTATGGAGATCATGTTAGCTTAGAATAAATGGTCCTATCTTTTATTTGCCTTTAAAAAAAAATACTTGTATTGCCTTCTGGATAGCTTGAACTCACAGAGAACGTTTTTGAATTGTATTAACCTGTAAGTCAGTCCCCAAACTTTTGCAACACAGTGCATTTGTCACGACGTATTTTGAGATCTTAGAATAGGATCCCGTGTGTGTCGCAGGCCATTGTCATTGTTGATACATGAGCCATGGTCCCTCAGTCTCACAGTACCAAATCCTCTCTGGTGCCAGAATGCAGCCAGGCCAAAGGGGTCAACACATCCCAACCTGGACTCTCCCATTCTACTAGGCCCATAACTCAGAGGCCTTTCGCTGTTTCTCATATATATACACACACACACACACACACACACACACACACACACACACACACACACACACACACCGCTGCTCTTGTACAATCTATCACAGACACACACACACACACCTAAATCCCTGGGAGAAGAAAGATGGAATGGTGGTCTTAGGACACAGGTGTTGTTCCAGTTGTGAGTCACCTCCCACCACAATCCTTATAGCTCAGTTTTAACTGTTTTTCTTCTCCCCTGTGTTAATTGCCATAACATTATAGAGTGAATAAAATGTCAGATCAATCACCCTGTCTTTTGGCAAAGTTTGTTATAGTACAGTTATAGACTGTCTTGCAATAAGACAGTCAATCAGCCAATGCAAAATAAGCCTTAATTTCTCAAGACGACTTGACGAAAGAGAGATCAGGCTGTCCTCTTCATTGCCGCTAGATGGCGTTAATTTACCAGTAACATTAACACCACAGACCAACGTCAGAGTGACACTTGGTAAAGCTAGTTCGCCATCTTGTGGCAGATATAGTAATTTTCTTTTCACACAGAATGACAAGTTCCCCGAGTGTTTGTCATGAATAGGGGCCCTCATGCCCCCTGATGTTCTTCTCAAAGTTCTGAGGTGAAGAATTCAAGTGAACAATAAAGTAGAAGTGGAGCATTTGTGAAGCAGATTACTTGTGAACTTGAATTATTAACTGGAAAATATTGAAAGGTTTGCAAGTGTGGTAGTGAAAGCTTTGCAGTGGAGAATATTATAAACACGGTCTTTCTCAATTGACGATTCAGGATGAAACGGGATGATACGATGAGGATAGTTTCTGGGGGGAAAAAACACAAGTACAAATAACTCTACACTTTAGAATGGACTTTCAAGTACACCATATATACAAAAGTACACTATACAGTGCATTCAGAAAGTATTCAGATTCCTTGACTTTTTCCACATTGTGTTACGTTACAGCCTTGTTCTAAAATGGATTAAATCGTTTTTTCCCTTCGTCAATCTACGCACAATATCCCATAATGATAAAACAAAACACAAAAAAAGCCAAAAATATCACATTTACATAAGTATTCAGACCCTTTACTCAGTACTTTGTTGACGCACCTTTGGCAGAGATTACAGCCTAGAGTCTTCTCAAGCTTGGCACACCTGTATTTGGGGAGTTTCTCCCATTCTTCTCCGTATTCTCACATCCTCTCAAGCTCTGTCAGGTTGGAAGGGGAGCGTCGCTGCACAGCTATTTTCAGGTCTCTCCAGAGATGTTTAATCGGGTTCAAGTCCGGGCTCTGGCTGGGTCACTCAAGGACATTCAGAGACTTGTCCTGAAGCCACTCCTGCATTGTCTTGGCTGTGTGCTTAGCGTCATTGTCCTGTTGGAAGGTGAACCGTCACCCCGTTCTGAGGTCCTGAGCACTCTGGGTAAGGTTTGCATCAAGGATCTCTCTGTACTTTGCCCCGTTTATCTTTCTCTCGATCCTGACTACTCTCCCAGTTCCTGCCACTGAAAAAAATCCCCACAGCATGATGCAGACACCACCATGCTTCACCGTAGGGATGGTGCCAGGTTTCCTCCAGACATGATGCTTGGCATTCAGGCCAAATAATTCAATATTGGTTTCACCAGACCAGAGAAGCCTTTTAATGAGTGGTTTCCGTCTGGCCACTCTACCATAAAGGCCTGATTGGTGGAGTGCTGCAGAGATGGTTGTCCTTCTGGAAAGTTTTCCACAGAGGAACTCTAGAGCTCTGTCTGAGTGACCATTGAGTTCTTGGTCACCTCCCTGACCAAGGCCCTTCCCCCCCCCCGATTGCTCAGTTTGGCCAGGCGGCCAACTCTAGGAAGAGTCTTGGTGGTTCCAAACTTCTTCCATTTAAGAATGATGAAAGCCACTGTATTCTCGGGGCCCTTCAATGCTGGTAGCCTTCCCTAGATCTGTGGTTCGACACAATCCTGTCTCGGAGCTCTACGGACAATTCCTTCAACCTCATGACTTGGTTTTTGCTCTGACATACACTTTCACTGTGGGACCTTTATATAGACTGGTGTGTGCCTTTCCAAATGTCCAATCAATTGAATATACCACAGGTGGACTACAATCAAGTTGAAGAAACAACTCAAGGATGATCAATGTAATTTTGAGTCTCATAGCAAAGGGTCTGAATACTTATGTAAATATGGTTTTCTGTTTTTTATTTTTTATACATTTGCAAATATTTCTAAAAACCTGTGTTTGCTTTGTCATTATTGGGTATTATGTGTACAATTTTAGAATAAGGCTGCAACGTAACAACATGTGGAAAAAGGGAAAGGGTCTGCGAACTTTCTGAATGCACCGTACAAAAGTATGTGGACACCCATTTAAATTAGTGGATTCGGCTATTTCAGTCACACCCGTCTCCAAAGACAAAACATTGGCAGTAGAATGGCCCTACTGAAGAGCTCAGTGACTTTCAGCGTGGCACCATCATAGGATGCCACCTTTCCAACAAGTCAGTTTGTCAAATTTCTGCCCTGCTAGAGCTTCCCTGGTCAACTGTAAGTGCTGTTATTGTGAAGTAGAAACCTGTAGGAGCGACCACGGCTCAGCTGCTAACAAGCTCAGAGAACGGGACAGCCAAGTTCTGAAGTGTGTAGTATGTAACAATCGTCTGTCCTCGGTTTCAAAACACACTACCGAGTTCCAAACTGCCTCTGAAATGGGTTTCCACGGTCGAGCAGCCGCACACAAATCTAAGATCACCATGCGCAATGCCAAGCGTCGGCTGGAGTGATGTAAAGCTCTCAGCCATTGGACTCTGGAACAGTGGAAACGCTTTATCTGGAGTGATGAATTACTTCTATGCTCGCCTCGAGGCAAGTAACACTGAAACATGCATGAGAGCATCAGCTGTTCCGGACGACTGTGTGATCACGCTCTCCGTCGCCGATGTGAGTAAGACCTTTAAACAGGTCATTCACAAGGCCGCAGGGCCAGTTGGATTACCAGGACGTGTACTCTGAGCATGCGCTGGCTAACTGGCAAGTGTCTTCACTGACAACCTGTCCCTGACTGAGTCTGTAGTACCGACATGTTTCAAGCAGACCACCATAGTCCCTGTGCCCAAGAACACTAAGGTAACCTGCCTAAATGCCTACCGACCCGTAGCACTCACATCTGTAGCCATGAAGTGCTTTGAAAGGCTGGTCATGGCTCACATCAACACCATTATCCCAGAAAACCTAGACCCACTCCAATTTGCATACCGCCCCAACAGATCCACAGATGATGCAATCTCTATTGCACTCCACACTGCCCTTTACCACCTGGACAAAAGGAACACCTATGTGAGAATGCTATTCATTGACTGCAGCTCAGCGTTGAACACCATAGTGCCCTCAAAGCTCATCACTAAGCTAAGGACCCTGGGACTAAACACCTCCCTCTGCAACTGTATCCTGGACTTCCTGACAAAGGCCCCCAGGTGGTAAGGGTAGGTAACAACACATCCGCCACAACAGTAGGCCTGATCACCGACAACGATGAGACCTGGCTGTGTGGTGCCAGAACAACAAACTCTCCCTCAACGTGATCAAGACAAAGGAGATGATTGTGGACTACAGGAAAAGGAGGACCGAGCACGCCCCCATTCTCATCGACGGGGCGGCAGTGGAGCAGGTTGAGAGCTTCAGGTTCCTTGTTGTCTACATCAACTAGAATGGTCCAAACACACCAAGACAGTCGTGAAGAGGGCACGACAACGCCTATTCCCCCTCAGCAGACTGAAAAGATTTGGCATGGGCCCTCAGATCCTCAAAAAGTTCTACAGCTGCACCATCGAGAGCATCCTGACTTGTGGCATCACTGCCTGGTATGGCAACTGCTTGGCCTCTGACCGCTAGGCACTACAGAGTGTAGTGCGTATGGCCCAGTACATCACAGGGGCCAAGCTTTTTGCCATCCAGGACCTCTTTACCAGGCAATGTCAGGCCCTAAAAGGCCCTAAAAATTGTCAGACTCCAGCCCCTCTAGTCATAGACTGTTCTCTCAGCTACTGCAAGCCAAGTCTAGGTCCAAAAGGCTTCTTAACAGCTTCTACCCCCAAGCCATAAGACTTCTGAACAGCTAATCAAATGGCTACCCAGACTATTTACATTGTCCCCCCTTTTACGCTGCTGCTACTCTCTGTTTATTATCAATGCATAGTCACTTTAACTCTACCTACATCTACATATTATC
The DNA here is from genome assembly GCF_057628025.1 of Oncorhynchus mykiss. NCBI lineage: Eukaryota > Metazoa > Chordata > Actinopteri > Salmoniformes > Salmonidae > Oncorhynchus > Oncorhynchus mykiss. The sequence goes on from NC_143036.1 coordinate 27,327,169, forward strand.
TAAATTATCTCAACTAGCCGGTGCCCCCGCACATTGACTCTGTACCGGTACCCCCCTGTATATAACCTCACCACTGTTTATTACTGCTGCTCTTTATAATTTTTATTTTATTTTTACAAAATGTTATCTATTTTTTACATGACACTTATTTTTCTTAAAACTGCATTGTTAGGTCTACTACACCTGTTGTAATCAGCACATGTGACAAAAAACATGTATATTTTTTTTATCTAGCTTAGTTGAATGCACAGACTGCAAGTCGTTCTGCATAAGAGTGTCTGTCTGCTGAATCACCAAATGTAAATGTAAATCTAAAAACAAACATTTGCAAAGCATGTTGGGTGATATTCTAATGAGTTCTGCTCCCAGACAATTACACATTTGGTCCGGTCCGGACCAGACCAAATCTGAACAAATCATAGAAGTCAAGTCTATGTTTCACAAGTTTGAACAGTACGGCACAGTTTAGTACAGTAGAGTACATTATAGTACGGTACAGTACAAGACAGCATAATTTTATTCAGTAGAGTACAGTTTAGTTCAGTAGATTACATTAGAATAAAGTAGGGTACAATACAGTAAATTATACTGTGCTGTACTCTACTGTCCTATACTTGTTTTTACTTTACTGTACTGTACTCTTCTGTGCTCTACTTTATTGTAATATACTGTACTATAATGTACTTTATTGTACTCTGCTGTGCTCTACTGTGCTGTCCACGCGTGTGAAACTTCTATGATTGGGCATAGATGTCTATGATTGGTTCAGAATCAATCATAGGCGCCAATGTTTGGACCAAATAAAGGCCGGTCCTGACCAAATCTGTTTGGGCCACTTCAAGGTAACCAAATCGGAACCAAACAAACCAAATCAGACCAAATCTGAACCAAACAGACCAAATCTGAAACAAACAAAGACATCTAGGACCAAAAATCAACATCCGTGGAAGTTGAAATCAAGGCCGGTCCGGACTGAACCAAAAAAAAGACATCAGTGTCTGTCTGTGTTCACTGGGTACACAGTGCAAGATTGACTGATCTACAAATCCTTGCATCATAAATAACTACTCAATATTATTTGTAGGTCAGTCAATTAGATTGGAAGTAGGTGTTTCAGTGAAGGAAGGCCCGCCCCTGCAAGAAATTGGAAGTGGGGTGACTGGTCATTGGTGGAAAGTCAGTCAGGAGAGTGTGGGAAATGTTATACATTACCTTTTTACAAAGTAACAACTTAAGGCAACTCATTACCATTTCAAGGCCACATCCACATGGATGGCAGTTAAATAAAGTGAAGTAAGGCACTTTGGAGTAGGTGGAGGAGAAGCTGAGAGAAAACTGTTACTGGTGGAGGTGAGTTATTTGGCTGGTCTCCCTATGGAGGCCTAGCTGTCTGTAGTGTAGCTTTTGTACAGGGATCTAGTGTCTGGTATTGCAGTAGTACTATACAAGGATACAGGAAGCCAGTTGACATGACTGATGGCTTCCTGTCGTGCAATGAGCAGACAAAACAAAAGAGACATGAAAGTGTGCGTCTGTGGTCTCACCTGAATTGAACAGGTACAGGGGTGCATGGCCGACCTCACTAACCTCAAAAACGTACCATGCTTTTTTTCTACCCTCAGTCTGAGGCATAGTGAGCTTCAAGCAGAGCAGCTTGTCAAGTGAGTAAACGATGAAAAGTTTCTCATCACAAATTTGACCTTCCTAGCTCTCGTGAAAAACGTCTATATCTAATCGAGAATCCACCTTTGCAGCGCAACTTAACTCTCATCGTTACATGAAAAACACACGCACTGCCTGCCACGCTCAGTTGTCATTTTAAAATGTAAATGCATGTTTTATCTTGGTCTGGTAAATGGAACGCCATGGCATGCCTCTGTCAACCCCAGCTTCAGTCAATCTCAGTCTATTTGCTATTCAGTCTGATTTCAGACTTATGCTTTGATAGCGGTGGTTTGAGTGCATCGGAGGGGGAGTTATGAAACAGATTATTGCAACGGCCAGACAGCCTACAGTAAAGCTCACAATGCTTCACCATCTCACCGTCTCCAATTGCACTGGGGAGTGAAGAGATAAGAGGGCTTTGCCAGCAACTGCCCCCCATTACTGACCTTTGATGTTCCCATGTTTTCAGTAGCATGGCCAACTGTAGAAAAACACTCCCGAAAGTGTCTGCCTGTATCGGATCAGACGGGGTGGGGTGTCTGTGTCTATACTGCCTATGGCTGGTTCGCGTTGTGACGATCTCATGCCTCTTTTCAACCTGTTGGGTTTGAGAATATCGGCTCAATAATGAGTGGAGAGACACACCACGTGTATGTATTTATGTCATCTACAGTATGCTGGTAATCTTCAAAGACAGGCGTTTTGATGCTACAAATGGTGACTAAAACCAAAGCAAGTGGAATGCGTAAAATTGCAATTAGATTTCAAACTTAGCTTCCTCTGCTTTGAGGCTAAATTCAGGTCAACAACAAGCAGCGGAGAGGGGTTTTTCAGTATACTTCACGGCATGCCATTTTCACCCTCTGCCACAGACTTTCACCTCACAATGTGAGCGAAGCCTGGAGCCGAGGCTACTTTCACCCTGTCTGAACCAATGGTGCTGACTCAACGGTTTTCAGAGGTGAATGAGTAAACATTTCTCATACCAGTATGAATGAGGTGGGCAAACTTCACCACTAACTTTGAAAATGCCTAGTCATACCCATACCAACATGGGGCACAACTGCTTTTCAATGGGGAAACAGATTGTCAATTGTGCTTGCTCAGCCAACTAAGAGCAAGTCATAGGCTGTAGTCATAGTGAAAGCGTTGTGGACGCAACAAGCCGCACTTAGTCTGTTTCCCCACCACAGAACGTACGTTACACCATTGAAAACAGTGCGCCGTATTCTCACACCAAGTGAAAAATAAGAAGTGAACGTTGCTCGCGTCTCAAACGGTAGCATTTATTCATGTGGCCTTTGCGCTGCCTATTTCAATCGTATGACCTTCATAAAAGAGAGTGTGTGAGTCTCATTATTGTGACACATTTTGAAGAAAGGACTAAGTGAGGTATTCTAACTGGTGTTGGTTTTCAAGATAATGATTTGACTGTTCTCACTTTGACAAACAACAGAGGACAATCATTTTATTTCAGTTTTAATGGATACCTTTCACAATTATAATGCCAATAATTTTGCAGCAGCACCTACTCTACAAATACAGAAAACAGTAACACAGTCAAGGTAACAATACTCATTGACACAATTTATATACAGTAATGTACACTTTTATACAAGGACCTAGAGAACTGTATGCTTTGGATGTATTGTATGTTGACTGTCTGCACAGGGTATATGTAAACAACAATGCATTTCTATACTGGCAAAATACCAATGTAATCAGGATGCAGCTGGGTTTGTCGCCCTGGAAATGTGCGGTCCTTAGCAGCCTATGATATCATATGGAAGTAATGATAAGGTCGGAGGCAATCCCAGGGGGCTGAAGCCTAACTTTCAGACCCCTGGAATTCACCTTTACACGTTTAAATGTATGGATGTCAATGAGAAATTTGAATTACGCACACAGATCTTTAGCTAGGATTCAACCCAACAGTATGGTCTGAGGTGATGTTTAATGTGTGGGTAGGTATGGTAACGCCAAGCTGAGAAGGGGGAGTGGTCTCAGGGAGGCGGGGTTACAAGGAGAGGGCAGGGGTGGTCTCGGTGTCGGACATGACGGAGGGGCGTTTGGGGATGGCCTGCATCTTATTGAGGCCTCTCTGGTTCAGGCCACAGGTGTACTGCCTCAGCAGCCTCAGCAGATCCTTCCGGAAGCGAACGCCAATGAACACATACAGGAAGGGGTTAATGCAAGCATGGGTGTATGCAAGGCTCTTCGCAATCTGCCCGGCGACATCGAAATGGCCCGATATGGCACAGTCCTTGATGGTGGTGTTGGCGGCCTGCGTGGCATCAACCACGAGTAGCCCGTTGTACGGTAGCTGGGAGAGGACAAACACAGCCACCACGGCGAAGATGACTCTCAGTGCCTTGTGCTTCTCAAAGCTCTTGGCCTGCAGCAGGGTGCGAATGATGACCGAGTAGCATAGAACCATGACCAGCAGAGGCAGGCAGAAGCCCACACAGACCTGCAGAGCCAGCACCAGGATCTTGGTGCGGTTGAAGAGGTTGTTGGGGTAGACCAGGACACAGAAGGAATTGCCCCTGTGGTCAGGCTTCACCTGGGCGAAAATGAACTCTGGCAGAGCCAGGAGGCCTGAGATGATCCAGACAGCCAGGCAGACCAACTTGCTGACAAACAGCCTCTTGTTCTTCAGGTTGTGAGCCTTGGTGACCTGGACGATTGCCACATAGCGGTCCGCACTGATACAGGTGAGCAACAGCATGCTGCTGAAGAAGTTGATTTTGTAGACGGCCGAGAGGATCTTACAGAGGCCCAGGCCGAACACCCAGCCCCTGGTGGCATCAGCAGCCCAGAAGGGCAGTGTACCCAGGAAGAGGAGATCAGCCACAGCCAGGTTGAGTAGGTACACGTCTGTCATAGTCTTGAGGCGGTGGCGTACCGTGGTAAAGATGAAGACCACCATCAGGTTGCCCACGGCGCCCAGGGAGAAGATGAGCCAGAACAGAGGGGGTTCATAGAGACCCCGGAACTCCCTCACCCAGGACTTATCACACATTCCCCCTGGGGTCTCAGTATAGCCTCCCTCATAGTCCTCTGTGTAATCTCCAGATCCCTGTAATACAAACAAGCATTCTGAGACTTTTACTTTGAATTTGTGCAACAGGTGTCCTTAATCATTTATTTTGTCACAGTGTCTTTCATAACGGTTTAAGACCAACCGATTTTAAATGTAGTTTGAGCATTTTTGTTTCATGACTTCCTGTCTGCAATGGTTGACTAGCTAGCTGCCTGTTCCCTTAAACCGTCTGCCTACACTACAGTGTTTCATAACATGCGTTTAGCAGAGCACAGCACGGTGACATCAAGACCTGGTGGTAGTGACGTTCTGCCTAAAGCCAATGCTGCTGTGGTTGCTCTCAGCAGGTGTTGTGTCTCACTGTCTCTCAACAGGAGAAACCACACCGCTGCACCACTTCCTTCTGTGTGAGATGGGGTGGCTTAACGCTCCAGGGGGGCTACAGAGAGGGGCTCAGGTTCACGATGCACGTCAACGACACTGCGCTTGTTGTCGCCTCCGACACAGATCTAGGACAGAGATAAATATGGGAGGGGGGAAGGTGACAGCTCTTTTGTGCGCACAGTCGATATTTGATGCTGATGTTTGCGTGTGTGTTAGAAATGTTTGCTACAAGAGTTCTTGTACACTTGCACGAACACAGACTACAAAAACATTGCTACAAACATCATAAACAACCCTTCCAGTCTGATCCAAATCCTGATCTGAATCTTGGCTACTTTGGCTACTAAAAGTGGTGAGTTGAAAATAAATGTTTTTCCTCTCCGACCACATTAATGTTGATGTGAAACTTTTATGTGGTCTTTGTACGGAAGTTCAAAAGACAAACACTTAGATCAGGGGTCTCCGGCCTTTTCTGACATGAGAGCTACTTAAAGAAAAAAATAATGAAACTGGTCACGTGCAACTATTTTTTTTCTAGCTTTCAAATCTCTTCTACAGTAGGATGTGGGGAAGAGTTTTAGGGGAGAAGAGAAAGCAGTGCACTGTTTTCTGCCAATATACCTGGTAAAGTAATAGCTAATAAACAACTCTAGGGGACCCTATAAAAGCTGAGGTTTTTTTTTCTCTCAAATTCTGTTTTATATATGAAGTTATTTTCGGGTTTAGATTAGTTTTTCACTCTCAATTACAATTGTTCATATAGAAACAACACGATTGGATGTTCTGAGTCCATGTCAATGTTTAAATCACAGCAGAATACTTTTCTTTTTACGATCTGGAAGAAAACTAACAGATTTAGATTTTTTGTTGTTGTTGAATTCTCCTTTAATTGTGCATCTAGCCAGTGAAGAATGTGCCGGTCTAGTGATGGTTCTGTACTGCTGCTGCTCATTTCATTTCAAAGTTTGCAAATAATAGATAAACATGATATACTTACTCCTGATACACTTCTGCCAGCTAAGCCTACTTTGCAGTTAACATTTTAACTGTGACGGTTTTGGTGAAACAATTTCGGTCAACCCACAAGACGTTAATCACATGGTTACACGCAGAGTGGTAGACAAACGTGTGCACCACATAGACGAGCAATATTCCTGGAAAGGAATTGGCAGATATTGTGTTAGGTTTGGCTTTTTAAGCCAATAGTGGCTACCCAGGGGGTGGGATAATGTCAAGGTTGTGTTGATTAGATAGTAGCGTAACTGGGAGCTTGTGGTGTCTGATACGTGTGAGATTTGTTAATGACCGTTTGAGGTGGAACACTTACAAATTGCAGGTACCTTCAGAATTGTTTGGCGAGCTACTCGTGGGCGGGCTGTTGGAGATCTCTGCACTAGATACTCTTGGCTACAATTGACACATTTGGATTGAATCCATTCTCTGCTGATTTGATGTTGCTCTCTAACTCATTTTGTAGCATGGCTTTATAGTTGTAAATACAAGCAATTAGATTTGAGATAATACTTACTGTTTCAGACGTTGGAAATATTGTGAATGATGGTGACTCCATTTTGCCTATCAGAAGAAGGAAAAAAAAAAAAAATGTATAGTTTAGTCCCCAAATAACCTAATGTGATAATTGTTTTGTTTACTGCATACATACACTTTAGAACTTCATGTCATAATTTATCACCGTCGAATGTTTACATAGTACTTTCCAGCACTATGAAAGAACATCCCACATTAAACTCACTAAAAAGTTGATAACAAAGACAATGTTACAAGAACGTACCCCGTCTGTGATGAGTGCTACGAGCCAACTAGATAACAATGCTTTCCTCAAGCCCTTGACGAATATTGCTACATGTCTCATCGTCACCAGCTTTTATGGTTTTGCCTTAACTACAATGGAGGCTGCTGTGGAGGCTGCTGAGGGGAGGACGGCTCAGAATAATGGCTGGAATGGAGTCAGTGGAATGGATTCAAAGATGTGGTTGATACCATTCCATTGACTCCATTCCAGCCATTACCATGAGCTGTGCTCCCCTCGGCAGCCTCCACTGGCTACACTGTAAGTATTAAATTGAGATACTGCGTTTCATTTTAGGGAACCTCCCTGGCACTCATGTCTGTCGCCATGCTAGTGATTATTTGCATTTGTTCTACGAGACACCAACTTAGACAGAAACGAATAGCATTGCATGCAGGTGTTATTAGTCATATCTGCTCTACACATTGGATCTCACGTCTATTGTCTCTTTCTGCTGTTACAATTCTCCCATTCATCCCTTCAAAAACACGTCATCGACCTTCATGTCACGCCACATTTTACACAACACCGTATTCTAAGTTAAGCACTTAGTGCCTGGGAGAAGTGAAATGGAGAACCTTGGTAGTAGGTGTAAGATAACACCAGTATGGGGAGGGGAGGTTCATGGTGGGCTGTTGTGACAGCATTATCACAGTGAACACACATTTGCACGGTGTAGAGGGTTTTCTAAGACAAGACAAAGGACCTGTATGTCACAGGACTCACAATGATCTGGTCAGGTGTTCCCTATATGAAACTACATCTGAGAAACACTCGTGTTTTACTATTGTGGGGAAGAAGCAGACACTGTAGAAAGGGAAGTGCAACTACTATGAGCAGACATTGTGCAGGGCAAGGGGAAGTTAAAGAAATGTAAGCAAAGTAAACCACATTTATTATCCCCAAGAATCACGAAATCAAAAGTACCTTGCATTCCTGGACTTGTTTACAACACGGGATAAATGAAAATGAACAATCGGTATTGATAGTTTTGATTGAATTCATTTTAATGTATAATTGTGTTTTTATCGGCCTGAGTTCCAGGTTCCAGCAAGTTTGACAAAACTTGATATTGTCTTTAATATATATGTAGATTTTTTTGTTGATATTGTCTTGATATCAACTTTATGAGTTTCCAAAGTGACTATGTTATGATAGAGACATAAAGGGAGAGGGAAGCCTGCATGGTTGTGTGTTTCCTGTGAGCAGGCGTAAGGAAGAGTCTTCTCTAACTTTCTGAGTTTCGAACCATCTTTAGGCACTGAGTACAACAGAGATCAGAGCAAGCCATTGTGCCATCCTCAGAGGTTTCGCTACCCAAGCTGATTTAGCAGTTTCCGTCCAAGACTGAGGACCCAGAGATGAGAGAGGTTGAGAGTAGATACCAGTCTCTTCTTCTGTCATTTTCAGGTTGCGTTTCTCGGTTTGGACCACAAAGAGGTGAAGTGAAACAACCATGGCCTGTTAGCCGGGTTAAGGGTACATTAGGGTGCCTATGAGAACACACTCTTGAAGAAAGTGACAGACGGAGAGGTGTTGGTGGTGACATCAGTACCAATTGACACACATGGCAAAGCAGCATTACTGTAGCTCTGATGTGCATGGTAGGTGCTTTGACACCTGTGCAGGACAAAGACAGACCTCTCTGTCGCACACACGCAATGCTCAAACACACACTGATCCTGAAATATGGCCAGTCCCCAAATGATTTTGCGCTTCTTGCATAAATGACTCAAATCCCACAGAATACACAGGAAAATCCATAACTAAACGTTGTCTGCACTATGGACATTCTTACCAACATCTTATGATTCACTACAATACAATAATAACCACAATGAAATCCGATAGGATGAAGCAAAGTTTATTGGGCAAAGGTCATGTAAGGTCATATAGGGTCACCACGCTGTGATAGTGAGGTCTGACCGAGGGCTCAGGCTCTGCATCAGATGCATTAGTAGTGGTCTCAGAGTAGAGAGAAGGCAGTGTTAGTTCCAACAACATCTCTGAAATTCTGTCTAAGACTTAGAAGGACTGATTTATTAAGTAATAGGCCTATGCTATGTACATAACATTATGTGGTTGATGGTGATACTGAGAGCACGAATGCTCTGTGAAGTCCCCTGCGGATAAGGGCAACTCCAACAGATAATCTGAGTGCTTGAGACTGATTCACGGCACTTGGAATGACCCTCCTAAACCACATGGTCCAGTATCATTGGTCTGCTAACACATTGGCTCTGTCTGGTCAAATGATAAGGATATAGAAACTTTCCCGTGACCACTTCTTCTTTGGTCTTACTCTCAAGGACCTCATCTGTCACTGTAACAAGAATTAGAGAACATGAATCAGTACAAACAGTCTTTAATGACGTTTTAGCTTTTTTTAATCTAAGATAGAATTGATCAAGAAAGAGTGGCACTCTTCCTAAGACGAATGACACAACACAGTGATGCATAGAGAAGAAAGGTTAAATAGTTATTGTCTGGTTTCAATGGTGTGGATATGTGACATCTATGATTTACCTAGTCATTAAGTTACTCATATCCTCAGACTGTATTATGGCAGTTTGGGCAAATGCCAGATGGGCTGGTCCATCTTTAAGCCAGTGGGCCTGCATACATTTATTTTATTTTACAGAATGATCATTATTTGGCCAGTAATGTGGGCCTTTAGGGGGAAAAATGGGCCAATTGTAGAGCTCTCAAGGGGGCGAAATTATTTTTGGTCCCAGTCCTTCCCTGAAAGAGACTATAGACGCCTGGTGGTCTTCATACTGTTTTCTCACCAGTGTAAGTGTAGGAAGTCTTTGTGAAAGACATACTCTCTGCAAATACCCTGAAAGAGAGGTCCAAAACAGGTAACTATTTAATTTTTCAATGATATTGAATGATGCAAGACATTTACCGATTTGCTCAGAACTGGCTATTTGATCTTTAACTAAACTCTTTCTTCATCACTAGTGAGCTCTGCCAGAACTCCAGATTTGGAGGAGGGGCTCCTGATGTGGGAGGAGGGGCCGGGTGAGATGGACATGTAGAGAGGGGAGGAGCCATAGGACTGGACGGGGAAGCTAGAAGGACAGCCAACTGGTTATTGCCTCACTGACACTGCTGGATGATGTGGATAATATGAGGTCCTATCCATATCCTTATTATCTAGTGTCGATTGGAAATAAAGTATTCATTCAATTGAATTGAATGAGAGCTCCGAGCCCGCAATCATAAGGCAAAACTGATCATAGATCAGCACTCTAACCTAAGGTCATCCCAGTTCAGAAGTGTCCGGTAGTTGGTGATCTCAGCGTCCAGGACCAGCTGGACGTCCAGGAGCTCCTGGTAGCTGAGGATTTGCTTGTGCAGGTCCACCTTAGCTACGTCGATGGCCTCCTCCAGGCCCCTGATCTGGTTCTGGTACTCCGCCACGCCCCCACTGGACTGGGCAAAGCTAAGCTCCAGGGACATGTTCTTCGGAGAGAAGGGAGGAGGAGGATCTGTTAACTAACTAACTAGCTAGCACATGTTAGAACATATGTGGCATTGTTTAACTGGGACAACATAACCACCGTCAGTCACCCTGTTATTAAAAGTGTATCTTTCAAAATAAAAGTGCCAGTCAATGTAACCCATTTCCCATAAGCAGGACCTCACTTAAAATTTCTAAAGAAAAACACAAAACAGCAGACTGATTTTGAGGTAAAAAGAAAACAATCCTGTTGGTGCCTTGGCAAACCCCATTTAGTCACCTGTCTTTCTACTGGAAGGCACAACTGCAGTGAATGGATACACCACTGTGATGTCTTCTGGGAAGCAGTATTGCTGTTTGTGCCTAAGCTCAGCAGTAGGGGAGTTTGGCAATGCGAGACACCATAGCAACCACTTCCTGTGTGACTGTTAGCACTGATTTATATCAAACTCTGATACTCATCAGCTGCATCACGGCACTGTCACAGCATCACTGACTTACAGAACCAGTCAAAAGTTTGCACACACCTACTCATTACAGGTGTATTTTCTACATTGTAGAATAATAATGAACACATCAAAACTATGAAATAACACATATGGAATCATGTACAGTGCCTTGCGAAAGTATTCGGCCCCCTTGAACTTTGCAACCTTTTGCCACATTTCAGGCTTCAAACATAAAGATATAAAACTGTATTTTTTTGTGAAGAATCAACAACAAGTGGGACACAATCATGAAGTGGAACGACATTTATTGGATATTTCAAACTTTTTTAACAAATCAAAAACAGAAAAATTGGGCGTGCAAAATTATTCAGCCCCCTTAAGTTAATACTTTGTAGCGCCACCTTTTGCTGCGATTACAGCTGTAAGTCGCTTGGGGTATGTCTCTATCAGTTTTGCACATCGAGAGACTGACATTTTTTCCCATTCCTCCTTGCAAAACAGCTCGAGCTCAGTGAGGTTGGATGGAGAGCATTTGTGAACAGCAGTTTTCAGTTCTTTCCACAGATTCTCGATTGGATTCAGGTCTGGACTTTGACTTGGCCATTCTAACACCTGGATATGTTTATTTTTGAACCATTCCATTGTAGATTTTGCTTTATGTTTTGGATCATTGTCTTGTTGGAAGACAAATCTCCGTCCCAGTCTCAGGTCTTTTGCAGACTCCATCAGGTTTTCTTCCAGAATGGTCCTGTATTTGGCTCCATCCATCTTCCCTGTCCCTGCTGAAGAAAAGCAGGCCCAAACCATGATGCTGCCACCACCATGTTTGACAGTGGGGATGGTGTGTTCAGGGTGATGAGCTGTGTTGCTTTTACGCCAAACATAACGTTTTGCATTGTTGCCAAAAAGTTCAATTTTGGTTTCATCTGACCAGAGCACCTTCTTCCACATGTTTGGTGTGTCTCCCAGGTGGCTTGTGGCAAACTTTAAACAACACTTTTTATGGATATCTTTAAGAAATGGCTTTCTTCTTGCCACTCTTCCATAAAGGCCAGATTTGTGCAATATACGACTGATTGTTGTCCTATGGACAGAGTCTCCCACCTCAGCTGTAGATCTCTGCAGTTCATCCAGAGTGATCATGGGCCTCTTGGCTGCATCTCTGATCAGTCTTCTCCTTGTATGAGCTGAAAGTTTAGAGGGACGGCCAGGTCTTGGTAGATTTGCAGTGGTCTGATACTCCTTCCATTTCAATATTATCGCTTGCACAGTGCTCCTTGGGATGTTTAAAGCTTGGGAAATCTTTTTGTATCCAAATCCGGCTTTGAACTTCTTCACAACAGTATCTCGGACCTGCCTGGTGTGTTCCTTGTTCTTCATGATGCTCTCTGCGCTTTTAACGGACCTCTGAGACTATCACAGTGCACGTGCATTTATACGGAGACTTGATTACACACAGGTGGATTGTATTTATCCTCATTAGTCATTTAGGTCAACATTGGATCATTCAGAGATCCTCACTGAACTTCTGGAGAGAGTTTGCTGCACTGAAAGTAAAGGGGCTGAATAATTTTGCACGCCCAATTTTTCAGTTTTTGATTTGTTAAAAAAAAATAAAAAATATCCAATAAATGTCGTTCCACTTCATGATGGTGTCCCACTTGTTGTTGATTCTTCACAAAAAAATACAGTTTTATATCTTTATGTTTGAAGCCTGAAATGTGGCAAAAGATCGCAATGTTCAAGGGGGCCGAATACTTTCGCAAGGCACTGTAGTAACCAAAAAAGTGTTAAACAAATCAAAATATATTTTATATTTAAGATTATACAAAGTAGCCATCCTTTGCCTTGATGTCAGCTTTGCACACTCATTGCATTCTCTCAACCAGCTTCATGAGGTAGTCACCTGGAATGCATTTCAATTAATAAGTATTTCCTTTCCTTCTTAATGCGTTTGAACCAATCAGTTGTGTTGTGACAAGGTAGGGGTGTTAAAAGACCAAATCCATATTATGGCAAGAACCACTCAAATAAGCAAAGAGAAATGACAGTTCATCATCACTTTAAGACATGAAAGTCAGTCAATCTGGAAAATTTCATGAACTTTTAAAGTTTATTCAAGTGCAGTTGCAAAAACCATCAAGCGCTATGGTGAAACTGGCTCTCATGAGGACCGCCACAGGAAAGGAAGACCCAGAGTTACCTCTGCTGCAGAAGTTCATTAGTTACCAGCCTCAGAAATTGCAGCCCAAATAAATGCTTCACAGAGTTCAAGTAACAGACATATCTCAACATCAACTGTTCAGAGACTGCGTGAATCATGCATTCATGGTCAAAATGCTGCTGAAACCCCTACTAAAGGACACCAATAAGAAGAAGAGACTTGCTTGGGCCAAGGAACATGAGCAATGGACATTAGACCGGTGGAAATTTGTCCTTTGGTCTGATGAGTCCAAATTTGAGATTTTTGGTTCCAACCGTCATGTCGTTGTGAAACGCAGAGTATGTGAACGGATGATCTCCGCATGTGTGGTTCCCACCATGAAGCATGGAGGAGGAGGTGTGATGGTGCTTTGCTGGTGACATTGGCAGTGATTTATTTAGAATTCAAGGCACACTTAACCAGCATGGCTACCACAGCATTCTGCAGCGATATGCCATACCATCTGGGTTGCGCTTAGTGGGACTATAATTTGTTTTTCAACAGGACAATGACTCAACACACCTCCAGGCTGTGTAAGTGCTATTTGACCAAGAAGAAGCGTGATGGAGCGCAGCATCAGATGACCTGGCCTCCACAGTCACCCGACCTCAACCCAGTTGAGATGGTTTGGGATGAGTTGGATTCATGACCGTTGGAAAAGCCTTTCAGGTGAAGCTGGTTGAGAGAATTCCAAGAGTGTACAAAGCTGTCATCAAGGCAAAGGGTGGCTACTTTAAAGAATCTAAAATCTAAGCAAATATTTTGATTTGTTTAACACTCTCTTGGTTACTACAGGATTCCATGTGTTATTTCATAGTCTAGTTTTGTCTTCGCTATTATTCCACAATGTAGATAGTAGTAAAAAAAATAAAGAAATACCCTTTAATGAGTAGATGTGTCCAAACTTTTGACTGGTACTGTACATACATGGTTTCGTTTCACTATGACTATAGATATCTCTCTAAGGCCAGTGAAAAGTTCTATTCACATACGAGATGGTATTGGTACAATAGATTTGAAATAATGTAATCACAAACACACACACAGTGTGTTAGACCCGACTCACCATATTAACCAGACTCTGCAGCTCCAGACTGAGGGCCTGCAGTTCTTTCCTGGAGGCAGAGATCTCTGCCTTGGAGGTGGTGAGGGCCTCAGAGCTGGTGGCATTGGCAGCCTGGACCTCATCCAACTGCAGGCAGAGAGAGCAGCACGGGGCCATTAGCTACTGTCTCATACACACTTTGATAACATCATTCAGTGTATTCTTTACATGAGCTGCAGGATTCTTGATGTGAGTCACTTTCAGAGTGAAAGATGCATGTAGATGTTTGCATGAGAGCGGCAGAGTGGGTGTCTTGTAAGTATGCATGTATGTACATCTATATCTGTCTGCATGTCAGTTCTTTTAATAAAACATCAATCAACAACAACAAAATGTCTGGCAGTTGTTTGTTTCTTCCCCTGCTTTAGGAAGTTGGGTTCCCTGAATCTTTTGTCTGCACCAAAGACACCACTAACTTGGGGTTAACCCACGGCAAACTGCTCTGCAGCTTGGTGAGTTTCACTCAAAACAGGAGGAGAGTAACGGTTGGCAGGTCACCACACCATCACACCATTTTCCGTCCCAAAGGGCACCCTATTACCTATAGGTTTTAGTGTTATATTGGGGACACAAGCTTGTGGTGTCTGTGACAGTTTCAGCTCTAAGAAGATCAACAGATCAAGCCAAAGTGTTCCTCCCCCTTGTTCCTGCAGGCCAAAATGTAATGCCCTTTGAGTAGCTTCTAGGCCTTTTCTGAGTGAAAAGACAACAGTATAACTAGTTGTTCAGTAACTAGTTGTTCGGAGTGATCTACTTTTCAGACTTTGTAAACCATGCGCTAGTTATTTCATTACATAGATGAAGGGATTTATACTTTGTGTCGCTCCCCAAAAGCATAGCATCCTCATGTCCAAATATTTTCTAAGTAGGCCTATCTCATTCACCATGAGACATCCAGCCATTTCTACTGACCCCTATTGGGCAGAGAGTATATTGTACATTCACAGGAAACAATTAGTGGCTTTAAAATAAGTAGCAAATATAATTCATATTGTTTAGAAAATCTAAATGGTATTACAAGAATAAAATGTCATTTACATTTAGTAGGCATCTTCCTTCTCTTTGTGCTGCTCTACTGATTTCTCATACTCCACTCGTAGCGATGTCAAAGGACTTGACCGGGTCCACCTCAATCATAGATACTGATGTGTCAGTGGAAGAGGTGCCCAGTTTGGACTGAATAGTGAACAGCTCCTGTAAAACCTTCCATCTGTCAGCCAATACCACTCATTACAGTTCACATGACAACACTCCTACAATCTGTTGCAGTCTCATACAGTTGTATGTAGTTTAATAGAATACAATATAATGACTTTACTTTTCAGAGTGAACTTCAGTGTTCTCTCCGAGGTTTGCCTTGCTCACCATCTCACGATGAATATAGAGATGCACACATCTACACACAAGCATCACACGCACTCATAGTGTTGTGCTCTGTGATTTATTCTAGGCTATTACCTCATCCTGAGTCTTGGTGATAAAGTCCAGCTCATCTCTAAGGCTAGAGTGTTTGGCATCTAGTTCAATGCGGAGATCGCGGGCCATGTCAATGTCCTACAGGATGGAGAGCTATAGTCATAGCGATTTGTTGTCTAACTGAACAGGAAATTATATTGAATGAAATCTGATATTTTATAAGCATAAATTCTGCAGTACCCTCCTCATGGTGGCAATATGATTCCAGCTGATACCTCACGCCTTGTTCAAAATCATACCTGCATGACAAAAGGTGACAGGTATGACAGGAAATCCTAATCGCCTCGTCACAATTTGTTTAGCAGACAATAGCTAGCTTGTAAAAATAAATCACATTGGATGCGTCACTATGGGCCCAACAGTAGTGTACTATAAAGGGAATAGGGTGCCATTTGGGAGCATACATGCACTTCTCCCAATGAGAAGGCATGCAGTGAGACGTACTCGGCCTTCATCTCATGGGCGGTTCCCCGGATGCAGTCCAGCTCCATCTCAAGTTTGACCCGTGTCCAGGGTGAGGCTCTCCAGTTCACCGCGGTTCTCTATCAGCTGGGTCTCGTTCTCAGCTGTGGTGGTGGTGGCTCCGGTGGACTCGTTGGTCATATCTGCCAGCCTGAGCCTCCAGGACTACATTCTCCTGCTGCAGCTGCCTCACTTTGGCCATGTAGCCTGAGAAGGGCTCGTTTAGCCCAGAGAGGGTGTGTTTCTCTGCAGCCCACGAGAGGACCGGGGCCAGTAAGGGCCCCGCAGCATCCAGAAATGCACCCGCTCATAGCCCTCCTAATGCCATGGTGCGTCCCATAGAGAAGGCAGCACTGCCACCACCACCACCCATACTCAGGCCCATCCCAGCCCTGTAGCCTCCTCCTTCCCCAACACCTAGGCCTGCTTCACCCCCCATTCCCATCCCAGCCCCGTATCCTCCTCCACCCTCAAGACCTAGTCCTGCATCCCCCATCCCCATGCCTCCATTTAACCCCAGCTGTGCTCCAGCCCCATTCCATAGCGGAGAGCCAGGGCCATCCCTCCCCCACCCAGGCCCCCACGATAACCTCATTCCCCGGACAGCGCGGAGGACCCCATAGAGAGAGCCATTGGCATGGTCTTCAGATAATGATTGGCTCGGTGGATGGTACCGCTGGAGCTGCAAAAGTGAGCTATGGATGAATATCCAGGATTTATATATAAAGCTCAGGAGGCCAGCCCCACCCAGTGGTGTATATATAAATTGTGGAATGTCAAGGTCTTTAGTCACCCAAGGGCTACTGAATGAAGATGGGTTAGGCGTTTGTATTGCATGTGTTGCTCTAACATTCCAATTACTTTGATGGTTGTACCTCTGACACAGTACATGCTATAGGGCTATTCCACGCCAGCTTAGCCCAAATTTTTTTTGGGGGGTATCCCAGATCGTTCTGGCAAATTCTCACATAGAAACTCCATTGAGAGGAAGGGTGTTTGACATGCTTTTTACATTTGCATCACAAACCATTTTTTGAGAGAATCGTGTTTAAAGAGGCCACATTAGGCCCTTTTTTAGACCTATACATGCCTCCTGTAAAACCCTATGACCTGTGAACCGTACAGGACACAGACAACATATTGATGTCATTATAGTCCTTATAATGTGCTCTTAACATATGGAGTAGGTCTACATTCTGAAATAAAAAAATTCACATTCATTTATTCAACATGAAAAATATTGATTTCTCAAAAGTATCCTTTTAGATTATGTTCATTTTAAGACATTATTTGGAACTATATACGGTAACACTTTGACACCAAGCGTCATAAGTTATAACACGGTCATAGCCATGTCATATGTCATGACAGCTGACATAACCTGTCAAAATATGGTCATAACCCTTTCATGATACAGACATGTACAAAACATTAGGAATACCTGCTCTTTACATGGCATAGCATGACCAGGAGAATCCAGGTGAAAGCTATGATTCATTATTGTACAGTAGATGAAGGGGAGGAGACAGGTTAAAACATTTTTTTTTAGCTTTGAGACAATTGAGACATGGATTGTGTGTGTGTGCCACTCAGAGGGATGGGCAAGACAAAAAATGTAAGTTACTTTGAACAGGGTATGGTAGTAGGTGCCAGGTGCACCGGTTTGAGTGTGTCAAGAAATGCAATGCTGATGGGTTTTTCATGCTCAACAGTCTCTCGTGTGTATCAAGAATGGGCCACCACCCAAAGGACATCCAGCCAACTTGACACAACTGTGGGACGCATTGGACTCAACATGGGCCAGCATCCCTGTGGAATGCTTTCGACACCTTGTAGAGTCCATGCCCTGACAAACTGAGTCTGTTCTGAGGGCAAAAGGGGTTACAACATAATATTAGGAAGGTGTTCCTAATGTTTTGTACAGTCAGTGTAGCGCTTATATTCCATAAATATTTTTTTTGCATTCGCTAAGGTCCAACCTCTGATCTTTCCAATAATTATTTGATATGCTAAAACAGGATAGATGGTAAGAAAAGTAAAACATGTCAAATCATACTATGTAAACATTTCCCTCACTAACTTCCCTCAAGATATGTTTTAATGTTATGCTATGCTGCATATGCTATGCTGCATAATATGTACCATTAGCCGTGACTCTATTCATGGAGCTCTGAATTACACCATCTGAATACATATAGATAGATGTTGCATCGTGCCTTAGCTACATGTGCAAAGAAATGGATGAAAAAGAATGTACTGTCTTGAGAAGAGACAATAATTCACGAGTTGGTGTCATGGAAAAAATTACACATCACCATCAGACAGATATAGGTGGCTGCAAAGCTTCAGGCATAATCTCCCTTATTCAGAATGCCTCCTTTTTAGACAGTGAGTCAAGGACTTGAAAGTACTTGCATAGTGCAGTGAGGAAAACCTACTACTACATACAAAACTTCAGCTACTAGATAGGACTCCATGGGACAGAATAGAGAAGCAAAGGGACAGAGACATTCAAGGTTCTTCTCCCAGTGAGACTGACCATAGGAGGCTGTCGATTAGCCCCCAACCCTTAAATCTCCCGCTCTCCCTCTCCTAAACCTAATGACTACAAAATCTGCTGGATCAGCGAGATGATACGATTCTTCTAGAAGGTTCTGAACTACAGGTGAACTGTGATATTCTCAAGTGCACTTTTAATTCCAAACCGCCTACTCCTGCAGTGGGGTAGAATGAATTCTGAATGGGTCAAAACATTTTCCACCGTGGCAATCCCTGGATTTGGGCCATTTCCACCTTCTTGTCATGCGCTTTAACCTCCTATTTTGTGTCTTGTCGTGTGAGGCAAAGGGCTCATTCATCGGACTCGTATCTGGAAATTAAATATTGGAAATGTTAGCGAAAAAGGTTTTTAGACAGGAACTGCAAACATAATCATCATTCAGCAGAAGATGAATTGGTCAATCTGTCTATCATTCATGATAATTTCTTATGATAATCAACTGACTCACTTTGAAAGGCGTTTCCTGGTGTCCTTGATATGCTTGTTCTTCTTGGTGAGAATCTCCTTCATGTTGCGGTAGGCAGATGTCTGCTGGAACTTCCTATCCAGCTCCTACGCACACAAAAACACACAACAGGGTTGCATGAACCTCTTATTGGCAAATATAGCTGATATAATTGAGTCCATAACTCTTGAGCCAAATGCTTACTTCAGACACTTCACCCAAGTTCACCCAACCTTGCATTATTTGCCATCAATGCATGATTTCTGTGAAAGGCACCAGGTTCCAGTATGGGGTAGAGGGACATACCTTCTCTGCTAGGGCCAGCTGTTCTTGTACCCTGAGCAGGTTGTGTTTGGCAGAGACCAGGTTGTCCTGCAGGTCTCTCTGGGAGGCAGCGCTGCCACCGTGTCCTCAAGACTAGTGATCTCCTGAGAACGGGTGGCCATCTTGGGGAAAGAAACAAAGCACTTCAGTGGGTGCACTTTTAGGCTACGTCCCAAATGGACCCTTCTACCCTATACAGTGCACTACTTTTGACCAGAGCCTTATGTGAATAGGGAACCATTTGGGATGCACACTTAGATGGACATGTATTCAACACACAAAGCATAGTGTCGGATTGATACATACCAGTTGATTTCCATGAAAGCAAACAAAATAATAGTAATTGTTCAGGAAAAAAAGAACGACTAAAGGTTCAACACATCCTAAACACAAGGCCAGCATGGGGTCAACTTATTTAAAAGGAAAAAATAAATACTACAATGCACAAATCAAAACAGGAAGGAAACAGGAAATATGACTGAGTGAAAAGTCAACTGCAACAGTCATCTTATGTTCTTTTGGCCCATTTTGTTATATTTATATTGTTAACCCTTACAGTGCTAGAGTACCTTCTGTTCCCCTTGGACCTTCTGTAGGTTTTTGAGAGCCCTCTCCGCCTTAGTCTTCTTATCCAACACACCCATGGCCTGAAACACAATCGGTATACTGCAAGCTACTTCCTAAAAGTGATTCCAACATTGATCATTCAATTAGCAAGGTCAGGTGTAGGTTAGGTGGAAACATGAGCACAAAATATGACGTCAAAAGTTACAAGAAGTAGAGTCCATTTAAGTAAGAATGTCCTAAATCAGAAACACAAATTATAGATTTAAATACCAGGGTTTCCATAGTTTGGAGCCTGCCCTTGAGTTTATCATTTTCCTCTTGTAACCTGGATATCTCCTGATGAAAAACCAATGTAATGTATCAGTTACACATGAGTCTCATACAATGACCTGGTGTTAATTCTGCTAACTCTATATTACCACAGGAGAGTCGAGTTTTTTACCTTGTTGAGAAGTGCTAATTTCCTGGTTAGTCTGGGTAAGAAAGCAAGGCAAGTTTTCAAGTTTCAAATGACATTTTCCCAAGCATAAGTAGAGTGAAATGCCTTTCTTGCAAGCTCTTTCCCAACAATGCAGTACTCAATATCAGTAGTACTATACAATGTGAAGTGAAGTAGAGCACCTGCTCCCACATCAATTCATGATTCCAGCCGTCAACGACCTTGATAACATGGACTTAAAAACAAAGTGAAACACACAAGTTGTTGTTGGTGAATTGTTGTTCGGCCTCAAGTGAAAACCACACCTCGACAAGCCTGAAGTGAGGACTTCATAGAAATGTTTTGCATGGGGTGGGTGGGTGTGAAATGTTAGAAGAGATGCTCCTATCAGAGGGCTGATGACCACGTTGTTATTTTTCTATGGTCACATCGTGTGGTCTGCAGTTTCCAGGTGTGATACGATTCAAGTGCTGCGTATGTAATGTAAGGGCAATAACTCAGCTTAACCAGTGTGAATAAACGTCAGACATTCAAGATTATTTTCGATGGGTGATTTAAGCGGTCAATGACTGATGACACTGACTTAAAACATGAACTTATAAACTAAGTGGAACGTATGAGTTGTTGTTGGCGAATTGTTGTTCAGACTCAAGTGAAAACCCACACCTCGACAAGCCTGAAGTGCTAGAAATGTGTTGCATGGGGAGGGTGTGAAGAGCTAGAAGAGATGATCCTATCAGAGGGCTGGTGACTAAAAATAGTTGATTTTCTATGGTCACATCGTGTGGTCTGCCGTTTCCAATTGTAATACATTACATACAAAGCATTTGAATCGTAAGTGCAATAATTCAGCTTAACAAGTATGAATAAACATGTCATCAATGTATTTTTTACTTTAAAGGGCAAATGGTTGCATAAAACTCTAGGTGGTTGGGCTTTAGTTAAGTCACCTTATTTTGGTTTTTAAATTCAGTCTTCTCAAACTCAGCCACTTGTTCTAACAACTCTCTGTAGAGAATGAAAGCAAAAAAAAGGGGGAGAGAACATGTAAATTAGACAATTAGCACATTTATAGTTTCCTTTTGTCATCATTAAGCAGATGATCTTATCCAAAGCGACTTACATGCATTTTCTATACCGCTCCCCAATGGGGAACCCCGGCATTGCAAACGCCATGCTCTACCAACTGAGCCACACGGAACCCCATGTGGGATACAAACAACGCAGAGTAACGTCAGACTGTTTGATACCATACAGTGAGTGTCAGTGTACTGACTCGTTGGCCTATAAACAGCTACATGTGTCTTTTATGAAAGAGATGTACAACATATTGCAAAACATTTGACGTCAAGTATAGGGGAGCAGCCAACTGACAGTTCCATAGCTTTCAGAAAAAGAAAAACACACTTGTTGTCCTCCTGAAGACAGTTTAACACTAAATGTTTGTGGTGAACAAAGCACCTCTCTACACGCTTACTGCATATGTGGTTTGAAAAAGCTGCAGAACGCACGTAGATCTGTGGCTACTAGGGGCGTATTCCCTGCTTCTGACGCCCTGCTAACAGCCACACAGGATTGAGGCCTACGGAACACTTTCAAGGGCTTGGTTATCTTATCACATGAATGTAGGCGTACTACAAAAACACTCGACATAAGCCCTGGACTTGTTTTTTTTTTACGTTTTGTTTTTGTTTGACTGGTGTCAATAATAAAGGTCAAATGGAGTTGAAGCTCCCTCACACTCATTCCCCCCCTTTTACACCGCTGCTACTCTCTGTTGTTATCATCTACCTACATGTACGTACATATTACCTCCACTAACTAACCGGTTCCCCGGCACATTGACTCTGTACCGGAACCCGCCTGTATATAGTCTCGCTATTGTTATTTTACTGCTGCTCTTTAATTACTTGTTACTTTGATTTCTTATCAGTATTTTTTTTCAAACTGCATTTTTGATTAGGGGCTGTTAAGTAAGCATTTCACTGTAAGGTCTACTACACCTGTTGTATTCGGCGCATGTAACTAATACAATTTGATTTGATATTCACAGGCACATTATAGGAAAAGCAAAGTCGTGTCTGTAAAGTACAAAAATGATCTCTCTATCAATTTATGTAACCACAGCTTTCTACCGTGCTGATGGACTGCCAACTTTTTATATCAAAAAGTTGGGGCTGTAAAAGGAATGGCTTTCCACTCCATCTCTAAAAGACACATTAACACAGCCCATGGGCCTTGAATTGTACCCCACATCACAAAGCCATGCTATAAATTTCAGTGTCATGTTCCTGGGCCCCAGTAACAAGTTCAGATCTACCCAGAGAGTGGGGGAGTGAGCGTGAGGGAAAAGTCCTCAGCCTCATCCTCCCATTTGATCTTACTGGTGGGGAAAAGAGGGAGCGGAGTGCGGGAAACCATTACCTGACAATCCATTATGTAATTACTCCAAAAGCCCTAAAAAAAATCTGAGTTTAGATTTCAGAAAGGGAACAATTGAGATGAATTGCGCGACCAGCTAGTTGCCAACGTTTCACTGCTGACCCGGCTGACTTTGGCCACGCTGCATTGTTCCCTGTTGTATCTTTAGCACCTCTGGTCTGAGGCACCATGATGAATGATCCTGTGGTAAATTCAGCGTGATGAAAGGGAATGCACTAATACGTTTTTTGGCACCGTGTCAGTATGCCCTCGAGGGGCAAAGTAAAAATGTGACAACCCCTCCCCATGAGATATAGCTGTTTTTAACAGTAGAGAACATTCCCACATCCTTCTGTGTCCAGGCTTGTTATTAAGCACTCCTGGAAGACATTCTTGGCAGCCATGCTTAGTAACCCTAGATGCAACAGACCTTTCATTGGCAGTTTTTTTCTACACATTTTGCTTCGTCTCCACTCAGCCTAGTCCATTTACATGTTCTTCATGGCATTCATTTGGACAAAATTAGCTGCCAAAATAAAGAAATGTACATGTTAACTTTCAAAACATTCACTACACTGCATGTGGAGAAAAGCAAACTTCCTGACAATATACGCCAGGCAAGGCAAGCGACATCAAACCATACCTCGGTATCGTATCATGTGAACTACTCCACCCACACAGGTCACACAAGCTGTGGTTGCATCTGGCTACATATCAGAGACAGTAGGAAACCACAGAAATGGAAAAGCGGGGTACCATTCACATAAGAATGAGTGGCTCAGCAATGACCTCAGTGCCTTACATACACAGCGTACATGAAAAACACTGAAGGAAGCGGCTTCTGCTTTGAGTATGGGAGTGCTCACTGCTCAAACTCGTGTACATAAGTGACTCTACTGACAGGCTACACACACACACACAGAGGCATGTTGGGGTTAAAAGGTTGCTTCCCACCTGAGTTTCACCCTCTTAACCCTTGAACTCCCATAAACCTTTCCACACTGCCTAATTCTCAGTACTACCTACCTACTGCCATCATGTATTTCCATCTGTTGGAAATGTCAAAGTAGGCCTCAGCCTACCCTCACAGCCACCCCTCACCCCCACAATCCACCTCCAAGCCATCCCACCCATCCTCACAGCCCTCTTCCCAGCCACTCCACAGCCCACCTGTTCTCCAGCTCCGAGATGTCAGTCTGCAGACGAAGGTAGAACTTCTCGGCCTGAGAGAAGAGCTGCCGGAGCAGCAGCACGTTGGGGTGGGCCGTGTTGACGAGCTCAGTCTCCACCTCTCCTCGCACCACTAGCTTCAGCCCGTCCAGCACCTCGTCCACCGTGAAGGTCTCGTCCACTAGCCTAGAATATAATAACTTGTTTTCCCAATAACATATACACAAATACCATAAAAAGCAGTCCTAAAAAGACAGGACATGCATTCCTCCGACCAACATTGTTGGCTAGCTGTGATACAATTTAGGGTATTGTTTGTGACACAACACCTGTTGTCTTTGAGGTCCTCAAAGCAGGAGTCAATGGTCTTGAGTCTGATGGCCCTCTTGGAGCATGCAAAGCGCATGTAGTTGATCGCATCATTCTGATGGTGTTCATTGAAACCAAACTCAGGCTTCAAGGAGAGACGAGGAGGAACAGGGATGGATGTCAGTAAATCTGCATGTAAGTACTGTTAGCTAGAAGACTGTCTAATCAGTGACAGTGGCCCTCTTGATTGATAAACTATAGACTAGTTCCTTAGCTAACGTTAACTGCCTAGTTATTGTCTCAAGCACAACATCGAGGCCTCCCGGGTGGCGCAGTAGTTAAGGGCGCTGTACTGCCAAGGTTGCCAGGTGCACGGTGTTTCGTCCACATTGGTGCGGCTGGCTTCCGGGTTGGATGCGCGCTGTGTTAAGAAGCAGTGCGGCTAGGTTAGGTTGTGTATCGGAGGAAGCATGACTTTCAACCTTCGTCTCTCCCGAGCCCGTACGGGAGTTGTAGCGATGAGACAAGATAGTAGCTACTACAACAATTGGACACTACGAAATTGGGGAGAAAAAGGGGTAAAATTAACACAAAAAAAAAGCACAACATCGAATAAGGCAATGGGGCAGTACTGCAAGGTTATCTGGCTGCAGTCACTAAGCTATGATGTGGATGGCTAACCAGTAAAGAGCGCTGCGTTGTCATGGAAACGTCATACCGTGTAACTTCTAGCTAGCTGGCAAGCCTAGTTGTTGGCTAGTTAAAGTTAACGATTTGAATTCGTATTCAGCACTTCACTAGCTAACTATCCGTGCAGTAGACCGTATCGATTGCAGTGGTTAGTGTAGTACTAGACGCAAGGTAAAGCAAAATCCACACCAGCAAACTGTCCATATAATAGTTTAGCCAAAGATACTGGGATCGTTTGAGTGGTAAGGCGAAATCAACCGACTGTAGACGAGTGAATGAATGAAGTCGGGGTAGGTGTAACGCTATATACGACAGCCGAAAGTCGGACACTGGTGTGGTTTTCCAATAACAAGGCTCAGTGCAACATACACTCTTCTCTGTATACATCAAGGATGTCTTGCTGCTGGTAAGTCTCTGATCCACCTCTACGCAGACGACACCATTCTGTATACTTTTGGCCCTTCTTTGGACACTGTGTTAACAACCCTCCAGACGAGCTTCAATGCCATACAACTCTCCTTCCGTGGCCTCCAATTGCTCTTAAATACAAGTAAAACTAAATGCATGCTCTTCAACCGATCGTTGCCTGCACCTGCCCGCCCGTCCAACATTACTACTCTGGACGGTTCTGATTTAGAATATGTGGACAACTACAAATACCTAGGTGTCTGGTTAGACTGCAAACTCTCCTTCCAGACTCACATCTCCAATCCAAAGTTAAATCTAGAATTGGCTTCCTATTTCGCAACAAAGCATCCTTCACTCATGCTGCCAAACATACCCTTGTAAAACTGACCGTCCTACCGATCCTCGACTTCGGCGCTGTATTTTAAAAAATAGCCTCCAATACCCTACTTCATAAATTGGATGCTGTCTATCACAATGCCATCCGTTTTGTCACCAAAGCCCCATATACTACCCACCACTGCGACCTGTACGCTGTCGTTGGATGGCCCTCGCTTCATACTCGTCGCCAAACCCACTGGCTCCAGGTCATCTACCAGTCTCTGCTAGGTAAAGTCCCCTCTTATCGCAGCTCGCTGGTCACTATAGCAGCACCCACCTGTAGCACGCGCTCCAGCAGGTATATCTCTCTGGTCACCCCCAAAACCAATCCTTCCTTTGGCCGCCTCTCCTTCCAGTTCTCTGCTGCCAATGACTGGAACGAACTACAAATATCTCTGAAACTGGAAACACTCTCCCTCACTAGCTTTAAGCACCAGCTGTCAGAGCAGCTCACAGATTACTGCACCTGTACATAGCCCATCTATAATTTAGCCCAAACAACTACCTCTCCACCTACTGTATTTATTTAGTTCCTTTGCACCCCATTATTTCTCTCTACCTTGCACATTCTTCCACTGCAAATCTACCACTCCAGTGTTTTACTTGCTATATTGTATTTACTTCGCCACAATGACCTTTTTTTTCGTCGCCTTTACCTCCCTTATCTCACCTCATTTGCTCACATTGTATATAGACTTATTTTTCTACTGTAATATTGACTGTTTTGTTTATTCCATGTGTAACTCTGTGTTGTTGTATGTGTCGATCTGCTTTGCTTTATCTTGGCCAGGTCGCAATTGTAAACGAGGACTTGTTCTCAATTTGCCTACCTGGTTAAATAAAGGTGAAATAAAAATACTAGTGTTGCCATTGTTTATAAAAAGTTGTTTTATAAACACACGTTGAAAGGAGGTGACCATTGACAAAAGCGATCAGCTCGAACGCACCCACTAGTAACTGCTCCTTGTTCTATGTGGCTAACGTTAAACGTTACTAGTAACGTTCGTTTACAGCGGCTACTATAACTAGCTAGCAAGCTTCCTGCTAACATTTGGCTAATGTTACTTACCATTGTTGCCAGCAAACACCCAACTCCTTAACTGCTAAATTGTAGGTTAACTGGCTAGGCCACAATGCACAAACTAACAGGTACAGTACGATTTCTATGTATTTATTTATAGTGATATCTGAGAAGATAATCTAATAACGTTATCAGCGAGCTCCGCTATTCAGTGGAGATTTTTGGATACAGAATAGAGTAATTGCTTTGGTAACCATGGGGACCTTATTTTTCTTCTTCTTCTTCTTCTTCTTCTTCTTCTTCTTCTTCTTCTATGGTGTTTATCGGCGGTTGGTATCCAACGTTATAGTGCATTACCGCAACCTACTGTACTGGAGTGTGAGCCAGAGACGGATAATCTAAATCCTACCTGCCAGCCCTGTTTCTCTTAAAAAAGATAAAATATTTGAGACTGTATCTAATGACGTTCTACTCAGTATAATATTTAAACGAATTTCCTGTAGCCCCTTCTCCCTCATACTGGATCTCAGCCTCTCTTTTTCCCACTCATACTGTCCACACTGTATCAGTCCATGCTCCACTGTCTCTGTTTCCTGGCAATAATCACACTTTCCTGTTGGATACTTTCCTATCACATTTAAAGTCTTATTATTCAACCGGCTGTGTCCGACCCTTAATCTTGTAAAAATAGCCTCCTCTTTTCTGTCTCTTCCTGCCATCCTCCCCTCCCCAACTTTCCTCTATACTTGAAATAAATACCTGCCCTTAGTATCTCTGTTCCACTGCTTCTGCCATGGCTGCACCACCACTGTCCATATCAGGCATTTTGCCTCAGCCTTGCTCATTGAAACTACAACATCCCCTCTACTAAGTACTTGTTTAGCCAGTACATTAAATGCCTCGTTCCCCTCCACCCCCACATGGGCTAGGACCCAAGAAAATCTTGTCTGTATACCCATTTATCTAACCCTGCCATGGGTTTGTAGTATGTCATAAAGCAGGTCTTGTCTGCTACGTGAGCCAAAGGACTGCAAACA